>NC_143145.1:80194307-80500244 GCF_059928025.1 Delphinapterus leucas | reverse complement strand
TGAATCCAGGGTATGAGAGAAGTAACTGACGAGGAGTATTACCGTATCCTGGAGGAAATTTCCCCAGCTCCCCAAAGTGCTGCTGTAGAAATGATGCTATACGTGAGTCTCCAAGGTCAGTTTATCAGTTGTTTCAGGATGCTGGGGGACATGGTAAAACCGGGGCCCAGAGGTGCACTGCATTTGCTATGAAGTGAGTTTCTTATCAGAAGCAATGATATCTGAAATACCATGATGGTGGAAAAGGCATTCTGTCTAAGTCCACGGACGGTGGTTTTGACAGAGGCTTTGCGGGCAGAGAAGGAAAATCCACACCCAGAGTAACTGACTATTGAAGTGAGAACAAAGCACTGCCCCTTCCATGATGGAAGTCATCCAAGTAATCAACCTGCCACCAGGTAACTGGCTGACCACTGTGGGGAATGTGCCATAGCTGGTGCTCAGGGTTAGTCTCCACTGCAGGCTGGGCACTCACAGTGGCTATAGTCACACCGGTCTTGGTGTGTAGAAGTCCATGTTGCTGAGCCCAGGCAGAACTTCCATCCCTGCCACTAGGGCCATTTTGTTCATGAGCCCACTGGGTGATGACACGGGGGCCTGGGGAATGAGGCTGACTGGTATCTACAGAATGGGTCATCCTTTCCACCTGTTTATTAAACTCCTCCTCTGCTGAGATCACCCTTTAGTAAACATTCACATGGAGCACAAATATAGTCACATTTATTTTCCAATCCTCAGGCCTATCCGTTCTCCCCTTCCCCTTGTGGCTGACACTTAAACTATCCGGAGAGCAAGAACCTCCTTAAATCTTGTGCTCTAGGCACCTCACTTGTCTCACCGTCATGCTGACCCAGGCTCATATCTCCAAGTCCACGTTACTGAAAGGCCAAGCACATTCTATTTTAGAACTTCTAGTGTCTAATTTTTTAGAAATTGAGGAAAATGGAAAAGATGCCAGAAGACTGAAGAGGAAGAATTATGACCAATCCTGCCCAGAAATTCTGGAAGCTATCGACTCATGCATCTCTTTACATAACGTCTAGAGCATGTCAGGCTGGGCAGTTTGGACTTTATGCTGAAAATAACAGGGAGTTATCGAAGAGATTTAAGCTTATGGAAAATGACAGATGTCATTAGAGTTGTGGTATTCATAGAAGTCTCTCTGATCGCAGTGTGGACCAGATTGCAAACGAGGAGGACATGTGTTTTTTCCTGAATAAGCTTAAAAGAAATGGTGGTCATTATACCTCAAAAAAGTTGATAAGAAAAGAAGTAGTGGTCAGTTCTCATGCTAGCCTAGTCTAGGGGTGAGGGTAGGGGTATATTATTGGAGTAGGAGAAACAGAGAAGTTGTAAAGATGAGATAATACTTACAGAGTCTTAGAAAAATGTGTAGATAACAAAGAGATGAGAAAAAGGGGAAATCAAATTCTAGGTAAAAAGTGAGCTGACGATAGGGATCTAGTTTAAGAATTATCAGGATATGTACAGAGCTGTTAATATGGCCCCGGACAAGATAACGTCGGGGAACATCAGTTCCTAGGGAAGAAGTCACTTTCTTCATCAAACTCTGAGAAATTCTAGTGCACGCAATGACACGCATGTATCTATCTGAGTACTAACTCTCCTATTTCCTGTTGTGGTCCTCAGACAATTAATTCATTTAATCTCTCTCACGCCCAGGTTTGTCTTATGCATAATACTCTGAAGGTTGTTTGGAGAACTGTGAAAGATTTAACTCCATGCCCTTGTGCATTAATTGCTCACAAGTGGTAGTTATTATTATCACAGTTATTAATAATGGCAACTTGAAGAAATGTATAGTTATGTAAATTTGTGAATCCCTCCCCAAAACTGATCCATTAGTTAATGGATGTTATCTTGAAATAGGATTTTGAATTGATTCTCTCTTTGGGTTATTCTTGATTTGGTCCTATTCAAATTATTAGCAATAGCTTCAAGTTGATACAAGTTTATTAAATTTACAAATGACATCAAGCTGGGAGAAAAAGTAGGTTTGATAGCAAACTAGAATTCAAGAAGGAAGCAAAAATGGTGTCATGGTAGATCATTAGATGCAATTAGCAGAGATTTTTTTTGTTTGGTTTGGTTTGGTTTTTTGTGCTACGCAGGCCTCTCACTGTTGTGGCCTCTCCCGTTGCGGAGCACAGGCTCCGGACACGCAGGCTCAGCGGCCATGGCTCACGGGTCCAGCCGCTCCACGGCATGTGGGATCCTCCCGGACCGGGGCACATACCCGCATCCCCTGCATCGGCAGGCAGACTCTCAACCACTGCACCACCAGGGAAGCCCAGAGACTTTTTTCAAAAAGAATAAACCTGCATAAATTTTCTTTTTATTCTTCAAACATGAAAACATACTGAGTTAATTCTTATATTACGGCCTTTGTGCTAGCTTTTTCTTGCCAGAAATGTTCCACTCACTTGGCTGGCTCCACAGTGTCATTCAGATCGCAGCTCAAAGGATCACCTCTTTGGAGTGGCTTCCTTGACCCCGTCTTAGACAGAACATCCTCTTCCTACCGGCAAGTTATCTTATCATTTTGTAGCATTGCTGTCATTTCATTTATCCAAGTCTGACAGGTTTTCATTTTGTGAAGCTCAGTTGGAATATGGCAGGTTCTTCCCTTTGTCTAATGCTTATTTCTCTGACAAGATTCTTCTTCAAGGCATTTACAAATCCAAGATCCTACACATCCAGGACTCTTCACATCTAGGCTCTGCCTAGACTCAGAGTGGGCGCTGCTGGTCCCATAGTCAACTGCCTTCCGTCATCTCTTTAGGGAGCTGCAGTCTCCAAGCTAGAAAAAGAGCTACTGGTAAGAGTGGGGAGAACAAATAGGGAGGCCATTGTCTTCTCTCTGAATAGGGCCAACTCTTGTTGTCTGTTTGGGTTGGCAGGAAGCGAGGGAAGGAATTGCTGGATTCCAACATTTATTCTTGCTCGGAGCTTTGCTCCATTTTATCTGACCACATAGCTTCAGGCTAGTGATAGAAATTCTTAAAACTCCACTGATTTTTTAAAAAATACCTTATAGAAATTCTTAAAACTCCACTGATTTTTTTTAAAAAATACCTTCTGGAAAATTGTCCCAGAAAATTGTCTGATTTTTGCAATAGGTTGACTGACATTTTGGTCTTTTCATTCTATTATCAGCATCTCTATTGCTATTTTAGAGAAGGGTTAACAGGGACTTGGGGACTACTATCTAAATAACATTTTAACCACTTCAACCCCCCATTCATACCCCTTGGACAACTTTTACATGTTCTGTTGACTGCGTAAGAAGAGGTTATTTGTGGTTCTTTTAAACAGATGAGAATGACTTCATACTTATACCTATTGAGCTCCACCTTGTAGATTTGGTTTATTGTCCCAACCCGTTGCAATCTTTTAAAAATCTCTTTCTGTCAGTTTGTTCCCTTAATTAAATGCAACTTTGTGTTTCTTGAGATATAATAGGTTATGTTCATCGTTAGAAATTTATCAGTATTATTTTAACTCCTTTGTACGTTTTTAGTACAATTTTAACTGAAACATAACTGACATGCAGATATTATTTACACATATTTAGTTAAAATGTAACAATACAGATTTACATATCTATATATTTAATGAGTATAACTTAGTATACAAATCTTGAATGTAAACTTGCTGAATTATCACAAAGTGAATCCCCGCGTAGTCACAGCCCATTAAATAAACATCGAATTAATATCAACTCTTTTTTTTTTTTTTTTTTTTTGCTGTACGCGGGCCTCTCACTATTGTGGCCTCTCCCATTGCGGAGCACGGGCTCCAGACGCACAGGCTCAGCGGCCATGGCTCACGGGCCCAGACACTCCACGGACTGGGGCACGAACCCGTGTCCCCTGCATCGGCAGGCGGACTCTCAACCACAGCGACACAAGGGAAGCCCTACTGTCAACTCTTAAGCCCCTCTTGTGCTGCTTCCAAATTACTAACACCACCCTGTTGCCCAGAAGTAACCTTTATCCTGACTTCTAAAACTATTAATTAGTTTTGCCTAATATGAAAAGATACTCAACATTGTTAATTATTAAAGAAATGCAAAACTACAGTGAGATACCACCTCGCGTCGGCCAGAATGACCATCATCAAAAAGTCTACAGACAATAAGTGCTGGAGAGAGTGTGGAGAAAAGGGAACCCTCTTGCACTGTTGGTGGGAATGTAAATTGATACAGCCACTATGGAGAATAGTATGGAGGCTCCTTATGAAACTAAAAATAGAATTACCATATGATCCAGCAATCCTACTCCTGGGCATATATCTTGAAAAGATGAAAACTGTAATTTGAAAAGATACATGCACCCCTATGCCCATAGCAACACTAATTACAGTAGCCAAGACATGGAAGGAACCTAAATGTCCATCAACAGATGAATGGATAAAGAAGATGTGGTACATATATACAGTGGAATACTACTCAGCCATAAAAAGGAATGAAATAATGCCATCTGCAGCAGCATGGATGGACCTAGAGATTATCATACTAAGTGAGGTAAGTCAGAAAGAGAAAGACAGATACCATATGATATCACTTATATGTGGAATCTAAAAAAATAATACAAATGAACTTATTTACAAAACAGAAATAGACTCATAGACATAGAAAACACACTTATGATTACCAAAGGGGAAAGGGGGAAGGGATAAATTGATAATTTGGTATTAACAGATACACGCTACTATATATAAAATAGGTAGACAACAAGGGCCTACTGTATAGCACAGGCAACTATATTCAATATCTTGTAATAACCTATAATGGAAAGAATCTAAAAAAGGAGATATATATATATTGTATACATATATAATCACTTTGCTGTACACCTGAATCATTACAAATCCACTATACTTCAATTTTTTAAAAAATAAAGAAATAATAAATTAGTTTTGCCTATTATTAAACATTTTATAAATGGAATCATATGGTACTGATTCTCTTGTATCTGGCTCCTTTTATTTCATGATGTGTTTGTGAGTTTCTCCCTTGTGGTTGCATAGATCAGTAGCAAAATTATTTTCGTGCTGTGTAGTATACCATCGTATGAGTATACCACAATCAACTTATCCATTTTGTTGACGGACATTGGCTTTTCCAGCGCTTGGCTCTTGTAAATACTACTACTATGAACATTTTTGTGCATGTCTTTTGGTTCATGTGTGTACATATTTGTTGGGGGCACATATCTAAAAGCAGAATTGCTGGGTCTTAGTGTGTGAGTATGATCAGCTTTGGTGGACACTAACACAGTGCTTGCACAAACTTACACACCTCTCAGCTATGTATCAGAGTTGCAGTTTTTCCACAACTGGTCAGTTTTTTTGTTTTTTAAGTTTACCCATTCTGATAGTTGTGTAATGATAATTTATTGTGGTTTTAATTTTCATTCCCCTGATCGTTAATGAGGCCGAACACACTTTTCTTATACGTTTTCTGGCCATATGGACATCCTTGTTTGTGAATCCTGTTCAAATGTTTTGCCCATTTTTCTTTGTTGTCCGTGAGTTCTTTACATATTTTGCATATGAGCCTTGTGTCAGTCATGTGTGTTACAAATGTCTTCTCTTACTTCATGCTTTACCTTTGGATGAACTGAACTTCATAATTTTAATGTAGTTCATTTCAATAATCTTTTATACTTTAATTACTATACCTTTATAACAAATCTTGGTATTTAGCAGTAAAATTCCTCCAACTTTGTTCTTTTTCAAGGTAGTCTTGAATAAAATTGTTGAAATGTTATTTAATTATTCTCTTGTGCATTTTTTAATCCAATAGGTTATAAGTTACTAAAAGGCAGATCATCATTTTTCCTAGGAAAATGATTTACAAATTGTGAACGTTTCACATCTGTGTGATAAAAATCTCTATCCCTCTGTTCTTTTCTGTAAACTAGATTAAAATCCTTGCTGACCCCAAAATGGGATCAACAGTGTTTCTGTTGTACTTTGGCTTATCCTCAATCATATCAAGCAACTGGGAGAGTTTTAATTCACTCAGAAGACACATAACCCCGTTTTGACATTAGAGAATCGTATGTTCCTCTGCTTTCAATAGATGGTCTTAATTACCCTGAACTAATTGTTTTCTTAGTCTCCTAGGGATACAAGACTCAAAAGAATTGTGAAGTATACTTTGTTTCTTAAATCTACAAAGTTCTTCCTGACCTCAAAATGGAATATTTTCCATTACTAATTGATGTCACTTTTTCATGCCTAGTCCTTTACAGAAATACGGAATTGCTCAATCCGCTGTCCTCCCCACTACTCGAACTCTCAAAAATTTTAAGGGTCATCTCTCTCCTCAGTCCACCTATGACCTATTTCTAATTCCCTGAAAAAATGATCTTTGCTATCTTTAAAATGTGATAATAAAAACTAGACAAAACAGAAAGTGAGGGAAAGGCTATTTCTCAGACTTCGAAATTAACATTTTTTTCCAAATATACATTTCCACTATCATACTGACTTTTGTAAAACAAAAAGTCTCAAAATTGTCTCATATGCAACTTATGATTAGCTGAATGAGGCTAATGAAACCGTGGTTTCCAGACGGGGTCTCATCACTGGAGTGTTTAAGCAGAAGCTCTGTGACCACCGCCCACAATAAAGTAGGTAGCTGGGGCTTGAGACTGGACTATACATCCCATAAGAGCTAAGGCTAAGATTATTTGACCCCTGAAACTGTTCCTATTAGTACTTCCTTAGCCTGCATTATATTGTATTTTCTTTTATTTATTTATTTATTTATTTATTTTATTTTTGGCTGCATTGGGTCTTCTTTGCTGTGCACGGGCTTCTCATCGCGGTTCCTTCTCTTGTTGCGGAGTACGGGCTCTAGGCACGCGGGCTCAGTAGTCGTGGCTTGCGGGCTGTAGAGCACAGGCTCAGTAGTTGTGGTGCATGGGCTTAATTGCTCTGCCCTGGTCCGGATCTTCCCGCACCAGGGCTTGACCCTGTGTCCCCTGCACTGGCAGACGGATTCTTAACCACTGTGCCACCAGGGAAGCCCTATATTGTATTTTCTATTGTCAGTATTTATCATTAAGGGTTACCATTTTTTAAAATTCTGTATCTATATCTAATTCAATACATTATACAATCCATCTTCAAGTTCGATCATTGAACGTTCATTACACATTCCTCCGTCTTCGTTACGGCCACCACGTAGCAAGCTGCCTCCATCTGCTTCCCTAGACCCCTGAGAAACTTCCAGACTGGTCTCTCAGTTTCCATTCTTAACACCATCCACCTCCCCTCACCTGTCCCCCCGCAACCCCAGGGAATGTGTGACACCTCAGCTAGATTAGTCTTGCAGGAACACAGGCAAGTTATACAGCTCCCAAAGGTTCTCACCACATGCAAAATAAAATGTACATTCCTTATCATGACCTTGCCTCTTCCCCAGCCTCACCTCCAATTCCTCCTTGCTCAATAAAAATCCAGCTATACTAGGCTTTCTTTTTCTCAAACACAGCTAGCTCCTTCCTACCGCAGGGCATTTGCAATAGTTATTCCTTCTGCCTGGAATGCACTTTCTCCTTATTTTTGCATGGCTTGTTCCTTCTATTTCCTTAGCTCTCAGCTCAGATGCCATCTCCCCAGTGAGACCTTCCTGACTACCTGGTCTAACAATTCCACAGCTCCATAGCCACTCCCTTTTTATCCTATTGAAAACAAACACACTCACCATCATCTGAACTTATCTTATTCATTTATTATTATTTGATGATTTTTGCTCTTCCACCATGAGAAAACAGTACAAGCGCCTTGTCTACTTGCCTCCTGTTGTATTACCAGAGACAGAAACTTAGCAATATATGTTGGTTGAATAAACAAGTGAATTAATGAATAAATGAATGAGTGAACTCTTTTTATGATGTACCCATCCTTTCTGCATTTTCCTTTACTATCTTCCTCCTAATTGACTTGCTATTGTAAAAACAACATAATGTAATTTATGTTTATAGTTTGTAGAGTATATAACCGCTAAGGTCTCATCTTGCTTGGTGAATTCTATAAGTCTACGTACATACAATCAGACAACCATTATCTTCAGCTTATAAGTATTCTAGACTCTTTAATCTTTGGTTGGTCAGGTTGTAAATGATTGGAAGGCTTTGCCTGTCATCTGGAGAAGCAACAAAGATACTTCATACTATTGCTGCGGTCCAAGTAACCTTATACATACCTGGAATTTCTCTTATGTAAAATACTAGTCTTAGCTTCTCTTTTAAGAGTTTTGAAGCTTTTCTTATCACTGCAGAGAAAAAGTCCAAATAAATTAAAAGGAACAGAAGCTGGGAATATGCAGGCATATTTGTGGCTGGAGTTATTCCACTACTTGTACATTATGTGGTTTACCTCAATGTGTGGAAAAATACAGTAAGTGCTTCATTGTATGGGGTGTAGTTACAGTATCGTGTAACTTAGATGGTTTATTCTTTCTTGGAAATATTTTATGATAAACACACAATATGCTGAAGTTTTTTCTGAATAATTAACGTCTACTTACTTAAAGAAACCTAATTGTTATCTATAAAGGCTCTTTTTAAAAAGTATGTTTCTGCCTGCTCTACCTTTACCTTTACTAAAAACCTTCACTGAAAACATTCCAACCCCACAAATGTGGGAGAAAAAATGTCTTTGGGTTTACTGAAGTCATTTATGCATGGGAATATGTGGAATTAGTAAGACCTGTCCATCAAGAAAGAAATAAAGGAAGAATTCTGAGTTATAACTATACCAGACTTGCTTACAACAGGAAATTTACAACTTTTCTATTCCAGTTAACAACATTTCTCTACTATTGTTTGGGGAGGGTGTGTAAATTAATGTGTATAGTGTTTACAGAGTTTTATGTTCCATGTTTTGCATTCTTCAATATGAACTATTTAAAAGTAAAATCATCAAAATACTTGGCTTAGTTCCTGACACTCTCAGTAGTGTTATCAATTTCACTAACAAGAAAAAGAAACACTTTTTTCTGTATTTAGTCTTGAAAATTAAGAGGGTCTTCAAGATCTACTGCTTTATTTTTCATTGCAATCTTGAGAATTATGGGGACTTAATGTTATTTTGCTATATCTGTAATATTCTGATTTAGACATTCTAATCTGAATATAAAATTAAGGTGATTTCAAAAGCATAAACTAAAACTCTTTCTTATTCCAAATGCTCAGTTTTTTTAATGTACAATTTCAAAACATCTGTTTTATATTAAAATTTGTTGAACAGTAAATCATATAATTATGATTCATATTACTGTATACTTCAACTAATCCTGTCTTTATTTGTACATTAGAAAGTCTTATTTTACCAATTAGTCATGCCTGTCTATAGAGGTCAAAAATACTCAACAACAGGGCTTCCCTGGTGGCGCAGTGGTTGAGAGTCCACCTGCCGATGCAGGGGACGCGGGTTCGTGCCCCGGTCCGGGAAGATCCCACATGCCGCGGGGGCGGCTGGGCCCGTGAGCCGTGGCCGCTGAGCCTCTGCGTCCGGAGCCCGAGCTCCGCAACGGGAGAGGCCACAACGGTGAGAG
Source organism: Delphinapterus leucas (assembly GCF_059928025.1). Classification (NCBI taxonomy): domain Eukaryota; kingdom Metazoa; phylum Chordata; class Mammalia; order Artiodactyla; family Monodontidae; genus Delphinapterus; species Delphinapterus leucas. Next base: position 80,490,649 of record NC_143145.1, on the reverse strand, counting down.
GCCCGCGTACCGTAAAAAAAAAAAAAAAAAAAAATACTCAACAACAATATTCTATATTAAAGTTAGAGATAAAGGAACAGTGACCCTCTTGTGACTATCTAGAATCTTTGGAAACACTGTGTAGAAGCAATAAATGGCTGGCATGCTACTGGTCATTCACTGGTGATTCTTACTCTCTCTACTTCCAAACTATCTTCCTTTAATAAATCTTTAATAAATCTATCTACCATAGACTCTTCAGAGTAGTTATCAATTTTTTTCTAATTTGTGCCTTATTTAATTTATAATTGCAATTTCTCTATAAGAAAAACACGACCTTCCTCTTTTTAACCCTCTCATTATATAAAGTACTATTAAAACTTCGCTTCCTTAAAGAAACTTTTATAATCTTCCTCCATCTGATTTCTCTATAAAGCATCTGTTTGCACTTATTTGAAACTGATCCTGCATTATATTTATTAGACCTTTTTCGTCTGCTCAGTTTTTTTCATGGGTGTATTATGTTACTTAAAGAAACTGAAAATTACTTATGGATAGAAATCCCATCTTATAATTTGCTATGACTCCTCGCAGCCCTCCTACATCATATGCACAATGGATGTTCTACAATTTAGTGAGTGATCGTTGTAAAACCTCTTGTTATGACAGGACACAATTACTGATGAGGTTCATCTCCATAAATTATGTAATCGCTTTATTCTGGTGGGACAGGGCAGAACATCTAAGCTGTATATACCAAACTATTCCTCATGCAATGGTTTATTAAAATGCCCTTTAAAATACAATAACCTCCAACATTTAAGTAGCTTTGCCCTTGTTTAAACGATTCTCTCCTTAAGAACAGCAAAAACTTTCTTAGTGAAATTATTAGTACGTGTACATATATAGAGATAGGCAGATAGATGCTAGTGTACACATAGAACATTGGAAGCTTATGAATAATACAGTTATTGCCGAATGTCACTGTAAGTCACAAAACACTTTGCAAAATGATTTATAGTACAGCATTTATAGTTACAGCATCGGGTCTGTTGTGTCAGAGCGGAAATCAGAGTCTGTGGGGGGGAAAGACAGAACAATTTACAAAATAACATTTTCTAGCACCAGAGTTGGTGTGTACAGTTCCTTCGTAGGGCACTGTCTGGAGTGTGGCCTGTGGAGTTGGGCAGTGGAAGCTGTGTGGTTTTGTGTGGCAGCCCTGCAGAAACCAGAGGGTATAAGGATGGATGCTGTAAAGTCTGGACTAAACGTGTTGGCTAAACCTAGTGTGGTGATCACTTCACAATATATACATGTACCATATCATTATGCTGTACACCTTAAATTTATACAATATGTCAGTTATACCTCAATAAAATTGAGGGGGAAGGACAGAAAATATTAGCACAGCCATATGCTTCTAGAGGGAGAAAGCCGAATCAGGTGACAGGCAGGCATGCCCAGAGGATACCCCTGGCTCCAGGTTGCCAACATTCTGAAAAGCCCGTTCTCCTGCAGACCCTCCATCACCCCCATAACCCTGCCCGGGTGATTCTCGTATCTTGTTTGGTACGAGAACTCGTATCACAATTCTATTTTCTCAAATATAATATTTACTTCTAGAGAAAAATAACACCTTATTCATAGGAGATTAACAAGAATATTTTGCAATTCATATTCTTAAATGTGTGATTTTATGCATCTTTTCAGATCCAAGGAAGAGTTAGATCTTCCTGGAATGCCCTATTCTCATTCTCTCCTGGATTCTGGTGGGTGTCGCCAGCTGGGAAAGGTGCCCTGCTGGCTCTCGGTAGCTGCACTCAGACTTGGCCCTTCTCCAGGATGACAACACTTCCTGTGCTCAGGACTGTGCAAGAAATGCTACAGTGTCCAGACTTTGTACCAGTTCCTGGGGACTGGAAGTTGTTGACTATAAAGTGACATCATAATTATGTCACTATTGGAGCATCTATTTACCTCAGTGAGCGTCTGGTGAAATTCTGTCAGTTGCCTCTGCTTTTGCTAAGTAGTGTGAGAAATTGCACCAGTGGGGTCAGCCCCATCCCCTGTTTGCATGTAGTTCACAGTCTGGAGAGTTTAAGGAAGAGACGCACGAATACCGTCTGTTGAGTTGGACGACTTATTAGTGTGTAGTGAGATCTGAGTTCCACTCTGCAGTCGAATCCAATGTAACTCAGAAAGACCTTCTAAGAACAGCATGAGTAAGATGTTCACTAGGAGTTTGCGAACCCAGCCAACGCAAAATTCATAAGGAATTCTTCTTCTTTATGATTATGAGAAAATTGTGCTGGTATATAAATTACCTACCACTTTGCATAAAACTCTCAGCTAACAAATAATAGGAAGTACAGGCTGTCAGAGGAAGACAAGTGCAAATTGATAAAATGCCATAATTACATATGGACATTTTTGTAGTCGATGCTGATGTGTGTGTTTCCATACTTCTATCAGAAGCATCAAAATGGCAACCTACGCTGATTTGTTTTCCCAAAAGATTTCAAAACAGACTCTGATTTAGTTCTCCAGCTGAGTTTGGACAGAGCTTTTCCGATTGGGTGGAATGGTGAGCTGGGGAGTAGAGACACCCCCTCCATCAGCCCGTTTTGTTTTCTCCCAACCGCCCTTCCTCCATTCCTCTACCTCATCCCTCTCCTGTGACAAACTGGCTGGCAATTCGCAAATGTTGATATTCCAAAAGGATATCTACTTAGAAGTATTGGCTGCTGGTGGCGAAACTAGCAGAAAATTAAGGGTATGTGGAATTTGTGAGTAAATAAAACAAGTTGGAATCATTGAGTGGCTGCTCAAAAGATCGATTTTTACCAATTTTGAGAAAGGAAGAATAGTCATAGAAGAGGTAACAAAGAATCCATCTGACTGGTTGTGTGATTACACAATGAACAGGGAAGCTATTGTACTAAGGGCAGGTAAGATGTGAATGATTAGATGCACAAGTGAAAACACTGACAATGAGAGATTCGGTGACAGATAAGTGGGGGAAGAATGAGTGGGTGGATTAGCTAAAATGCACATCCCTCCCCAAAGCATTCTGACATTTTGTTAAAATTTTCCGATAATTTGCAGGTGATTTCTACAAATGTCAGTTATAGCATTGCTCATCCTTACGATTAATACCAGGTGACTGAACAATAGAATGCCTACATGAAATTCTGAATGTATCTTTATCAAACGTTGAGAAACCAGAACATCCTTTTTTTTTTTTTTTCAGAACATCCATTTTAAAAAGAGTTCAGGAAAAAGATACACATTGAACCCTAAGACTCAGAAGTCTGTGTACCTACTTACACGTGTTTTAAAGAGAAGAAACTGGTGATTAAGCATTGTTACCATCTGTGGTTCAGAGACCTCATATTCCCTTACTTGTCCTTTTCTCCTTGTTCTCTCCTGCTTATTATCTATTTTGCTCGTTAGCTGCTCTACGATATAATGGTAGAAAGAGGAGAAAAATCCAAATTAGTTCATTTTTCTGGCTACTAATGAACTGGTTTAATATTTGATTAGGAAGAGGTTGGAATGAAATTAGAGATTCCAGCTATTTGTGTCACCTCTGATTTTTGATTCCAGGGAAGATGAGAATTGGTGAGCTCTGCGCAAAATAGATGGACGATAGTTCTATGAAGTAGACGAACATTCTAAGTTCACCTTGTCACACATAGTTTAACTATCCTTAGTACATTATTTCACCCTGTCTATGAGAATACAGAGGACACATAATAAACCTAATACTCCATGTACTATGCAAGCAAATTCTGACAATTTAATCCTTTTGAAATAGTTGAAAATCTTGAAGTAAGTGAAAGTTCCGAGCCAAATGAAAATAAGAGTTCATGCATTTATTTCATAGAAGCAGACACAGCATCTCAGTGCTGAAGCCTAGATCAGTTTTAGAGCTGGAAAGGGGACCTGAACAGCTTCAGAACTTCTGCATCACTAACTTGTTATGTGCAATATTTAGCAATCAAGAGTTCCCCAGGAAATTTCTATATGTGTTCAGTGTCAATAACAGAACAGGAAATTCAATTCAGTTCAGTTAAACAGAGAGCATCTGCATGCCCTGTACCGTCTCAGCTCTTGGGGGCAATCCTTGTTATTCCCGGTAACTGATCAGTTCATCAGCTCCAAATCCCAGGGCCCAATGACACCACCTTCTCCTTTATCTGCTCTCTTTATGGGAGGGTTTCCTGCTCCTGCTAAAATCTAGGTTGGCTCACCTTCTCTTGTTTGTCTTTTCAGCTTCTCCAGCATTTTTGTAAGTGGTTCCCTGTATTCACTTCCCTGTTTCCTGCCTGGATCCTGACTCATGCTCGAGGGATAATAATAACGTCAGTATTGACAAGTATAGGTAAAGAGCAGTAGGGACCTGAGAGACAGCCATGTGGAGTCAAGTGCAGTGTTTGTTTGTCTGTTTGTTTTAAATTTCCAATCCATTGGCGGTCTGTTATTTACGTATATACTACAGAATACGACAAATCATGTCCCAGCAGTGTCAGATTGCTAGAAAAGTGTCTAAACACAGGCTTCCACCTTCTAAACCCATCTTGTCCTAGAGCAGTATCAACAATTCACAGACCACTGCTGTGGTCCAGAGACAGCACTCTGAGTAGCACCAGTCCAGTAAAGGGGTAGAAAAAGAAACTGTTCTGAAGATCAGAAACTGGGGTGGGAGTTAGAGATGAAAATTCTGCAGTCACTGGCAAACTGGTGGTAGTTGGAGAGACGGAATTGGGAAAAAACCCATAGGAAGCGTGCATGGATAAAAGTAGAAGCAGGCTGAGGCGGAACATCAGCGAGCACCAGAATGTGGCCAAAAGCAAGTAGACAGTCTGAAAAAAACAAGGAGTAAAGGTAGAAAACAGAGGGGCCAGTGGACAGAGAAGCATGGGCTTGGGGTTGGCCATTTGGGTCCAGTGATGTGGGTGCCTTGCCCTGAATGCTTCAAAGAGACATTTCGTTCAGTGTGCTCTTCTGATTAAGGCAAGCTGCAGTGTTTGTGCACCCCCAAAATTCATTCATTGAAATCTTGTCCCCCCTCAAAGTGATGATATTCGTAGCTGAGGCCTTTGGAGGTTATTAGGTCATGAGGGTGGGACTCTCAGGAATGGGATTAGTGCCCTCATAAAGGAGACCCCAGAGAGCTCCCTGAGGGCATTTGAGGGCACAAGGAGAAGCTGGGCTCTCAATAGACACCAGATCTGCTGGTGCCTTTATCTTGGACTTCCTGGCCTCCAAAACTGTGAGAAAATAAATTTCTGTGGTTCATAAGTAACCCAGTCTATGGTATTTGTGTTACAGCAGCCCAAACAGACACAGGCACATAAATGTATGACATATTTTAGAAAAAATTCCATCCAAACAGTTAACATAAAGTTGGAATAATCTACTTGAAAACTCCAGTCACAGAGAACACTGCCTTCATTGATGAAATAGACAAACATGTGAAATGTCACTGCTGCTAACAGGGATTTCTGGGATAATGTTTTTTATCTGCGCCTCCAATGTGTGGCTAGTGGCACTTGAAAAGGGGCTAGTGCGCCTGAGAAACTGAAGTCTTCATCCAATCTAATTTTAAGTTATTTAAATTTAAATAGCTCACATGGTCAGGGACTGTCTTATTGGGTAGATGATTCATATGAGTCATAGACAAGTTTGGTTTAGAGTAAAAGATACACAGGCTTTGGCACCATGTGGACCAGCCTTCAAATCCCCTAATTACTAACTCTATGACCTTGGATGTGTCACTCACCTTCCCTGGGCCTGAATTTCTTCTTTATAAAAAGGGGTCAAAATATTTATGTTTAGGGCCATTGTGATGGCTGAAGATGAGGCAGGTATACAGCCTAGCACAGACCAAATATTCAATAAATGAGAGCTATTACTGGTATTAAATGATGTGAGTCTGTATTCATGAACATAACTCAACTGCTTTGACTCCTCTGGTCATTAGCATGAACACGTAATAAACAGTGAAATATGCAATAAGAGATCCCCCAGGCGACTGTCCCTGGCGGAGTCACCTCTTCCCAAAGCAACTGGCCATGCTTTTCTACTTAGAGATTCTCTTATCTCCGCCTTGCTGTGAGCTGTCCTTTTTCAGAGTGATTGCTTCTAGCAAACCCTCCTCCTCCTAAGGAGCATTCCTCTCTGTTTTTTCTATAACCTTGGAGGAACTAAAGGCTGTTCAGAGGAAAAGATAAATTGAGCTTGTTCAATCAACAACTTTAATTTTACATACAATCCTAAATCAGTGGAGTCTGATCAGAGGGTTTCTCAAGTCTCTTCCTGTGGGATTAAGAGCAGGTATTCACAGACCTTATTTACTTTCACCCTGGCTGATCATCACAATCTCTTAGGGGAATTTTTTTTAAAAAAATACACGTCTGTCCCTCCTCCCCACAACCTGGAGACCTGGAATTCAAGAGTACTCAGGTGATTCTGTTTTAGGGTTTGAAAGCCAGTGGTATGCCATGTTCCCGGGGTGGGTTCTGCACAGACAGATGAGGCTGTCGGAGCCCGGGTGAACTGGAAGATTGCTCTTTTCACTCTTGGGTAAGGAAATGGCACAGACATTACTTGGATCTGGTACAGGGATGGGGGCAGACTCTGCATATTTGATAGACATTTTCCCTGGAGAGTCATAGCCAGTCATTTGGAGGTGCCATTCAGAGCTGGGCTAGGATTCCAGAACTACTTTTTCTTTACCTTTCCTCCTAGGCTGCCCTGTCATGTTTCTGGAGATGGTTCACCTCTGTGTACTGTTCTTTTCTGGGACTCAGATGTGTTTATGATATATCATTATTTCGCTCATGGGCTTTTGTACATGAAATTTCACTAGTTGTCCACACAACTGGGTACATATCCAGGTGAACTGAGATCAGAGTTCCCATAAGAAAAAACTCTTGGAATCAAAGGCTCAAAGCAATGCCTTTGGGTGCATCCAGCCCACTCCCTTGCCCTCAACAATCCTACTGTTCACGGTGACCTGTGAGTAATGGTTAAGCAACACACTGATTAGTGTGTGAATGCTCGTTAGGGTACTAGTCAAATATTTTTACATACTTTTAGAGACAAAAGTCTCTGTGAGACAAAAGAATTCCAGGCATAAGCCAATGGCCTACTTCTCCTCAACAGTAAAATTCCAGCACAACAAACCAATCTCACCAGTCCCCAAAAGTCTGTAGCTGACCCTACAATTGTGAGTCCAGAAAAGAAGAAAGGTCTCATATCAGCAAATATTCGGGATTATGAAAGCAACTTTTATTGGAATAATTGATAAGACAAAAACATTTACTGGGATATTCTAGTTTCGATGTGTTTTTCTCTTCTCTCTCATTTTCTAACCACACCTTTTATTAATTTTTGGTTTTGGGAAGGACAATGTGAAAATATGAAATCTACCCTGGGCAACAGTAATTCTCTAAATGAGACCCTTAGTCCTGCCACAAGGTAAGTCTTCCTGGTAAGTGGACTTCTTGGTATCTACTTTATTATGAAGATGCAATTTTAGTGACAAAGAAGCTACAACTCATTGGTTACATTCCTGATTTTCAGAGCATGGGTCATCTAGGAACTTCCACGGCTTTTTAAGTGAGTATTTTGAAAAGCAACCTAGCTCAAAATAGAATAAGCTAAAGAGACAATTTATTGGTGCATTTCCTCAGACGTCCAGGAGTCTTGACCAGTTTCAGAGATGGCCGCCTGGAGGGGCTTGTTAATGTCATCAGGGCTCTGCCTGCTTCCGTGGCGCAGGTGGCTTTCTTCTGGTTTGGCTTTCTTCTCTAATAGGCTACCTCCAGCTGCTGTAGGCTTTCATGGCATGGTCTCTGAAGCTGCCATATCAGTTCAGAAAAAGGACCCTCCCGCCTTTGAACATGTGCCAGCCCTCTCCCCCTGGACGGGGGCTATGAGATGCACTCCGGTGGGCAGACCTGGTTCTTGAGCCCCTGAAATGGCAGCAGGGAGGGTGTCACACACAACAGCACGGAGCAATTCCCAGAAGGAACTTGTTGGGGCAAAGAAGTTATTATTATTATTTTTTAATAGACTACTTTGGAGTGAGAGAAGTTGGTTCATTTGCTATGGGAATGATGAAAAATAACTTCATTCTACTGTTACAGGACTTTAGGAGTTAATGGAGACCACAACATAATCTGTGATCACATGGAATGCATTAGTATGCCAAAGTAAAGTTCCATTGAAAACCCAGTATCATGTCACTTTCTTAAAATGGTTCTCTTGTAAATGGCCAAAAATTTATTATGGCAGCCTGAGTTTTATTTATTTGATAATTTCTGAACTAGAGTGAAATAAGAGTCATACAATTCAAATATAGATGATCTTTCTGAGAAAATGGGATGAATGCAACTGTATTTCAAATGTACTAAAGATACAAAATACATATTTGCTACATATTTTAGAGAAGCAATCATGTTGTGAATTCGTGTCGCATTCAAAATCAACCGTTTTGATAAATATAGATTTTGTCTTTTAGAATTCCCAGTAGCAAACACTCAACTGGAATGGGTTTAATCTTCCTAAAACAGTAAAACCCTCAAAACCCCAATCAAGTTATTAAGCAAATCCAAAGAAAAAGCATTACCAAACCATGCAATATGAGATGAATAAGGATGCACCCCAAAACGCTTACTTGATTTTGAAACATCAGCTGGCCCATTCTGTAGGGCCAGTACCTTGTGCTCAGAGATTTTTTCTTCTATATTCTCTACTGTCTTCTTCAAATCTGTTTCGGAGTCTTAAAAGTGCCTTCAGAAGTTTAGTCTACAAATACTAAGGCGGTCCATCTGAGTATATGAAAGTTAGTCAACAGAGAATGTTGTCAGGCACCGGGATCTGGATGGGCTGACTGGCGGGTTATCACGCTCACAGAACAGGCTCCGGGTCTGGGGTTTCCTGGCGGTGGAGGTCGGGCGGTTCTCCACCGGGGAGGGAGCGGGGGTCGAGCGCGGGGGGTTTGGAGGCGGGGCGGGGGTTTAGGGGCGGGAGTGAGGGGAGGGGGTGGGGCCGGGGCGGGGCTCTCGGGGGCGTGCACACTCGGCGGAGCCACGCGCTCGGGGGCCGCGGCGACTCGCTCCAAGTTCCCTCCCTCGCGCCCTGGCGAAGGCTGCCCGAGCCCTCCCACTCGGCGCAGACCGAGCCGCCGCGGCCGCCGCCGCCAGCCGGGCCCTCAGCCGCCCCGCGCCCCAGGGCCCCTCGGCCGGCCTCGTCCGCGCTCCGCCCTCCCGCGGCCCCGGCGGCCCGGCCCCCGTCCCTCGCGGGCCCCGACTCCTTGTCCCCGCAGCCCCCGGAGCCCGGCTCGGGCCGCACCGCCCGCGGCCGGAGAGCGCGGCCGAGGTAAGGCTGGGCCGGGGGCCGGGTCGGGGGACCGCGCCGCGCCCCGATCGCGGACAATGCGGAAGCCGCGCGCGGCCGCAGAGCCGCCGGGTCCGTCTCTGCCGCTCCGGCCCTGCCTGGGGCTCGGTCCAGCCGGGCCTGGGGGCCGCATGGCCCGGACCGACGCCGGCCGGCGTTCCGGGCCGCGAGCTCGCCGCGCGCCCAGGGTCGGCGGGAGGCCGGGCGGAGGCCGGGGCGGGGGCGGGGTGCGCGGGGCGGGGTGCGGCGAGTGGACCCCCTCGGCCAGGGCTCCTCGCAGGGCCTCTCGTCTTGGGGGCTGGGAGCTTTGGGAGCATCGGGCTCTCCCCGTCGCGGGCTGGGAATTCCTGCAAGAAATGCAGATTCGGAGGCAACGAAAGTTTGTTTTTGGTGGCCCCCTCCAGCTCCATCCGTGGTCTCCGTTGTCTCGACTTTATTTGAAAGAGTACAGATTTGAAATGGAATTAAGTGACCCCTGGCGCACTCGTGCCCCGTCACGCCGCGGAGCTCGGAACTCGGCCGCCCAGCGCTTGCAGGTTGGGGGAAGCCGCCGAGCGCGCTGCCCAGCCCGGGGGCCCCGCTGGTGGTGAGAACCCGTGCGGCAGGGCGTAGACGGTGGTGACAGCTCTCCCTCCGTGCAGGGTGCAGGCCGGGCAGGGAAGCGGAGAGAACTTCGCTGTAAGCTTAAATCACTCTGGAGAGCGGAAAGCAAACACCAGGTGCCCGGCTTTTTAACCCTTTCGAGTTGGTATTCAGATGTACTGAACCACAAAATTAAGCAGGCTTTATTTCCCGCAGGAGATGCAAGCTAACTTTGCACTTTTCCTCCCGGCCACGTCCTGTGCAAAATCTGGCTCACATCTGTGACAACTGCATGGCTGGCGTGGTGAGGACTACACAGGGGTGTGATTCTGAGAAGGGGAATATGATAGTAGACTAAACATTGTTGCAGCATAAATAGTAAATGACTGTAAATGACTTCCATTTTCTTCATTTCCCCTGTTGGCCGTGAAGATATTTATTTAGCCTTTCCCCCCCAATTTACACTTAGAGTCATTCCATGGAAAATACCTATATTAACTTGTACTTGTTTTGTGACATCACCACCCCTGGTCGTTCCAATGAGCTATTTCTTAAGCATAGGTTTTTTTTTAACATAAGGGTGAGTTAATGGTAAGCCAGACTTCTTCCTCGGGTTAACATTCCATTGGCTTACCCTATGGTACTTAATTTATGGTATTACTGTAGATGGTATTTTGACAGCCTGATAATCTGTAAAGAGCTTAGAACAGTGCCCTCCCTCCGGAACACAGTGCTAGGTGCCAGCTGGTTTTAGTTTTCATTTGTATTACCGGGTCATGTGTTTTTTCTCTTTGGAAAATGGTTGTTTTGGTTTTTTAAGTCCCAGATCTTTTAAATCACGGTCTATTTTAAGTCTGCAGTTTAATTTTAGATCAGAATTGAGGTTGGGCTGTTGTTTTGCTTATGACGGACGAGCTGTTCTGTGTATCCCTATGTATGAAGTATAGCAGGTTTGTGAGGACGAGAACACAGTCCTGCATCAGGTCGTATGCCGGTACGTTTCGCGAGACTTCATTATCCTGAAGGGCCTACCTGTCTAAGGAAAAGCCTAGACATTAGGAGAAACCTGGGCTCTGAACTCCTCCCCGAATCCCCTCGTTCTATAGGTTGAAAATCATACTTTCCATTCCACGTTGCTGTTAGCAGCAGCGGTTAGGTAACTCCTACCATGTCAAAAGGTAGTAAAAGATAAATATATGTACTGTATACACACGCATTAACCAGCGCATATAAATCTTACCCATGCTTTAAAATCTGCAGAACAGAGTTTATAGCGTAACTAGCCAAGAAAAATTAAAACTACTTAATTGTTGTTAGTAACCAAAAGATTATGTTTGTTGTCTAGGTATTTGAAAAGACTGTCAGGAGTTTACATTCATTCTGAGGTCGCCCCCGCTTTTAACTTTGGAGTGACATCTTTTTCGTTCCTAAGCAGTTAATTTAGCTAAGCCGAGGCTTGGCGTTAATTCCTGCGGGCCCTGCAGAGCCAGGGCTGCTGTGCGGACAGTTGGCCAGTAGGTGGTGCTGAGGATAATGCTGGTGGACAGACGTGTGCTCAGGGAAAACTGCAGGGATTCCTTTAGCAGTTTCATTGCTTGCCCTCTCTGCAAAATAGACTCTGTCTGCACTGACACATCCTAACAGTCTTCTTAGAAATAAACTTTTAAAAAAGTTTGTCCTTTGTCTTTTCAACTTTTAAAGAATATTGGCCAGATTTTTCTCTCTGAAAACCAGGGTATTCCAGGTGTTAAAACATTGTCAAAATATTATTTAGTCGACTGTACCCTTTACTCTTATTTTCCCATAATAGAGTAAGATTGACTGTTCTGAGCGTTGGGGATCTCCAACAATCCTGGACTTTTTTTTTTTTTTTTTCAGTATTTAACTTCTAGGAGAGAGAAACAAATGATAAGAAACCTACTTGCTTGTTGACTTTATTTAAGACAACAACTTCCTAGGGTGAATTCTCATTTATTCTGGTTTTTACCACCATTCTGCCTCCCAGTATGATGCAGTGAGAATTGCAATTCAGGCTGAAGGCTCTGGAGCTCTGCAAAGCCATGACTCATCCACGAAAACATATATTCATTCTACTTAGTTCAGCACCAAGGAGAGGAGGTGCGCTCAGAACAAAGGTTTTGTGGATTGTGATGGGAGTTATCTCTGCGGCCGGCTCGGGGACGGTCCAGTCCCAGACAGATGACGGTGCGTTCCCTTAACTCCTCCAGCGTGGGGTCCTTGCTCTTATCTCCTTGCTGCAGGTGAGGCAGGTGACTCGGCTGAGTCACGGAGCTCAGAAGAAGCAAAGCTGATTTCATGTTGTAATGGTGATCTTGTTTGGTACTGAAAGCATTATAGAAACACACAAAAGTAATGCTTGAGAATTTTTCAGAGGAGAGCACAAATTATGCCCAAAAATGTTCATCGAAGAAGCTAAATGTAACATTGATTCTGAACTTCGTCAGGATAAGTTACGGGGTGATTTGCATGGAAGATTTTGGAGAATAGTAGTTAAGAAATTTAGTGTTTCATTGTTCATGGATGTCATGGTCCAAATAATTAATTGCAGGTAATTAGTTACTGGCAGGGAAATGTATTGCAGAATACATTTTCATCCTGTTTTTAAACCGGGGTTAGTTTCTGGATGATCTTTTGTAATACAGCATTAATGAACTTAAGTCATGCATATTCACTCCTATTCTGACATGTTTGGTTCCCTCCTACTTGTGAGAAGGGCCTGCATGTAATTTTCACATTTTTAACTTTTTGTGGTTTGAGTCTCACAAGGAGAATCACATAAGAGCACAGCATTTGAAGTCATCAGTCTTGTTCATTAAAAAATTTAAAAAAAAATTTTTAAGGAAATGTTAGTAGGTGAAACAAATTACTTCCTTTTTCCAGTATGATTAAACAATTCTAAAGTGGATCTGGCACTAAAGATGAGATTTTAAAAATTGTAAACACTTTAGGGAGAAGTTCAGAGGTGAATCCTCAGCCCAAGGAAACAATACGTCATTTGGCAGACAGGTTTCTAGAAGAATTATAAGAATTCTGTGCTGTATTTTATACATCAGAGCGAGATCAGTGGGTTTTGAAATTGTCCAGTTCCGGATAAAGCTTTTCAAAATACAGTTCGGAAGCATATGGGAAAATTTGGGGTCGTTATGTTGTAATGCAAAGCATTTTACCCCTCAGGGCCCCTTTAGAAGTTAGTTGCATCTTTTTGTCTTTTTCAGGAAGAATCACTGATACCCTTCAAAACGGTCATTCTTGACAGCAAGTTTTTTGTCCCAATGACTGGACTGTGATGAAAAGGAAGTAATTATGTGAAATACTGTAATTTAGTAATTTCTTCTCTTATGATTGTTATATATTTTTTCTTTATTTTTTGGCTGCGTTGGGTCTTCACTGCTGTGCGCGGGCTTTCTCTAGCTGTGGCGAGCGGAGGCTGCCGTTCGTTGCGGTGCACGGGCCTCTCATTGTGGTGGCCCCTCCCGTTGCAGAGCACGGGCTCTAGGCCCATGGGCCTCAGTAGTTGTGGCACGTGGGCTCTAGAGCGCAGGCTCAGTAGTTGTGGCGCACGGGCTTAGTTACTCCGCAGCATGTGGGATCTTCCCGGACCAGGGCTCGAACCTGTGTCCCCTGCATTGGCAGGCGGACTCTTAACCACTGCGCCACCAGGGAAGTCCCAATGATTGTTAGGTTAAACAGATATTTATAGATTGATTGTGTGCCAGGTGCTGGGGATAAGCAGTGCCCAGGAAAGACAAGGTCCCTGCCTCTCTAAGGCATCCTAGTGTCAAGTGGGGCAAAATAGATGATAAAGTAAACAAGCAAATGAAAAGCTAACTTGAAGCAGTAATAATTGCAGTCAAGAGTGAGGGTGGTGTTCTGGTCTGGGCTGGGCAGTCTGGGAGGGCCTCATGGAGGATGTTTGAGCTGAGACATATGTGAAAAAAAGAGGCAACCTCTGGAAGGCCTCTGGGCAGAGAGGACAGACAGCCTGTGCAAAGGCCCTGTGGCCTCTGTGAGGAACAGGAGACAGTGGCAGAAGAACCAGGTCAGCAGGGCCTTCCTTGTAGGCCACCTCTGCATTGGAAGCTGCAGTGGAAACCTGCATCCTGTGCAAGTGGTCTTACTGATTCTTACAAACCACATGAGAAGGTATTTGCAGGTGCCGTTGCTTCCAGGTGCACTGAAGGCTGATGGTGTCAGAGATTAAGGAGACTGGGACAGCCCGGATCTGTCAGGTTCAAGGGGAGTCACAGACACCCGTCAGCACATTCAGAATGGGTGGCAGATCCCTTGGGAGTTCGGAGCTTTGTTTGTCTCTCTTACTCCATTGGGGGCGGGGCAGGGTGAGGGCTTGAGCACCGCTGCGGGGATTCCAGGCCAAACACTTAGTTGTCCCAGCAAATAGGCAAGTCGGTGCCCAAGGGGCTGGGAGGGGGAGCATTTCTAGTTGAGCCTGTCTGGGCGCAAAGATCAGCTCTGTAGGTTGCACAGGTTACCCAGGCTTCTGGAACCTCAGTATTCCGATCCGTAAAATGGGGAAAACTGCAGGAACTACTTCATGGGATCGTTGTGAGGTTTTAGGAGGATGATGCTTGCAAAGTGCCGGGCACTCCATGGGGTTTGATTGCTGTTGGGTGTTACTGTCTCGTGGATGTCATCCGTCCCTCCATCCGTCTTGTATATTCTTATCACACGGGTAACAGGATGAAAGGCACTTTTTCAGAGACTCACCCTGACTGCTGAAGCTAAGGTTGCCCCTCCTCCAGCCACTCTGTGTCCCCCAGTCCTAGGTTATTTTATTCACAGCCCTCATTCCTAAAGGAAATTGTATACTTTGTTTACACGTTGTTATTAGTACATTTCTCCTGCTTGAGAGGGTCGCTGTCGTGTCGGCTGCTGTATCCGCAGGGCCTGGGATGGGACTTAGTTACCAACCAACTGTGCAGGTGACACTGCTGACTATGGGGTCCTTCCCACGGGAGCCAAAGGCACAGCAGAAAGGCCTGTTCTCAGGCAGGGTTCTTCTCTGACTCTGTTTTTTGTGCTGAGATGATGGGCCTTCCAGCCCAGGTGTATAAACCCGGGGTCCAGTGGGCAGGCTCCAAGCCGGCCTTGAGAGAGCATTTTGGGGACGGGGGTCAGAGGAGAGGGAGAGAGTTGGTATCTGGAAACGTGGGTTTCTCGGGGTAGTGGGACATGCTTATGGCTTTACCCCGGCCCTTCAGAGGGTGTCACCTGCCTCATCTTCCATAAATGTCAGCGGGGGCTTGTCTAATACCTGAGATGCCAGCTTAGAGGCACCCACCTCCTTCTATAAACCACAAGAGGAAACATGGTGGGGAAGTGCACCCGCTGTGAAAGGGACCATGCTTGCCTCCCCCCTGCCCCCGGAAGCGGGCACTGAAATCAGGGCCAGAGCTGGCAACCTGGTGGACCTGCGTAGTCAGCACTCGGGACCATGGGTTATTCCCCCCCGTTTCCGTGTCATATCTTGTCACTAATGATACTGTGTCCCATTATAATGATGTTTGTTGGTGCACTGATTTTGATTCTATATTTTTGTATTTTTCAAAAGGAAATCATACCCATTTTAGAAATAAGAATATTTATATGTTCTTCTCCAGGTTTTAATCTTTCCCAGTACTTGCTTGTTGACTGTAGTCTTTGGGTGAAGTTTAGTGAATGAAATGTAAAGACGTATTTTCAGATCCTTGTGCAGACACTCCACCATCCTAGAGGTGTGAGCCTGTTTCTTTGCACACGTGCAAACTATCATCTGATCCCTGGCTACCGGGGGGGGCCACCGTTTCCACTAGGGGGTCAGAAACGGACAGGTGGAAACGGGAAACTCAGTGGTGTCGGGAAGTACCAGTGAATCCTGACAGCACTTCTGTGTTTTGACTGCATCGTTAGAACAAGGTGAATTGGGAGTTTCCCTGTACACTTAACTTGAGTTGGGGATTTTTCAAATCCTTTTAATCTATCCCTGGCCGTTGCTCATTCAAATGATCACTGATTGGAATGTTGTGATTTTTAAGAATCAGATGTTTTTCTTCCCAGTAAAGTTTGTACTTGTTCAGTGACCATGAAGGAAGAAGAGAAATCATTGTGTTGGTTTGGAATTTGACAAGTCCTGGGTGCTCCTCACAGCTTCTGTAAGCTTTGTTTTAACTTACAGCAGGACTCGGGTGTGTAACTACAAACCTTCTGACAGTTTTTGGTCAAAGTGGCCACCGTCTTTTAGGGGATAGACTGGCTGTCTAGTAACTTAGTTATTTAATTTAACGGAGGTTTTTTTTCTAATCCTTGTTAGTGAATTTATATTTACAGTTCTTATAGGGGGAGAGTATTATAGAGTCATATAAATCTATATTCTGTGGGAAGTTGGAATATTCTGTTAGGTCGTGCTAGAGGAGATTTGTGGTTTATCTGTAGAGTCTGGAATTTGGTTTTAAGAGAACTTTCCATATAAGTGATGGGACCCACACATGTCACATAGTTGGGGTGTGTGTGTGTGTGTGTGTGTGTGTGTGTGTGTATGTGAGAACTTCACTTCTCCAGCTCTAAGCCCTGTGTTCAGTGTGAGCTTCCCACGGGCCACGATTCCCCAGTTAGACGCCGCCCTGCCCTCGCTCCAGCATTGAAGGGTTCCAGCTCACGTGGCCTGATGTGCTTATCGGGTTTCTCCCACAGGTATTTTTCCTTTCAGAATCCACTGGCACAGGACCGAACCGCTTTGGTTCTTAATCGCCCATTGCTATTTCCACATGCTTTTTCCAGAGTGATTTGAGCATGAAGCACTCAGCTTTTGAGAAGCTCTGTCCTTTCCTTGGATCTTTCCCCAAAAGTGTTTAGGTGAGTTCAGTTAATGATAAAGAGACTGCGTCCCAAAGCCTTTTAATTCAGCGCGCCAAGACGTTATCAAACATCCCTATACGTTTTGTGTCGGAAATACCTAAGGATCTTCATTTTAATTTGGATTTTTCATGTTACCAGATAGTATTTATTACTCACACATACCTGGTGTTCGTCAGGGTTCTCCAGAGAAGCAGAACCAATAGGATCTCGGTCTTGATCTCAGGGAAGTTTATTGTAAGGAGTTGATTGGCGTGTGCGGTTTTGGAGGCTGAGAAGCCCCAGGATCTGTCGTCTGCAGGCGGGAGACCCCAGAGAGACGAGGACTCAGCTCCGGGGTGAGGGTGGGTGGAGACCCAGGTCTCAGCTCAGCCGGGCAGAGAGATCTCCCTCTCCCTCTCCCACCTCTTGTTGGGTTCAGGTTCTCCTCGGATGAGACAAGGCCGCCCACACCGGGGAGGGCCACCTGCTTTACTCAGTGCGCCAGTTTGAATGTTAATCGCATCCAGAAACGTCCTTACAGACACACCCAGAGCCACGTTTCACCAAATACCTGGGTACCTCGAGTCCCAGTCCAGTTGATGCATAAAATTGACCCTGACACGTGGGCAGTATAATCAAAGCATTTCAGGAACTAGATGAGCTGTTGTGAAAACATTTTGTAGAACTACTCTTTCCCAAGCCTGTTTAAATGAACTGCCCCCCTGGAGGGCTAAGGCCATGGACCTGCCTCTATGAAGGCTCTCCCAGAAGGACCTGCAACGTTGCACCTGTGCCTTGCCGGCCAGCACTTCCTGCACTCATTCAGTTGATCGCTGTATTTTATGATGTGTTCTTGGTTCCTGGTTCTTTTAGTGAGACAGTGAGTTCATCAGGGATGGAGGCACTGTGTGTATTTCTCCGCATGAGTGTCGCCTGCGTGAGGAAAACACGGTCGTGTCACTGACACCCCTTCTTCTCCCTACTCTGTGTGGTCCTGGTGTAGCCCACACCCATGGAGATGACCTTCACAGCCATGAGCACGGAGGCCTAAGTCTCCACCTTATGGTGGATCCCCGACACAATTTACGTTCAAGTTTCAAGCAGTTACCTTGTATAATTATGTCTGATTTCCAGTTTGTTTGTTTTGGGCCGCAGCTTGCAAGATCTCAGTTCCCCAGCCAGGGACTGAACCCAGGCCACAGCAGTGAAAGCCTGGAATCCTAACCACTAGGCCACCGGGGAACTGCCTCCCTTTTTCTGTTTTTGAATGAAAGATAGGTGCCTTTTGTTAAGAGAGTTCCCCTCACTCTTATTTGGTCTTAAGATTTCAACCTGTTAGGGAAATGTCTCAAAACTTGGTGCTCTGTGATGAGCTCGATTGGTAGGATGGGGGTGGGAGGCTGCGGGGGAAGGAGGTCCGAGATGGGAGGGGACGTATGTACACGTAGAGCTGATTCACTTCGTTGTACAGCAGAAACTAACACACCATTGTAAAGCAGCTGTACTCCAACTAAAAAAAAATTTGAAAGAAGAAACTTGAAAACATGCATTTTTCTGGTTTCAACAGAAGGTGGTTTTTAGATTTGATGGTAGATACTGTTTATTATTGCATAACCTAGTGAATATAGGAAGGAATTGAGTGCGGTATTGGTTTTCTATAGGATTATTCATGCCTCTGATTTTTCCCTGCCTTAGCCTGTGTAATCAATGATAATGATAACGATATCATTATCACGTCAGACCCTTATACAGTGTTTAGTGCGTTCCACCACTCTTTTCAGCACTTTACCTATATTCTTTGTATTTGCGTGATGGCTCTGCCATCTTCTAGTTGAAATAGTTGATGCATTTATGCTTCTTTTTTTCAGTGACATTGAGCTTTAAGAGGTAGGTAACTGATCAGTTGCCTATAACTAAAACTTTAATTTCTCCCAGAGGCCACTTTTAGATTGACTTGTTTAGAATGGTCTGGGCTTTCCTGAGGTTCCTTATCTGGCCGTGTTTGGATTATGAGTTGGTTTGAGACGAGAAGCAACCACAGGCAATGGTTTGGTACAGGGCCTGGTGACCTTGACAGTGGTGGGTGACCTTGGCAGGTTCCAGTAGGCTGACTTTCAGGTCTGTACTAGACCCCAGAGGAGAGCTTTATCTAGTATCCTGATCTCCTTAGATAAAACTGGCTGAGGCCAAGGTACGTAGAGCTAAAATCTCCTCACCTGCCACGTTTCACCATTAGGACACGGACGCCATGCTTCCCTGAGCTGTTTTCCGAAAGCAGTGTTCAGATTTGGGTCAGCTGATGCAGGGACTAGTGGTGTCCCTAGTCACTGGCGCCACTTCCATTTCAGCACATACATGCTTGAGGGCCTGCCGTTTGCCAGGGACCGTGCTGCTACCGGGTCGGGTGGACGTCGCATCTTCACTCGTCTTGAAGCTCTGGGTGGCTCCGGGCCTATGGGCCACCTCCCTTAGAACTTCATCCTCATCTCAGCCATCTCTTAGAACTTCATTTCTTCAGTTCTGACCCCAAGTTCCTGCCTGTCGTGGAGCATTGACGTGACCTCAGGGTGCTTCCAAACGCGTCCATCCTCTGAAATGTCCTGTTGCTCCTGTTGAAATTGTCAGTGTTCCTTGTGAGTGGGGTCACGTGATCCACAGTGTTGCCCACTTGACGTGGGGACTGCAGCATCAGTGAAGCAAAGATTCGTCTTTTTATTCTAGGAGAAAAATAAAGCTTCGTCCCTTTTTCTTTTTACCGTTACTTTGTGGCCCCTCTATCCCCACTTTGAACAAAAAGTAATACCGAGAGAATATTATGTCAGAAAGTATTTTTTTCTTGCATCTTGAGAAGTAGCAGCAAAGCTCCTGTAAGAAACTTCCTTCTGCCGATAAGAGTGTGAATTCCTCAAACCCGGAATAGCGAACCTAGTAGCAAGCAAGACAACTTTTGTCTGTGCTCGTAGATGTTAACATGCTTTGTGGTCTAATGAAGCGACAGTGTAGGAGCCGCGGAAAGCTTGCCTTTGGTAAGGGGTGACTTCTCCACCCGCCCCTGCATCTGAAGTGACGCTGCCGCCCTGTGAGTGGGAGAAGCCTCCAGGCTGATGGCAGAAGGCAGGTCGATGTTCTTCAGCCTGTGCTCTGCCAGCTGATGCTTAGCGGCTCACCGTCACCCCACCCTGAAAGGAGGACCCTCGTCCCCTTTGACATCCTCTCTGGGTTTTCCCCTCCATCTGATTCTGAAATGTCTCTCCTGCCCGGCCCAGCTCTGTGTTCCTGGTGTACCTTCCGCAACCCTCGGTCAACTGAGACCGACCCCCAGGCCTCCGTCCTCTCTTCTTTTCTGGCTGATACCCCCGCCTCGCCCTTCTTCCCTTTCCTGCCTCTAACTTTCTCCGGAATTAGCCGCATCGCCAGTCTGTCACGTTGCTCAGCTGCTCCAGGCCCCGCCCAGGTGCCCAGGACAAAGTCTTGTTAACCCACCATCCAGGCTTCCCTGACTTGGCACCAGGGCCCCTCCAGCCCCTTCCCTGGGCGCCTCCCGTCCACTGCACCTGGTGTTTCCTCTCTCTCTGCTCCGTGAAGTCCTGGTCATCCTAAAAGGCTCTGTCATGCCTCCTCTCTGATCCTTTTCCTTGACTTCATGTGGTCTGCATAAAAAGAACAGAGGAGACAGTCACACCTTTTGTGATGCTCAAGTAATGTGAATGCAAAGGCGTGAAAGTATGTCTCTGCCTTGTCATTCGATAGAGGGATGGGAATCTTATCCAAACCAGTAGCCTGTTGTGAGAATCGGCTTCAGTCTTAGTCTACTCTGCTACCCTGAGAGTGGTTTGCATCTCACGATTGAGGTGAAGGGCCTCTCAGGTGCGGAGGGAGTTTGCAGATGGGATCAAGGTAGCACTATTGATAATATCCTGAGAGATCGTGGAGAAGACAGGGCGTGCCAGAATTAAAATAAATGCCCTGAATTTTCAGAAAACGCCAAGAGATCCTAGCCCTGCACTGTCCAGTGTGCTGGCCGCTGGTTATGTGACTGGCCTGAATTGCTATATCCTCTAAGCGTGAAGTACCAGATATTGAAGATTTGCTTGAAAAGAGAATGTAAAATAGCTCATGAATAATTTTTTACGTTGCATGTTGACATGATACTATTTTGGACGGATTGGGTAAAATATATTATCAAGTTTATGAGTAAAATATATCATCAAGATAATTTCACCTGTTTTTTTTTAAATTTTTACTACAGCTACAAGAAAACTTACAAGAACGTACACGGTTCACGTTTGTGGCTTGCATTCCGTTTCCCTGGGAGGGTGCTGTTTTAGACTCTACGATTCATTGCTTTTCCTTCACGTCCTTGGCAACATCCTACGGCACGGTGTGGAACAGATGGCTGAGCACTCGTAGGAAAGGAAGTAGTCAGAGCTCAAAGCAGGATAGTTTCCCGAAGAACAGATCATGCCAAGCCAACCTCGTTTGTTTTTCGTAAGGTTACGAGGCCAGAAGATCAGAACAGTTCTGCAGGCTCCTATTAGAAACGCCTCCTCTGATGAGCTCGAGGACAATCTAGGGAACGTAGAGCTATGGTTGACGGCATGGCTGTGTCTGCGGCTGATGGAACTCAGTTCCCAGAATGTCGTATATTGATGGTGGTGTCGGGAACAGGCTGGGGGATGCTCTCAGGCTTCCCAAAGAGCTTGTTTCATAAACGAAGGTCATTTATGAAGATGTCAAGTTTGACCAGGTTTTGGTAGTCTGGAGAAGGTTACCCATGCCAGCTGCGGTCTGGAACTCATTCACTGAGCACGTGTGTTGAGGGCATGTGTGCCCAGACACCTCGTTGGTTGGGTGCTGGGAGTGAGGGCTAATGATGTATTGTCCCCGACCTCTAGAGTGACCTTCAAACTGTTGTTTCTGAAAGAACATTCTGGCTTTGCCGACTAGGTGCCTGTTTGGCTGCATCCGTACAGAAGTGGATGGTTCTGCATCTGGTCAGGGTTTTTGAACTTTAGTTGAAAGTTCTGGACCTTCTGAGCTCTTAACAATCTGAAGCTTGTGGGAAGTTCTTTCTCATGTTTATGCAGCCCATCCTCTGCTCTGCTTCCCTCAAAGTTCATCTTCCATGTGTGTAGGAAGTAGCTGTAGGCAGAGTTTAGGTGACAAGGAGTTATCTTAGACCCTCCTAGAATCCCCTTCCTGACCGAGAAGCCCTCTGGCCCATCCTGCTCTCCACTGTGGTTGGAGGATATTCCAGAAGCGGCCACGTGACACCTTTGCCTGTATTTTGGTGGAGATGTTGTCAGTATGTCCTGCATTGTTATCACTCAGTGCGCTCAACAATTTACACACTTACAAATTTGTCAGAAACATGCAAGGCAAATCATTTGATGATAAACGGTAAACTTGAGGCAAAATTGAAGCTCGACTATAACAACTTAGTAGGAAATTATGGCTGGTTTCTTCTCTATCTTGTCCTGTTTCTATGCTTTAATTTTCTCTAAGTCCTGAAATTTTAATTTTCTGTTTGTCTCTGATTTTATTTTCTTGAAGGTATCTCGCATCTTTTTGTGAAAGAAAGCAAGGCTTAAAGTAAAACTAGACGCTTTCTTAATGGTTATTTAAAGTCTTTACATTGGGAAGGTAGGAGTTTTATATTTGACTGTATCAGAGCTTTCATATTACCTATTTAGATCAGCAGTGGGCAGCTTTCCAATTTTTTATTTATGTATTTTTTTGTAGATGAGAAAAATATTTAGAGGTTACATTTTTTTTTCCATTCAAAATTACAAGACTTATTGATACATTTGTGTGGAGGAAGGGTGGGGCAGGATTCTTACAACTTAATTATCTCTTGGGTAGAAAATCTCCAAGAGAACTTTGGTTCTGTTTCTGGGCCATGAACGGGGCCCTCTCTGGGCGTGTTTGGGTGGTCGCAATACCTGGCAGGCAGGCTTCTGGGCTCCTGTGCTTGTGCAGGGATGCTCGGGGTCCCCTGGGGTTAGCCCATACCTTTCTCAGAAAAGCCTGCAGGGCTGGTGTTTCTACTGTCCCACCGAACTTGGTGCCGAGAGCTGAGGTGGAATCTGCAAGGTGCTGGCGAGGGGCAGAGCTGGTCTAGTGCCTGCACTCAGGGAGCCAGGGCTGTGGCCTTGGCTGTGAGCGGAAAGAGAGGCCCTCACCGCCCTCCTGGCCTGGCCTTCCCTTTCCTGGGGTCGTGCATCTCACCACCCCCGACCTGGGCTGGCAGAGGGTGGAGTAAACATCCCCACCTTTGTCTTCCCCAGCTGGAGCTCCCTGCCCGGGGCTGCTCCCAGAGGCCCTGAGGTCCACTCTACCCTGGGCTGTCCCTTCTGCCCACCCGCCCTCCCCAGGCCTAGAGGGGCTGTTGATGGATGGCAGGGCTGGGGTCCGGAAGGGGCTGGACAGTCAGCTCTCTGTCTCCCACGCCGAGGCCCAGATGATTTCCATCCTGACACGTGTCAGCTTCACCCATAACCTGCTGTTGCTGTTGCCATTTCTAGCACCATCTTTTTTTTACTTCTCATTTTGGGTTTATTCCATCTCGTTTAGAAGCTCTGAGTCGGCTCCACAGTAGATTTAACAGAGTCTATTCAGGGTGCTGTCTCAGGGGCACATTGCTGGAAAACAAGGTCACGTCTCCCTTTAACACCAAGACAAACTGATAAATGCTTGTAAGAGGAGCGAAGTAGCGGCCTTCAGCTCTGGAGTGTTTGTTCCCGTGCTGGGAAGGAGGTCAGGACCTGTGTCTCCTGGGGATGGGGGTTTTCTGTGCACTGAGATCCGGGCCTCTTGTGTGCAGCGTTATGCTTTTGCCCTCTGTTCTCTCTGGCTTGGCAAAGGCCCAAGCAAAATGGGAACTCTTAGGGTGAACTTGGTGTCACAGTTCTTCCTTGAAAGGCCCTTCAAGATTACCTGCTCCAGTGGTCCCCACCGTGGACCCCTTAAGGGCACCTGGGATTCTGTAGCATCCGAGTGGGAACTGGGGGAGCACCCAGGTTGCCTCTGGGGGGGCCAGTGATGCACAGGTGGCTTTAGGAGCCCTTGATCTGGGCCATTGATTCCCAGACTCTAGCACATCAGAGTTAACCTGGAGGGTTAAACACGAATTGCTGGTCTGATCCCGGAGTTTCTGATTCACTGGGTCCTGGAGGGCCTGAGAATGTGCATTTTTAATGGATTCCCTGATGATGTTGAACCTGATCTGGGGGAAGTCCTCATTCTTAAAGATGCCTGGTGCTTGCTTTGAGAGCCCCCAGGCACCAGAAAACTTGGCAGGATCCTGGGCTGGAGGGAGGGTGATTGAGGGTGGATGTCTTATAGGCAAAATGTTGGGAAGACAGAAAGGGTTATAAACGCTCACCCTGAGGAGATGAGCTGTGTGTCACAGGTTTTAACTTTCTCACCAAGAATCTGAAACAGAGTGGATAATTTTTAATGTAACACTTCTGCTTAATAAGCCAGGGATGTGTATGTTCTTCTGTAGCCACTTTGCCTTTGTCTTTAGTCTGTGTGCGTTTTCATAGTTAAAGTATCAGTTCCTTTATGGTTTGCTTTGGGGGGGGGTACCATTTATTAAGCCTTTTAAGACATCTGGAAGCAAAACTATGAGCTTCATATTCTATTTTAAAAGAAAATAATTTTAATGGAAATCTGTTCTTGGAGCATATTCAACTTCTATAAAATATTTTAAAATGAAGTGAGTATAAGATATCTTTGTTAATTAATGTCAAGACTTTGGACTGTGAAAATGTACTTTATTTCCCTAGATTGAAAAAAATGTTTTTATGAAATAATATCCTTGTCTTGGGGATTTTAGTTTTTTCAGCTGAGTTAGTTCTGTTCCTGCTCTCAGACAGCTTGCTGCTTTTTTTAATTGTTTTAGAGTACATAAAATTTACATTCTTGGAACACTTTTTCTTATTTCAACAAAAATTAATGTAGGTACTATTAAATTGATTATATTTTAATGAATATAGTGAAGATAATTTCTAAATTTAGTCTTAGGCCCTTAAGTAAAATTGCCCTCAGTGAGCTGAAACTTTTTTTTTTTTTTTTTTAGTTACAGGGATTTAAAATGACATCTAGTGAAATGTATATTCTATAATTAAAATAAGTCCCATTTGGAAACAAATTTGACTCACAGATAGAATGTTGAACTATTTCTTATTATATCATTCAATGCATTCTATTTTTATGGTTTAATTATATAGTTGACCCATTTAATCTGAGTACCTCACAAAACAGAAACTAGGGTATCTTTTAAACTATTTTAGAATCTGAGCAATCGGCTGTCTCTTTGGTGAGTGTGGCCAGAGGGAACCAGAACATGTATTCTCTGTGTCCCTTTGATGATCTTTTTATCTATGAAATAGATACTTTTAGATAAATGATTACACTGGGCAAAAAGAACGCTAGGAGTTGAAGTAAAATCTGTATTATCTACTGTTGCATAATGAGTGACCCCAAAACATAGCATCCCCAAATGATGAAGGTTTCCCATCTTTACATTTCTGTGGCATTCGGGTGTCTAGGGGGTTGCTGGGTCCACAGTCACCTGGAGGTGGGACAGGGCCCGGAGGAGCTGCATCCGAGGTGGCCCAGCTGGTTGGCAGGTGGGTTGATGCTGCTCTAGGTGGGTCGGGAGAGCTGGGTTCACCCTCACCTGGGACCTTTCCCGGCACTCTCTGAACTGTTTTGGTTAGAGGTCCACTTCTTGGCCAGGGAAGCGCCAGACGGGTGATCCTTCGCAGTGTCCCAGACTGGCTCGCTGCCCATCTCCACGTGTTTGTCCTGAGGTGCCACCTTGTGCCAGGAAGTGCCAGGCACCACGTTCCGTGCCCCCGGTGAGACGATGCCCTGAGCAGATGCGCAGGTGTGGGAGGGATCCAGCCCAGGGAGGCTTTCCTGAAGAGGGTCCCATCTGGGCCCAGTCAGATGTTCCTACCTCTTAGGGAAAGGTGAGTGTTCGGTAGGTGAAGAGATGGGCTGGCAGAAGGCCGTTGGTCTGGGAGAGATTCAGAGGGAAATTCTAGCCAGGTAGGTAGGACCAAGTCAAGGGATTAAGGCGTGAAATGGCAGAGCAAGCCTGAGGTGCTTCCGGTAGTCTAGATTTGCTGTGTGAGGTGAAATGCTTGAGCTGCAGAAGGAGTCGGGGAATGGAGGAACCTAGCACGGCAGGTGCAGGGCTTGCACCTCATCCTGTAATTCCGTGCTTCCGAGCCACACAGTGTGGATGCGTGGTCACACTGTTCATCGTGTGCATTGTCTCGTCATTCCTTTGACTAAGGACTGAGCACCTACAAGGTTTAAGGCTTTGCACCGTGCCCCTTACTCCCGCGAGGTGGACATGCCTCCATCTTGCAGAGGAGAGACTGGTTGAGGGAGGTGAATAGACTTGCGCCAGTTCGCGTGGCTGGTGAGCACCGGCTGAGGGTTCCTATGCCTCCATGTGAAAACGTAGAGTTAAATGCAAACTGATTTTTCATAAGAATCACGCGAGGCACATGTGTAAAACAAAGAGTTCCAGCTCCACCTTAGAGTTACTTATCTGTAGGGGAAAGGCCTTGGGGAGTACTGAGAATTGGTGGAGTTGAGAGCCTAGCTTTGCTTTAGGCTGGGACTTTGTCTCAGTGTGGGTGGGAGAATTGGGGGAGAGGGGAAGTTATATATGGGTTGAGAGGCATGAAGACCAAAGGATTTATTGGGAAAATTCTGAGTGACATTACAGGAGTATTTTCTTCTAAAAGATTTCTAAAGTTTCTAAAAAATAAATTGTGAAAGAAGATACCCATAAGCTTCAGTATCGTGGAAAGCAACACACCATTTGATTTTTGATAATTGATTTGATTTGGTATTTGTCGTTTGGTTTGATTTGATATTTCATTTGAGTGAATAGCTGAAAGGTGCTAATGAGGTATTTGATACGTATACTGGAACCAAAAGCTGAGAAATACCTGAACACAAGAGCCCAGACCAGTATTAATGTCCTGGGTTTCCTTAGAACTACAGAAAACCGTAAAGAGTAAATTCCTAAGAATTATTTTAAAAAGGTACTTTGGTGTTAAGGATTGCTCTGTATTTCAAGTTTATTTAGAAAAGAACACTAGTTAATTATTATGTTTCTAAATGCTCAAACCAATATATTCATATTTTTTATCCTTATCAGTTTTTTTTGTCTACTTCTTTCTATCAGTCATTGTATGAGAGCTGAAAATCTCCAGCTATCCAACTATGATTGTGGATCTGTCTATTTCTCTCCTTAGTTCTGTAAATTTTTGCTTTATTTAGTTTGAGGTTCTATATTAGGTGCATATACATTTAGAAATCTTAATGTCTTTGCGTTGAATTGACTCATCATTATGTAATGTGCCCTCCTTATCTCTAGGGAGGCTTCTTGTCTTGGAGTCTACTTTTTCTGATCTTAACGTAGCCATACCAGTTTTTATGATTCGTGGTGCATGATATCTATCTATATCTATCTGTGTATCTCTAGATATATAGACACAGATACCTATGGATATACACATAGCCATGCACCATGATATATATCATGATATAGTATATATCATATTACTATATTTTATGAATACATATATATATGTTGTATTCTTTTATTTTTGACTTACCTGGTTTTTACACTTAAAGGATGTTTCTTATAAATTGCATATAGTTAGATATTGCTTTTTTATCCAGTCTTGACAAACTCTCCCTTTTAATTGAGGATTTTCTCCATTTACATTTAATATAATTATTGATATGGCTGATTTTAAGTCTGCTCTCTTATTATTTGTATTCTGTTTGTCTGATGTGTTTTTTTCTTCTTTCCTGCCTCATTTTGAATTAATCAAGTATTTTTTAGTATTTTATTTTACCTCCTTGGCTTTTTAGCCAAGGTCTGGTTTTATATTTTACAGGCTGCTCAAGGGGTATATATACATACATATAAAATCATTGTCTACACTGAATTAATATTACTACTTAACATTTAATCTAAGAATATTGCTACTATATATTTCCATTTACTTTCTTCTCCTACTTTGTGCTGTTGTTATATATTTTACTTCTACATATGCTGTAGACTCCACAATATATTATTATGCTTTACTTTACAGCCAATTACCTTTTTTAAAAAAAGTTTTAAAAAAGATACCTTTTTACATTTATCCCCACATTTATCATTTCTGTGTTCTTCATTCCTTCCTGTATATGTGAGTTTTTCCATTTGGTACTATTTCCCTTCAACCTGAAGAACTTTTTCAATCATTTATTGTAATGTGGGTCTGCTAGTAACAAAGTTCAGCTTTGTTTACTTTCATTTAACAGGAAACTTTCATTTAACAGGAAATGTTAAATTTCAGCTTTCATTTAACAGGAAACTTCTTTAATTTGCCTTCATTTTGGGGGGGTAATTCTGCCACGTATAGGATTCGAGGATGGTAGCTTTTTTTTTCCTCTTAGCATTTTAACTATGCTGTTCCATTCTGCTTCCCTTGTCCCTGATGAGAAGTTGGCCATCATTATCTTTGTTCCTGGTGTGTCTTCACCCCACCCCCGCCGCTTTTTAAAAGTTTTTTCTTTCTGTGTTTTATTTTCAGCAGTTAGGCTATGGTGTGCCTAGGTCTGGTTTTCCTTGTATTTACCTGGGATTCATTGAGCTTCTTGGGTTGGTGGGATGATTTTATCAAATTTGGTACATTTTATTCACATTTCTTCAAATACTTTTAATCCTATTGTTCTCTTTCTTCTTCTCTAATTACCATATTTTTTATCACAATAAATGATACTAATTCCCAAGTCACTGATACTTAGTTCATTTTCTCCTTTTCTTTTTCTCTGTTTAATTTGGAAAATGTAAGGTTATTGACTTGTTCTTTTGCAATGTCCAATTAGCAAGTCTATCCAGTACATTTTTAATTTCAAATATTGTATTTTTAGTCCTAGATTTTTATTTAGTTCTATGTTAGAGTTTCTTTTGTATCCTAAAATAATCAGTCTCTTTTCCCATTATATACTTAGTTTCCTATAAATTCTTTAACATATTTATTATAGTTCTTTTAAAGTACTATTAATTTCATTAATGGGGTCATCTGAGATTCTGTTCTTATTAACTGTGTTAATTCTTAATTATCGATCACAGTTTCCTATTTACTTATATGTTTTGTAATTTTAAAAATTGTATGCCCGGGGTTGTGAATAAAGTAATAGATTTAAGTATAATATTTTGTTTCACTTGTCGGAGAGTGCAAGGGTGGAGTGAGAAGTGGACATTCAGATCCCTCAGAATCGAGCTAAAGTCAGAGTTACACTTCTAACTAGTTTGAGTTCACCTAATCTGCCTTTTTCATCTTTGTCAGTATTTCAGCTTGGAGAGGGTAGGACTACAGTTTTAGCTATTTTTGATTTGCCTTTGGTTTCAGAGATGGAAGCATCATAAGAATGTATAGGCTGTGTGATTTCTCTCTGTTTTCTAAACTTTATACCGTTACTTTCTCAGATAATTTTGGGGGTTGGGGCAGACTTACTAGGAAAGATGATTTGCTTTTCACTTGTTGTTCTTGAAGATTCCAGTCTCTCCTTGCAGTTCCCACTGTTGTGTCAGGCTTGTCTGTCCCTCCCGTACCTGCCGAGTCTGTCTGAGGGCTCCTCCTCCCCTGATCCAGGCTGGCAGGGCACAGCCCTCAGATATGGAACCTCCATGGGCTTTCAGCTCGCCAGCGAAGGCCTGTTTTTCTTGTTGAAATTAGGATCATTAAGTCTCCTTTATATTTATTCCTCTTTCCTAGACTCATAGAAAAGTATGTTTTCATTTTGTCCAGGTGAAATTTCTTGTTACCATGAGATCAAAGGCCTTTCATGTGTCCTGTATCTTAACTGGAAATGGAAGTCATACATGCATTTTTTTAATATCTTTATTGGAGTATAATTGCTTTACGGTGGTGTGTTAGTTTCCGCTTTATGACAAAGTGAATCAGCTATACATATACATATATCCCCATAGATCCTCCCTCTTGCGTCTCCCTCCCACCCTCCCTATCCCACCCCTCTAGGTGGTCACAAAGCACCGAGCTGATCTCCCTGTGCTATGCGGCTGCTTCCCAATAGCTATCTATTTTACGTTTGGTAATGTCCATGCTACTCTCTCACTTCGTCCCAGCTTACCCATCCCCCTCCCCGTGTCCTCAAGCCCATTCTCTATGCCTGTTTCTTTATTCCTGTCCTGCCTCTAGG
Organism: Delphinapterus leucas; assembly: GCF_059928025.1. Classification (NCBI taxonomy): domain Eukaryota; kingdom Metazoa; phylum Chordata; class Mammalia; order Artiodactyla; family Monodontidae; genus Delphinapterus; species Delphinapterus leucas. Next base: position 80,460,577 of record NC_143145.1, on the reverse strand, counting down.
TTCTTCAGAACCTTTTTTTTCTTTTTTTCAGATTCCGTATATATGTGTTAGCATATGGTGTTTGTTTTTCTCTTTCTGACTTACTTCACTCTGTATGATAGACTCTAGGTCCATCCACGTCACTACAGATAACTCAATTTCGTTTCCTTTTATGGCTGTAAATGCCTGAAAGTATGAAGTCCATCAGTCAGTTCCCTTGCCTTGTGGCCTTGGATTGACCCATGGAAAGCAGTGGCAGAAGATCAGTACCCAATTGAATGTATTGAGTGACATTCTTCTAATTTTTCCTTTTCTGGAGACTAAAATTTGTGATATCTGTGTTATTCTAATGGGCCACCACTGGTTACAGATAACTGCCAACAGAACAGGATATCTGAAAGGGAATAAAAAATAAAATCAAGCATTGTTCTCTAGGACTTGCCCTGAGACAAACTCCTTTTCAGTTATGAAATTGCCTGATCAAATGTAGGTCAGAGAACAGGAAGAGTTAAAGATGTGGGCATAAAGTGCGTTCATAGCTGTCGTGGTCTCTTTGGGGGGCTCCCCAGACTGGGTGGCTTGCCCAGCAGACATTTACTTCTCACAGTTCTGGCAACCGGGAAGTCCAAGATCAAGGTGCAAGCAGATTCCGTGTATCATGAAGGCTGGCTTCCTCGTTCATAGACAACGATCTTGTTTCTGAGTCCTTTCTTGGCAGAAGGGGCAAGGAAGCTCTCTGGGGTCTCTTTTATAAGGGCACTAATCCCATTCCTGAGGGCTCCATCCTCACGGCCTAATCACCTGCCAATGCCATCACATTTGGGTTTAGGATTTTAACATTTTAATTTGGGGGGAACACATTCAGTCCATTGCAATAATGGTCCTACTACTAATGGTTTAAAGGTGATGGATTATTTACCATGTTTCAGGATCCAAGTCAGTGGTGTTAAACATATTGTCATTTACTTCAGAACAAGTATACCTTTAACCACCAAGATATAAATACTACCTGGTTTAACCACTTTATTTGATGATTAATCAATTTATTTTTTATGTTTTAGATTGTCCTATCAGTCCCTTTTGATCAACCCATAATATTTTAATCTAACACCTACTTTATTATGGACATTGATTTGAGAGTAGAACATGATGGACATAAAAGAATTCAAAGACTGTTTGTGAAACATACAATTTAGTTAGAAAAGTAAGGCTTACATAAAAGAGCCAAATAGCCAATAAAGGCTACAAACAATCATATACTAAATGCCCTATTTTATGGAGCAAGCCGTATTTCTTACCATGCCATTTAGTATTGCCATTAAGATAGCAGAACTGCCTTAAATGTAACGGAGCCATTAGTTTGATGTTTACTCATAGTGTCCCACTTTCCCTGCCAGTCCTTCCTATTGACGTTCATTTCTCAAAGCCCTAAAGGTAGCCTATAGCAGACACTGAAGACGAAAAGTTCGGTCCTCGGTGAAACTTCACCCTGACTTATTTTACAGACGTGCCAGTAGCCTGGCTCACACCTCCCCTTGCTCACATGCTGGGGGGCAGCGCTGAAGGTTTGAGGGTTGCACCAGGGAGAAGGGGGCTGACAGCAGCCTTCTGCAGGGCTGGCGACACTCGTCGTTCTGGAGGGGGCCTTTGCGGTCAGGCTCTTCTTGTCATAACCACAGTGGTGTATATTTAGCCCGTCCATTCTTAGGGCTTCACAGGTGAAGAGCACCTGACTCTGCATTTCTATCCTGAAGCTGTTTTCCTGTGACATGAAAAGTAAAGAGGTGCCCATTAGACACCCACTACCCCACGGATGAACCCGGAGTATATGGTGCTGACCGGAGTGAGCCGGTCACAGAAGGACCACTACTGTACCATCCTGCTTACAGGAAGTACTTAGAATAGTCCAATTCCTAGGGGCAGAAAGTGGAGTGGTGGTTGCTAGGGGCTGGGGGAGAGGGGAATGGGAAGTTAATACTTAACCGGTATAGAATTTCCGTTTTTCGAGATGAAGGGTTCTGGAGACGGATGGTAGTGATGGTCACACAACAGAGTGAATGTACCTAATGCCACTGAACTATATCCTTAAAAATGGTTACAATGGTAAATTTTACGTTATATGTATTTTCCCAGATTAAAGAAGTGTAATACTATAAAACAGGATGCCTCAGTAAAGCCCTGCTTAAGTGTTCACAAAAAAGCGCCCATAGATTGTATTACATTTTACTGATATTATGCTGAATTTTTGTAGGAGAGCAGAAGATACCAGTGTTGATGTTGGCAGTGTTCTCCACTTGCTTGTTAATGAGATGAATAGCTTTGTTTTTAGAGAAAGCTACAAGTAGAGAATCTTCGGCCTGAAATCATTGCCACGTGCTCTGGAAAGTGCTTGAAGGGGTCTCCAGTTAGGTGTCTCACCTAGACAGGAGAGCCCCCAACCTCAGGGTTGTGAAACAGGTTTGTTCTCTTGAGGACCAAAAAATAATGTGGGAAAGCTGTGCCCATGTGCTCAGTGAGGATAAGGAGTGTGTGTCTTTCAAACAGCTTAAGTGATACTTGGAGCCCCTGTAGTCCAACATTGACTATACTATGGAGTCTAATTTTTTAAGAAAAAAAAAAAGAGGAGACTTTAATCTCATCAACGCCCTCTCTTATTTGGTATTTAGAGATGCCCAGGAGGATGGAAAATTGCCAGTTTATAATCATAGCAGAAAAACAGAAATTTGTTGACAGAATTTCTTGGCATGATATTCTAGGGTTATTTAAATAATATTACGTAATTTCTATTTTTGTTTTTCAAGGAACATAGTGATATACTTAATAGATAGTCATTTAAAAAATATAATTGATAGAAGTAGATTTATCATATGACCCCGTAATTCCACTGCTGGGTATACACCCAAAAGAATCTAAAGCAGGGTCTTAAAGAAATATTTGTACACCCACGTTCATAGCAGCATTATTCACAAAAGCTAAAATATGGAGGCAACTCAAGTGTCCATCAAAGGATGAATGACTAATCAAAATGTGGTCGATACACATGATGCAATAACATTTAGCCTTAAAAAGGAAAGAAATTCTGACCTATGCTACAACGTGGATGAACCTTGAAGACTTCATGCTAAGTGAAATAAACCAATCACAAAAAGACATACCATATGATTCCACTAATATGAACTACTTAGGCAAATTCATGGAGGCAGAAATTAGAATGGTGGTTGCCAGGGGCTGGGGGAGGGGGAATGGGGAGTTATTGTTTAATGGGTCTAGAATTTCAGTTCTGCAAGATAAAGTGTTCTGGAAATGGATGGCGGTGATAGTTGTATAGCATTGTGATGTCTTTAAAACCACTGAACTGTACACTTACAAATGGTTAAGATGGTAAATTTTGTGTTCTGTGTATTTAGCGCAATAGAAAAATTGAAAAAAAAAATGAAAGATCAGCCTCCAGATGAGATAAATCCTTTCTGCCTTAGGTTGTCATGAGTTCCTTATTCCGATGTTTTTTTCTTGAAAGAAATATTTTTCATAATGTAGGTTAGTCAGGGATTTTGCACCTCAAAATTTGAGTAACTACAAAATACATGTTTTCTACAATGGTGTCTGCTGGGTAAAGAAGAATAGTAACTTTGTTTTTTTAGTTTTTTGAGCAACCTCCATACTGTTTTCCATAGTGGCTGCACCAGTTGACATTCCCACCAGCAGTGCACAAGGGTTCCCTTTTTTCCACATCCTCGCCAGCATTTGTTATTTATGGTCTGTTTGATGATAGCCACTCTGACAGGTGTGAGGTGACATCTCATTGTGGTTTTGCTTTGTCTTTGCCTGTTGATTAGTGATGTTGAGCACCTTTTCATGTACCTGTTGGCCATCTGTGTGTCTTCTTTGGAAAAATGTTTATTCAGATCCTCTACCCACTTTTTAACTGGGTTGTCTGTTATTTTGATATTGAGTTGTATGAGCTACTTACATATTTTGGATATTAACCCCTTATCAGACTATCCTTTGCAAATATTATCTCCCATTCAGGAAGTTGTCTTTTTTGTTTCTTCGGTGGTTTCCTTTGCTGTGCAAAAGCTTTTAAATTTGATTAGGTCTCATTTGTTTATTTTTGCTTTTGTTTCCTTTGCCCAAGGAGACAGATCAAAAAATATCGCTACAACTCATGCCAGTGAGTGTTCTGCTTAGATTTTCTTCCAGGAGTTTTATGGTTTCCGGTCTTGCATTTAGGTCTTTAATCCAATTTGAGTTTGTTTTTGTAAATGGTATGAGAAGTACAGTGACTTTGGAAGAACTGTGCTGACCAAAAAGAAAATCTCTCTTAATATATTTTGGATTTGGGAAATCTGTGGTGTTGTACAAGTTTGAAAATTTTTAAGGAAGGAAGCTCCTCTGTTCTTTCTTCCCAGAGTAGCATATTAGTCCCACAGAATATGGCAAGATCACTCTTGTTTACATTCAGGTTCCTGCATCTAAATAACAGTCCCACCCAGCTGCTGCTGGTATTTAGTCTGGAACCACTGTAAACTCTGTTTACTTTGTTATTTTACTCATCTTTTCTAAATGAGATATTATTTCCAGCTACTGACTCAGAATCATTAAAGCCCTGGAAAATGGCAATATTCGTAATTGGGTTGTAACCAGTTAATACCATGCTAGGTTTAAAAACATGTATTTGGGACCTCCCTGGTGGTGCAGTGCTTAAGAGTCCGCCTGCCAATGCAGGGGACACGGGTTCAAGCCCTGGCCCAGGAAGATCTCACGTGCCACGGAGCAACTAAGCCCGTGCTCCACAACTACTGAGCCTGCACTCTAGAGCCCTCGAGCCACAACTGCTGAGCCCGCGTGCCACAACTACTGAAGCCCGCGCGCCTAGAGCCTGTGCTTCGCAACAAAGAGAAGCCACTGCAATGAAAATCCTGTGCACCGCAACGAAGAGTAGACCCCGCTCGCTGCAACTAGGGAAAGCCCACGCGCAGCAACGAAGACCCAACACAGCCAAAAATAGATAAAATAAAAAACATGTACAATATGTACAATATAATCCAAAATTAAAAAAAAAACACATGTATTTGTATAATAAGCTGTGTGTCAGAGTCCCATTTTGAAGAGTGTTAAAAATGAACATCTGAGGTGTGCAACACTCTTTTTAAAAAATGTATTATTTAGAACCAGGTGAATTTATCCTTGAAAATAAAAAAGTCATGACACCGACGTAAGCGTTTTACAGGTTTTTCCATTATGACATTCTTCAGAAATTTCTGTCTTGGATATATGTGGGTTTGCTAAGTGTTACTGTGTCTAAAGAATCAATGAACAAAAGTGATGGGATACATCTGAGTGAATTTAATGAAACTTCAGTATACTTCTTTTTGTAAAAAAAAAAGCCTAGAGAAATAGAGGATCTGTTCCAACTCAGTCCAAATAAATGAATTATTGGAGCACATGAAAGCCCTCTTTTCAAGGTGAATTCACAGCATGTGAAGAGCATGACAGTGAGGTGATTATGGTCTTTTTAGTTCGAACCTCAGGAAGATGTCTCTAGTTGTATAATCCTGCCTTTCTGGAAGTAAAAGGTAAATTTCTAGACTGTTTCAAAATCAGTGATTCATAATCAAGTGACTCCTCTGTGCCTGGCGTTTTTACACATTTTTGCTGAAACATCTTACCCCCAAGTAGGTATCATTTCCATTTGTTGACGAAAAGTGGGCAGAAAGAGGTTGCTTAGCGATCAGCCCCCATTTAGTGAGGTGAGCACCATGTACTGACCCCTTTGCTAACTCCTCTGTGATACTCTGGCATTTAATCTTTGCAGTGACCCTTTGAGGTAAGGGCCACAGTTATCTCCATTTTCAGACCAGGAAATCTGGGCTTTGAGAGGTTTACTTACTCAAGGCCACATGATTAGTGAAGGTGTGAAAGCAGGACTGAACCCAGCCAATTGAAGAATACTCAAGAGAATCCGTCAGGTAATCACTTTGGTTCCAGTGATGTATCCCGACTAAGGCTGCCTGGATTCCTTAGAGAGGAGCCCATCTCCATCTTCTGTAGCCTCAAGATGGTGGAACATTTGCCCTGACTTATTCTATACCAGTGGAATAACCCACATTGATATGCTGCCAATGGGTGTAAGATTGGACAGGGCATGCGGAACTGGATTACCTTAGAATCCCTGACTCATTCAGAAATATCTATGAAGTGTCACATCCTGGGAGCCTAGGGTTTAAGTCTTAGGGATTGAGATAACCAGGCAGAGTTTATGGTTTATCAGGGAGATATAGCCGTGACTAATCTTTCTACCTGGGGTGAATGTTTGCATGGAGATGGGTGAGGCACCATGGGCATGGAGAGGACAAAGTGATAAAAGCATGGAGAGGTCCAGAAAATGCTTCTCGAAGGAGGGATGGTCTGAGCTGCTAAGGCTGAGTGGGGGTGATGGAGAGCCACTGAGGGAGTGGGCAGGGGTGGGAGGATGGAACAGCATGGTCATAATCCGATATAAAAAGATCATTTTTGCTGCCACGTGGAAGGCTGACAATCTGGGCTTTGGGAGACGGGTTGTGAGGTGCTGATAACGATCCAGGTGCCTCATTATGATGAAATATGAGGACGAGAGTGTGGCTACATTTTCAGTTCAGCAAACTTGCTGCTCCCGGGTCTCCCTAACTTAGGAGGCACTCTGTTCAAATTTGAGGTTGTTCAAGGCTGGAATGCTTTGATCATGAACCACATTTGCCTCTGTAACTCCTGCCGCTCAGAATGATGTCTCTTCTCCTATAGGACGGTCTGCCTTCCACCTTCCACCCCCCGCCAGGCACTTCCTCAGTTAATTGAAATATTTCTAGGTCCCCTCCCTAACTGTCTGAGCCTCAGTTGTCAAGGTCTGGGGGTACTCAACACTCTTACCAGCCTGGATTGTGTCATAGGTACTGGGTAGTTCCAGGCTCAGGCATCATCTTAGACGTGTGGGGGGGTTCTGGGGTGGGTGGCAACACTACAGAAGACTCAGGCACCTAAGCTGGCCTTCGGAAGGGGGTTGTGAGGAGCACGTCCAGAGCACATTAGAACATTGCCCACACCCCTACACCAGCTGACCAGTGAAGAGCGGAGTAGCACTTGTGTATATCTGCGCTGAATTCAGCACTTCTCTTAGTTCAGCCTGTAACTTCACTAGTATTCATGCTGTAGCTAAGAGCTGGAAAATAAACTGGTAGGTCTTTTCCAGGCTGATCAGCTCATAACTCCCGTGGAGCGCATTACTTACATTTTTTGGATGATGAACTTTGTAAGGTCAAGGGCTCTTTCCTACTTAATCCTGGTGCCTTTTTCCATCTAGCTTAGTGACTAATACACGGTAGCCCTTCAGGAAATAGTTGTTGAATGAATGCAATTTGGGTTTTTTTGACCTATATTTGACATTAGTATTAGGAAATTGTTCCATCGTCACACGTTTGGAGTCATGATTCTCTTATATAACATTTTAGTCATTTTAAACCTCGGATTAGCTGTAACTGTGATAAGCCTGTTTTATATCTTTATTTACATCATAGCTAAGCATGTCCAGTGGACTAGGATGTAGTCTTGTGGATGTTTAAGAAGTATTTCCCAATTAATGTATCAAAGAGTTTTTTTGTTTTTTTTTTGCGGTACGCGGGCCTCTCACTGTTGTGGCCTCTCCCGTTGCGGAGCACAGGCTCCGGACGCGCAGGCTCAGCGGCCATGGCTCACGGGCCCAGCCGCTCCGCGGCATGTGGGATCTTCCCGGACCGGGGCACGAACCCGTGTCCGCTGCATCGGCAGGTGGACTCTCAACCACTGCGCCACCAGGGAGGCCCTCATTAAGGTTTTATTTTGCATTTCCCTGCTGACTAATTATGTTGATGAGCCCTTGTGCTTACTTGGCATTTGTTTGTTTTCTTTGTTGAAAGTGTTCATTCAGATTGTCTTTTTTTTTTTTTTTTTCTTTTCATGGTGCTGTTTTGGAGCACTGAGTTTTAATACCATTAATGAGTTAATACGAAAAATTATAAGGGAGGTATTTTGTTGCTGACATATTTTCAGGAAAGGAATCTTTTTAATGGATACTTTGTTTCCTGCACCATTTTTCTTTTTTCTTTTGGGCGTGTAGAGGGAAATCTCTTGTCATCTGTTGGCCTATTTTAATTTTTCTTGCCTGCTTCGCTACATGTACTTTTTACTGAATCTATCAACTCATAATCTCTGGGAAAACCACATGTGAAGGTACTACCTGCCTCTCTAAACGTACTGTCACACGTGTGCTTCCATCATGTGTAAGCCTTGACTCCCGTGCCACTGTGAAGGCCCCTTAATTGACCCCAGTCGGCAGCCTGTAGTAGGCAAGGACATCCTTCCGTGCTTTTTGGTTCCCTTGCGCCTACCACTGTACACTGTAAATTACTGGGGAGTCAACAAGTGACTGTTGGTGATGATAAGCTGCTGATCTGGGTAAATTAAGGGCTCTTGAATGATTCCAGAGTTTTAGAGAATAAGAGTCTGTCTAAACTGATGGATCTAATAGTAAATTATCTTGAAATCCTTACTTTAGAAAACTGCTAATGTAAGCTGTAGAATACCTACATTTTGCTTGAGAACTACCTATAAAAATCCACTGGAAAAAATGTATTGTAGCAAAGCTATGATTATGACTTGGCTATGAGTAAGATGGGGTAAATCTATTTGTAGAGTAGATGTTTCTAGGTTAGCTATCCTAAGAGAATCCCAAATTTGGTTTCAGATTTCTCATGGGCCTTAATGGTTTAATCTAGCTGTATCCATAGAGCCAAGGGTAGAGTATGCTCTTGAACATTTTGAGCCGCGTCTTGTATTAACATAAAGTTGAGTTGGCTCATCAAGGGGGGGTCCATGCTCTGTAGGATAATGGATGTGTAGAAAGATAGATGAAATTGTGAGCCCTTAAGAAGTTACATATGGAAACTATGATCTAATAGAGCACTGGATTGGCACCTAGCAGATCTGAGATCTAGGACCAGCTTCGCTGTGTGATTTTGGAGAGGTCACTTGACCACTCTGGGGTTTCATGTCATTTCAGCTCTGAAATGAGTCAACTGAAAGAATATGTGCTATGAATTATTTCTATTAGGATGGCTTTGAGGTCACACGACAACTTTGAAGATAATTCCAGCCCTGAAGTTCTTCATATATTGTGTTACTCCCCATCGCGATCATAGTTGTGTAACTTTCCTGTCTCTGAATTGTTAGGGTAAAAGTTCAGCACTTTGTTACTTTGTCTCTTCCAAAGTGTGAGAAGGAAAAGGCAAAAATAATGATAAAGATGAAAAGGAATTTTTCATACAATTTTAGGACAAAACAAAAAGTACTGTTTTCAAGGTAGTAAGATACAAACCTTTTTACTTTGTTATTATGGGTCACAATCAATTTAAATGGGGCCCAGAGATATTTTGGATTAAAATTTCTCTAACATCCTTATAAATGTCTATGATGTTATTCATTTGGATTCCTGGAATCCCATGTATTTCCGCAGGCAAATAAAGTACAATCTTAAATTGCAGGCAGTAAACAATCAAAAAGAGCCGTAGAACTTGGAGTTTATATTTCATTTTAATTTAGCACCAGTTCTGGCTTCACGTTCTTGCTGAACATTAGGTAATAAGAGAAAGTAGATTATTTTGAAAGTTTTAAACGTGAGAGTGGGAATTATCAGTCTTAGTGGTTATTTAAGTAGACATTTTCAGGCTCGCTTTTTATTTTTTTGAAGCTATTCAAAATCTAGGTCGAGATTTGCCTCCTGACTCCTAAACCCCTGGCACACTGTTCATTACACATCTCTCCAGAAAGGAGCTAATGGTGGTTGGGAAGCTGGCGTCGACCTTAGTGAAGTGGTTCTCAGGCGTCGCCTGTTGAAGTCCCAAGTGCCTCCTTAAAAATTTTACTGTTGGTTACTCCTACACCCATGCAAAACATGAGTGACTCTCAACAAAACACACAACTTTTACAGTCAGAGCAACTCCCATCCCTGTCTGCTGGCTCCCACTGTCAAGTAAAAAAAAGATGTCGTTATCCGGGCTCGTGGCATCCAACGAAAGCAGATGGTAGAGGAGAAGATGTTAAGACGTTAAGTTTTCCAACATATTTTCTTGAGTTTGCAGATGTCCAGGTAACAGTCACTTTCATGATTTCATATCTAAGTATCTCCAAATGAGAACACGTACGTGTCACTCAGACCTGGGCACACGACTTTCCTCAAAAAACCTCAGTTTCTTGCCCCCTTTGTAAAGTGGAGTCACATTGTTTCTGGACCTGAATATGTGTCCGCTCAGTGTTAATTATTTCCTTCCTAAAAATGAAATACTCAAAAAGTGGGGCAGTGTCACCTGCCAGGGCTGTCCTTGCTTCAGGAGAAAGCAAGTCGGGAGGACAAGGCACGTATTTGTGAGCTCAGGTAGGAACTGCATTTGGAGGACATGATAAGAGAAAATGCTAACTTGTAATATTTTATTCCCTTGCAAACATGAACAAAGTTTCTGCAATACAAACAATATATTCTTTGTCACCGCAGTTGTGCAGTTGCTTGTGAGGGGGCTGCATCATTTCCTGCATGGTTTTGTGAATTGGAAGGATGCCCTGCTGCACTGGGGATGTCGAGCTTGGAGTGAGGCGGAGCCTTGTGGGGGTCTCCGGGCTAGTGGCAGCCCACAGGCTCGTTTGGTCGTTTTCCATTAAATGCACAAACATAGCCTACCTTATAGTTGATTTTTGTCTTCTTTCTGAATCGATTTAAAGTTTACTAGAGCAGCTATATTGGAAAGAGGCTTTGGACCCAGTTTTTTCCCAGGTATGTTAGGAAATACCCTGTTCCTGTTACTCAGTGAAAATCGGTTTCTTGTTAATGATACTTGAAAAATTCATCACTTCTCTTCTCCGGAATAATAGTAATCTGTGCTCTTTTATTTTAGCCGTCTCCAACTGGACATCCAGGGCACCTCTCCTGTCCTTTCTGAGTCTTCACTTGGAAGTTAACAAGACTCTACGGCCTGAAAGGGAAATCAAAGGTAATTACATGTTAAAAAGTGTATTATTACATTCGTGTATACATCTGATGATCATAAAGTAACGACAGCCCCTTATTTGTTGAGCAGAATTCGGGTGTCCCCCTCCCTCATTTTCCCACCTTTTCTCTCCTGTTTACCCCCTCCCTCCCTGCCGCCTTTCCCTCCTCTCCTCCCTCCTCCCCCTTATTTGCATGTATTCACTCAGCAAACTTTTGTGGAGTCTGCCCTGTGGGGGTCACTGTTAGGAATGGGAGGGACCACCTCTGAAAAGGGCCGTCCCGCCAGCTCTGTGCCAACAGGCCTGGCTGAGGCTGGCCTGGCTTCCGCCTGTCCCCTTGCTGTCCCCAGAATGCTCCCCCTGGGCTGTGGAACACATGCACTTCTGCTGAAATGCATGGCCTGTTCTGCTCAATAACTGAGAGCCTGGGGAGGTCCGGCACCTGGTGGGCCATAGGAACTAAGCGATTGATGAGCGTTGGATGGACATAGGGCATCGTCCAGACCAGGACTCTTTATCCTGGGACAACTTGCACGCTGCTCAGAAGCTCCAGGGACAGTGGAGCTGTGCCAGCTTTGAGGCAGGCATATTTTCCTTACAGTGAATTTTTCCAGGGAAACTTGGGAGGACGGTCCCAGCCAGATTTATGAGTTGGCTTGTGGATGGGGGGGGTCCAGCTCTGGCCAACCCACCCCTTGCCCCCTTCCTACCTGCTGTTGGAGCTCTTCTCATAGGTGGGACACAGCCAGACTCCCTGGGGCTGGTGGCTTTGGTGACAGGAGGCTCTGGGTCTGCGTCTGGACTCAGCCGTGTGTAATGTACGTGATGTTGGAAAGCTGTTCACTGTCCATGCCTCGGTTTCTCCACCTGCCACATCCGGATGATAGCAGTGCCCACATCATGGGATCGTTGCGAGCATTGAAGGATGAGTTGCTGTGTAGAGTGGCACGTGGGAAACATTTAATACGTGTTAGTAGCTTTTGTTCTATCGTCTTCTGCAGAACAGAGGTGATAATATCTATTTCTCGTGGTTACTATAAGTGTTAAATGAGCTGGTGCGTGCAAAATAGGCGGTGCTGGGCACACAGCGCTCTCCGCCTGTGGCAGTCCTCAGTGATAAGGTAAAATAACAACAACATTGTCAGCAGATGTGATCAGAACAGGGCAGACGTTGTGACCCCAAGTGTGGCGAACATCTAAGGGTAGAGGGGCCCAGACAGCTGTCCGTTCAGCTTGTCAACCAGGCAGTGCATGTATATCAAGTTATGTTATGAACTAAAATCTCATCCTTAGTTTATTAGACCATTGTCTACGCTTTGGTCACAAAAGTTAATTCATAAATGTTTTGGTTGTGATTGGCCATTGGAGTGAGTAGTTAAGAGTTACATACTCCCATAATCCTTTTATTCTTAGCAATATTCTTATCTTTTAAATATAAAGGGCAGTGGTTTGGGGGTTTATATAAAATTTTAAAAGTAACTTCAGAATGGAGATGATAGATGTTGAATAGCATTAGAACCCATCGGCACCTGCCTGTGATCATGACACATGTGTGTAGTTGTTCCGGTTTCTCTCTTTAGTTGATGGTGATGCCTTTCTTCCATCACGCTTAAATGTGAAGAATACTAGTGTTTTATCACCCATGCTAGATGGTTGTTCCAAAACTATAAAAAGGGAAGCCAATGGAAATCTAATAACATTTGATTCTACAATAGCTAAATTAAATGATGCTTGTAGGAAACACTTTGACATTCTTTTCCCTGTACTTTGAACCCCCAAAACATTTGAGCCATGGTGTAGTAGAGAATTTCTTACCATTTGTTTTACACATTTGCTTTCTGTACACTAGAAACAAGTGATATTACTTGGCTTAAGAATATCTTTTAAAGAAAAGAGAACATTATGTTCTCTTTTCTGATGGTGAGTCACCTCAGAAAGCAAAGGTTTTTGAGCCCTTCTGGAGGTGGAGACCTGCCTTGTTATCTTCGCACCTGTGCCTGACATCGGGTTGCTCAGTGAAGCTGGGAGTGGCAAGGGGATGGATGGGAGCACAGGAACTCCTTTGTTAGAATGCTGAGAATAGGATGACTTTTCAAATTTGCCTCAAGTGTTACTGTAACACAGTTTAAACCGTAAATAAAGACGTTTCCGTGGGGGGCTGATATTTCGTGTGCTTTTGAATGCAATGAAACTAGCACGTGTTCTGTCCTGAGCTTAGGATGCTGGTGGGCTGGAGTCCGTCTCTTCTTTCTTCCTGCCCTCCCTCCCCATCTGCCCTCTCCCCTACCCCCGCCTCCTGCCTGCTTAGGAGAAAGACCTTGACTGAGGCCCCATCAGTCCCTGCGCTCTCAGCGGCTCCCGAGCAGTCCTGGGCTTCTTCCGGGGTCCTGATGAGAAGTCCAGCTACCATCAGTAAGGAGGCTGGAGCAGTAATGCCACCCCTGCCCTTTCTGCTGCTGACTTGTATTCTGATCGATGACCCTCTCCATACGTAACACACCCAGGGGAGGGCGCAGCCTGCCTCTCCGTTCCGATCCGTGGTGAGGCATCTCTGATATTGACTCAGAGCCACCTCTTCGAGGGTTTTGTCGATGTTCTTTGCTCTATCTTTTCTCAGCTAACTTGGGAGGAAAACATTCTGCTCTATTAACATCACTGCTCTGTGGCAGTGAACAGTCTAACCATTGTGCTTCGCAGTAGAGACCCAGGTTCAGGCAGACGTTGTATGTTCTCTTTGAAATCAAGACTTAGTCTTTTATCTGCAGCGCTCATTCCTACGATAGAAATCGCACACTGTGACTCCTGATCTTACTTCGTGCTCTTCCCAACAGGACACATTAACCTCTTTGATTAGGTTGGTTGGGTTTTGTTGTTTTCGAAATCTGCACAACTTAAAAAATTCGACTTGGTTACATGGTTGCACATAGGCTATGATTTGTCCTGAGAATAAACAAGTAAAGACAATACAGCTGCTTCTCAAAATTTGTAGCAGCACTTAGTGAAAGTTTCTGCAAATCTCGGAGTAGTTGAGTTGCTGCTCTGAGTGGCATAGATGAGTGGGTCCCTCCCCTGCAGACGCACAACCCCCAGAGGTGACATTTGGTCTGAACTCTCATTGAGTTTGCCTCCCTATTTGCTTTTGGCATTGATCTGACCTGAGTACCATCAAAGAGCAAACCATTCAAGCAGGAGTATATTTCAATATGTAGTTATATAAGGTTCTTCAAACCCTAAGACTTTGAATTTTTTTTCTCCAAGTACTGAGTGTCCTGTCTTTTTGAATTTCTATAATATAAATTTAGGTTTTCCTTGACTGGATTTCCCTGATTAATATCCAACCATACTTTTATTTATTTATTTTTACCTTGTTTTACTGTTGAGTTAAAGGAGAAAAACATCTGAGGGTAGGTTTTGCTTTCTGAGGGTTTTTTGAGATCATTAAGCTAATTTTAATTGATAGACCTCTCACGTATTCACGGCATAAAGGTACAAGTATGTTAAAAAATTTTTTTCCAACTTGGTCTCTAATCCTAGGCTCTGATTAACCTCCTGCAAAGCCTGTTATCTGCAGTAAATGTTTCTAATTGGTACATATGATACTTCGCAAAGAAACACAATACTTAGCACTTTTTCAGGTTTTTGTACACAAATGTGTAATTTGGCTTTCCTTCTCTGAAGGAAAATTTGTTTATTTTATTGACCGAAAATGTTTCCAATTTAAGATGCACACTTCATTCATAAAGATGATGTTCCATTTTAAGGAGGAGTGCAGTTTATAGTCTCTTAAATTTTTTTAGTAGCGTCTCTTTTCAATGAGTACTGTTCTTGGCTACGTGTTCTGACTTGTTTCCTAAGTTAATTAGAATTGGAAAGCAGACATTTCTTTTCTCTCTTTTTCACTGTCATTCAGGGCCACCAAGTGTCATTATCTTGATTTTCCTCCCCTGTGTCCACCCTGCAGTTTGCATTTTATCTCAAAGGATGCTTCTTTTTTTGGTCTCTGTCTGAGCAGATAGGCATCACCAAAACATGACACAGACAGGGACTGTCTGGGTTTGAGATGCAGGCTGTATGGGACCCAATGAATTCTAGATTGTTCTGACCTAGTAACTCACCCAATTTTTCTTTCTTAATCTTCAAAAGGTCCTTTAAGGAGGGTGATTGTATTGAAAAAGCGTGTCATTCTTTCTGTGATTGCTGATGACACATAAATGTGTCATAGCTTCTTCTCACTTAAATTTTACTTTATTTTTTAATTTTTTTTTTTTTTTTTGGTCATACCGCACAGCTTGCAGGATCTTAGTTACCCGACCAGGCATCGAACCCGGGCTCCCTGCAGTGGAAGCACGGAGTCCCAACCACTGGACTGCCAGGGAAGTCCCTTCTCACTTAAATTTTAAATCTCAGGTGTTGCTCACTCTGGATCAGGTGGCACAGCTGCCATCACTCCCTCCATCAACCCTAGGACATCACTGATGTCTGTGCTGTTTACTCAGAGCTGTGTTGTATTTTCCATATGAAATCCTGGAGTGTTTAAGATGTTGCAGGTTTAACTTTAACTCCTTATTTTACAGGGGAGAAAATTGAGACCATTTGACAGTTGCCCTCTTTTAATGTATTTATAAGAATGCAGCAAAGATGTCTTTATCTATTGTTATTAATATAGGTATTCTTCATGTAATTAAAATATTTACGGAAAGTAACTAGTGCATTAAATCATACTGAAAGTGATCAGCCTTCAATATGCACCTCAGTAAGGGACAGCTGTGCTTCACCTGGGGACTCTGGGAGCAGAGCTGACACCCAGGAGTTTCCTAAGTGGCCGTGTGGTTGCATCTGCTCCTTTAATAGTTCACTTAGCAGACATGTCCTGGGCATCCACAGTACCATGTGAGAAGGCAGGGCTCCTGCTCTTAAGAAGTGCACAGTTATTCTAATCTGCCAGGGTTGTTACCTGATCCCATATTTCTATAAATTTAACATTCGACAGAGCCACTAAGATTTTCTGATAGAAGTTCCCTGATGGAGCTGAAAAAAGCATACCAGCCCTGCATTAGCGTTGACGAATTGGCATTTCCCCTGTGTCCTTCTGGGGTAATCCTGCAGGGTGTTGCCTGCAGGGCCTGGGATTAGGGTCCAGTTGAAACCGAGCAGGACCCTGCAGGGCCTTCCCAGGGACAGAACCCCCCATGCTCCCGTCTCTTACTTGTAAAAAAGCTTTAGCCTCCTAGACTTTCCCTGAGTTCCAAAGAACAAATTTAATCAGAAAGTTTTAAAAATGCAGAAACAAAGGAAAGCAGTCAAGCAGGACAAAATAATAATAGTTTAGCCATAAAACAAAGTCAGGGACCTTTAGTTCCTCCTCAAGGGCTTATAGATAATATCCTGAGCCATATTCTTGAGTTGTTTTTCAGAGACTAAAACTCCCACCAGGTGGAAGAAGTAACTGCATGCTGACCACCAACACCCAGACCCCAGACCAGTTGGAACCAGAAGGTCGAGTTTCCCAAAACACCTCCCTGTTACCTCACCACCAACCATTCAGAGAATTGAGCATGAGCTGGTCACACACCCTGTGACTGTCTCCCTCACCCTGTCTTTGAAAACTCTTCCCTGAAAGCTATCAGGGCTTTTAGGGCTTTTCAGCACTAGCTGCCCGTTCTCCTTGCTTGGCTCTACAATAAACGCTGTACTTTCCTTCATCGCACTCTGGTGTCAGTGGACTGGCTTTGCTGCTCCTTGGGCAAGTGGACCCACATCCAGTTTGGTGACACAGTTCACCTGGCTGTGTTAACAGTTAACGATCCCAGGACCCCTCCTCGCTGGCCTGGCTTTAGGAAGGGAAGACGAGCCCTGGGAATGGTGGGAGGATGACTCCTTGTGAGAGCCGCCTGCGAGTGGGGCGGGTTAAAAATGCAGAGGCTTTCGTCATTCTGAATTTGAGTGAATGTGATGTGTTCAACACCTGCTTTGCTGGTTGGCAGGGGCCGAGGGTGCCCGGGGAACCTCGGGCAGTGTCCCCATGAGCACAGAAGCCTTTGTCACCAGCTCCTTGTTCCCTTTCTAACTTCCCGCCATCCCTGGAGAAAGCCTTGTCAATGTGGGCTCACATTGAGTTTGCTTGGTTTTGCATTTTACTACCTGGAACTCTTTCTGCACAATTTTTAAAATAGTAATTAAGTTATTTCTATGTCATGGACTCTGCGCAGCCAGGCCTGTCTGCTGGGCCAAGGGAAGCACACCAGGGATTTCAGAACTGGGTCCTGCTCTGCCCTCTAACCGTGGTCCAAGCAGCCTGGAGAGAAGTCTGTCTCCTTCTCTGAAGGTCGCCTCTTCTTTGACTTGCCTCAGCTGTCCTTGGGTTGTCCCTTTCCTTCTTTTTTTTTTTCCTGCAAAACATTTACCTTCCCTTACTCTTGATTGGGGCAAAAATTATTGTCCCCAGAGCGAATTCATCTGTGTTCTGTGACAATTTATTGACTGTCTAGCAAGCAGAAGCAGTTTGCTTTTCTCTGAGCATTTCATTTTACCAACATCCAAAATGATACACTCAAAGACAAACTGATGTGCACACACTCAGAGGCCCAGACCAGGTGCTCCCGGGCCCTAGGTGCTCTAGTGTCTCCCTCAGATCAGGACCAGCGTTTCGTAAACTCAGTTTTAATGAGGCTTTAAGTGTCCACTTACGATTTTTCCTTTCTCTACCGTCCTTATTTCAGCAACTTTGTTGGCATAGGATTTATTGCTAAAATAAACTTTAGTGACAAATGCACATGTTTTTGGTTTTGTTTTTTTAAAGAGAGGTTTAGAAATGGGAATATCTCAATTGCTAGGGCACCACACAATAACTTAACCATGTGAATAAACATTAAGTGGAAATGGTAGGACCACCCTTTAATTCTAAACCATGGTGCTGTTTCCCACTCTTCTCCTGTTCTACCCTTTCACTCAAACTTAAGACGTCCTGTCCTGATTATGTATTTTGGTGTTCCCCATCACTTAACTGGTGGTAACATTTCAACCAACAACCATAGAGCGCATGAAAGTGTTCTTTCATGATGCAGTGTCTCCCCGCCCCCCATAGTGACGTGACATTGTTCTGTCACTTCTGCCTGTTTGCGGGGGAAGCCACAGTCAGAGGAAGCCCCAGTAGGTGAGCCGTGAGCTGGGAAGTATTGCTGCCAGGTAGGGAAATTCACTCATCAGGGTGGTCACCGACTGTCACAAACATGTGGCATTGGGGTTTTGATGGAGGAAGGACTTCAGGTCGACAACACTTCCTGGTGTGACCCGACCGGTAAGTGTGCACACATCACCCCCTCTCTCACTTTCAGCTACAGGACTCGACGAACCTGTAGGGACCTGACCACCAGCACTAACAGTGCTGCTGTAAGTCAGGAAGCAGCACTAAGCATTGAACTTATTTCCTGGTACCCAGGTCTTTCTTGTATAGAATAAGCAGGGGTCTGGCTTCAGCCCTTGGCAGGATTTGGCCTCAGATAAGCAGTATAAACTCTCCAAGCCTTAGTTTCCTCATATTTATCTTGAAGAGAGATTGATTCAGATTTCTCTGCTTCCATAAGACATCATTTTTTATTTGTTATAATAAAGCAGTAAGTTAGAACAGGTAATGCTATTAGACTGAAAATAATGTTATTCCTTCTTTTTAGATACCATACTCTATGTTTGATCCAGGATATTACACTAATATTACACATTTGAAAATCACAGATGTTCGTTGATTTAAAAATAGAACATATGGGGCTTCCCTGGTGGCGCAATGGTCGAGAGTCCGCCTGCCGATGCAGGGGACACGGCTTTGTGTCCTGGTCCGGGAAGATCCCACATGCCGCGGAGCGGCTGGGCCCGTGAGCCGTGGCCGCTGAGCCTGCGCGTCCGGAGCCTGTGCTCCGCAACGGGAGAGGCCACGGCAGTGAGAGGCCCGCGTACCGCAAAAAAAAAAAAAAAAAAAAAAAAAAGAACATATGCATCTTTATTAAGCTGTTGAGAAACAGGGTTTGGGTGCTTTTTCCTCATTTTCTAGCGCAATGCAACAGTGATGAGAACTGGGGGTGAAATGCTAATGTCACTCAGAAATGTCATGTGACCCATTTGGGTTTTGGCCCTTTTACACAGATTGTCTTACACAGCATACCTGTTCCTGGCTTGTTCAGACTTCTGGTTTACCTGGATTTTTTACTCTACAAATTTAAGTTATTCCCAGTGCAATCTCCCGATCTCATTTCTTAAGAGAGGGGAGCTAGTTAGTTGATGTTAACGCAGCCCCTGGAGAACAGTCTAAGAGGTGGGTGTTCTGGACGATTTTGGAACAGCTGGACAGTGTGTGCATGGCCCGTGTACAGTGCTCTAGGCAAGACTGCGCTTTTCTCGTGCACTAGACGGAGGTGCCAGGGAAGAACTGCTTTCCTGTGCATGTTGTTTTCCATTATCCGAGAGCTGTAATCTGCATCATCAAAATCAGTGATCAAATCTCCCTGGACCCTCGTTGCAAATTTGAAATAGATGAAAAGCATCCGCTCTTTAACACACCCGGACCTTTTCTGGTTTCTAGCTGTCCCACTTCACATTGTGGAAATAAACCTGGCTCCCTCGGGGCGCCAGGAAGGGACACTGTTTGCACTGAGATGAATGAGATGATTTTCCGAGGTGCGAGTGGAACGCACCGGGGATTGGCTGATATTTAAAAAACGTGAATGAAAACAGTAGGCACCTCACCCGGCCAAGACGCAAGAGCTCTCTGAGAATGATTCTCTTCTAGGATTTAAAGTCTCGTCGACGGCTGATCATGTACACTGGACTTGTTTGTCCACTGGGTGTGCCCCTCCCCACGAGGAGAGGCAGCCAGTAAACGTCAGCCCCGGTGGCCCGTTAGGGATGACCTGTGTCATCATCAAAGCCATGAAGTGCGTGGGAGTTTGCTTTTCAGACCTAAGTATTACTTCAAGTCGTAGGTTTTACCTTTTCAAAAAGTTGGAATGTCAAACGTGGTCTCAGGGAAACTCTTTCTTGTAAACCAAGAGCTTTCATTTTCATTCTGGAATAAATCACTGACTAATTCTCATACCCATGACAAGTTATTTAATCTCTTTCTGCTTTGATTTTCTTACCCAATAATACCAACACCAAATCTGAATAGTTAAATAGTGGTTACTATTGCCAGGCCCTGTTCTAGCTACTTTACATGTTTTGCCTCATTCAATCCTCATCCCAGCTCTGGGCTCAGTTCTGCTTTATCCCCATTTTATAGATGAAGAAACTGAGGCATAGAGAGGTGAAATAGTTTGTCCAGGTTACACAGCTAATAAGTAGTGAAATAGGATTTGAACCCAATCAGACTGGCTCTAGAATTCCGTTCTCAAATGACATGCCTCTCTGTCTTTCCAAAAAAAATTAATATACTGCTACCTGATTCCTTTGTGTTTGGTTTGATTGTGTGACTGTACATGAACCCTTTCATCGGAGGTATTTGAACCAATGAATATGACTACTCTTCGTCCCGTTCTGACATACCTTTGGGGGGCTTGCATAAAGCCCTGTCTGTGCTACTTGGGAATTGCTTTCTGTAGCAGCACGCGTACACATGGAGACATTTGGGTGGTCAGAGGCACCATGTGCACTTACCAAGTGAATGGCGTGTGGTCCTAGGGCGCCACTCACATGGACCACAGTGGTCGTGACATCTCCAAGGATGAGTAGTATAACACAGCTTGTACCACTGTCTGCTTTGTTTAGAAAACTTTCATGAACATATAGAAAATGAATATACTGTACCTATGAAAAGAGTTCATGCTTTATAAACTCACCTTAGTGCATCAAAGCTCCCTTTCAGTTAAAAATGTGTGAATGAAAAAAAATAAATGTTTTATGTAGCAAACTTCCATACGCTAAAACTCCTATATGAGAGTAGCAGCTACTAGGAAAGTAAAACTGCTAGGACTGCAACAGAAGAATCAAAATAAATCCCTGTGCTAGTTTCTAAAGTAGATGGAGTTGGCCAGGCTGTGGATATTACACTTACAAAATAATCAGCTTAGTAATTTTGCAAGTTATAGGCCTCACGCAACAGAATCACAAAATAAAAGCCAGTGTGAAATGATTTGGCCGTCTTTAGCTGCAGGCCTACAAAACCCACTTAGCATTGGAATTTAGGGATTCACGGATACTCTAGGAAGGCGCCAGTTGTGGTTAAAATCTGGCGGCACTTGGAAATTCTCATAAAACAAGGACAAAAGACTGTGTGGATGAATTGAAGTGAAGCCTGCAAGCTGCTTTGTCAATTAACTATGTTCAACATTAAATAGGATGTAGAGCATGTATAGTCCTTAGTTCTAGGAAATAATGAGTTAACTGGCTAAAATAAAAAGCTCTTTTTTTTAAAAAGCAGCTTTAATTTGTTAAAAGTCAAAGTTTAATAGTCTGTTAAAGAGTTGTTTTAAAAATTAGTGAAGTGACATTAATCGTCATCTGACAGTAAGTGGGTGAGTGCAGGTCTGTGCAGTCGGCCGTCTGTTGCCACGTTTATTGCAGGAGGAGACCCAGCACTGGGTCTCCCACATGTGTGGTTCAGGGCACTAGAACTGCGTTCTGTCTGTCTCTCTCTTTTTTTTAATGTGTTCTTTTTCCATATGTTGGTGGTAATTTTTTTTTATTGAAGTATAGTTGATTTACAATGTTTGTGTTAGTTTCTGCTGTATACAAAGTGATCCAGTTATACATATATATACATTATTTTTCATATTCTTTTCCATTACGGTTTATCCCAGGATACTGAATATAGTTCCCTGTGCTCTACGGTAGGACCTTGTTGTTAATCCATGGGATCGTGCTCTCTTAGCCCCTCAGAGCGGCACTGGGTGTGTCACGTCTCTGACACTGTGATCACACTCTCCCTGGCTGCTGTGTTGCTGTTCAGTTAGGAAGTTGACAAGTAGAGCTAGGAGGTAATAAGTGCCATGAGGGCATTTTGTATGTTTGTTGACAGCTCTGTCCCCAGGGTCTGGAGCAGTGCCTGACCCCAGTGGGTGCTCCAGTGTATGAACTGACCCGCTTGCTGCCTTGCCTGGGTACCCTCTGTGCTCAGGAGGCCTGGGTCTTGCATGTTTCCATGACCAGCTGTACTTCATGTGCTGCCTTTTAATGCAATTCCAGTTTCATCTCTTCATTTATTCATCTATTCAGTGACCACCTGTGCAAACCATTGCAGTGGTGGAGCACACAAACCAAGGAGTATTTTCATCTTATAAAACAAAAAGAGGGACTTCCCTAGTGGCACAGTGGTTAAGAATCCGCCTGCCAATGCAGGGGGACACGGGTTCGGGCCCTGGTCCGGGAAGATCCCACATGCCGCAGAGCAACTAAGCCCGTGTGCCACAACTACTGAGCCTGTGCTCTAGAGCCCGTGAGCCACAACTGCTGAGCCCACGTGCCACAACTACTGAAGCCCGTGCACCTAGAGCCCGTGCTCCGCAACAAGAGAAGCCACCGCAGTGAGAAGCCCGCGCACCGCAACGAAGAGTAGCCCCCGCTCACCGCAACTAGAGAAAGCCCGTGCACAGCAACAAAGACCCAACGCAGCCAAAAATAAATAAATAAAATTTTTGAAAAAAGAAAGAAATTATATTAAGATTGTCATACCAAAAGGCAGGCGTTTCTTTAAGGGGAATTTTTCTTTCAGCTAAGAGCACTTATTCACATCAGAAAAGTAAAATGTGCCCCCTGGGCACGATGACCAAATTAGCATGGTCACATTAACTATGTTGAATTTTTATATTTTATGCAATTAAATTATCAGAACTAGTCTATACTATATATTAATACACAATGTAGACATTAAAATAAAATATTAGTAATTCAGTCTTCAAGATTCTCAGAAGTCATTTGTTGTTTTGTGGCAATTCTGGAGTGCCCATTTCGTAGATGAGGAAACTGAGGCACAGAGAGGTTGTAGGAGCCCAGACATTAACTGTCAGGTATAACCTGAAGCCTTGTCATTCCATGCATTGTGTTCTTCCTGTTATACTGTATATACCAAGAAGCCTCACTAAGTGCAAGTTACCCTTTAAGGAATCCAAGATAAACAGAATGTCTCAGTACCACTTCTACATGTATAACTTCTTCCTGTCTGGCTCAGCTTTGGGAACCCCTCAGGTCAGGGATTTGAAGGAGATGTGCGAGCACATCTTACCGTTTCTTAGTCTTCAACTTGTACCACCTGCTCACATTCACTTTTGTAAAAGAGTGATTGATGCCAAGTCAGGCAGGCACTAGTTGTAAGTTTTAAACTCTCCATCTCCTTGCTTACGCTAGACCGCGCTGGGTGTGTGCTGTGTGCCCGAGGACGGCTGTGGGTCACATTCCCCGGATTGATCATGGTCCAATTGAATATACAACGCCAAGTGGCCTTACACGTGCCGGAGAGAATAGTACGTAGGGTCTTAGGTCTTATGGCTTGAACCAAGGAGGCTGTTCAGATTTCTAGAGCCGACGCTGGTGACAACCATCATGTTAACGCACTTTCAAAGCACAAGAAAGTTGGATGGACATCACGAAGAGAAAATATTGGTGATGGCAGGGAGTGTTTTCAGACAATGCACTGAAATAGTGTTCCCCGTGTGAACCTAATTAGGTGGAAAGTGGGAACTCAGTCGACTTCCCTGCTATGAGAACTGAAGACGATACAAGAAGAATGAGCTCCTTTACGTTTCGGGGAAGCAGCGACCTGAACATTCCGCAGGACTCCAAGTGGTGACACATCATTCTTATGCCTTAGCCCAGGCCTCCCGGCCGATCTGTAGGGAAGAGGTAAATATGAATGACCTGAGCTTTGGCGTCATGGTCTGTGTTCGGGTAGGATGCTCGTAGTGAGGTTTGAGGACGAGGGAGTGTACTCATGGGCTGGAGCCTCATGTGGGTGGGCCTGGAGGCCGCACTTTTTTCTCTCATCACCTCGTGTTATGCCTGGAGGCTGCGGGGCCTGGGATGTGGTTCCAGGCACTGCGGCCCAGTGGTTCACCCTACGCCCAGGAACATCACACCACACCTGTGCTTCCCCATTGATTATCCCAACCTTTATGACACTTGCTAGACCCACGTCATCAATATTCCAGTCCAGACTCAAATTCGTGACGTCACGAATGGCTCCCTGATCTTCCTGTGAAGCCAGCATCTTCTCCTGACTGTTATTCCAGTACCACTGAGCTTCCCTTACCAAGAAACCATCTTCGGAAAACCTTGGAGCATCTGCTCATTAAGTATTTTTGTTCTTTCATGTTTGCCCTTTTCTTTCTACCTTTCGTGTTCCAAGGTAACCCCCATCTTCTCTTACCACATAGTTTTGCCTCCGATCAGTTCCTCTGTCCCTTAGCTGTTCCCTTTTCAGTCTTCCCTGCATGTTGCCTGTAGGTGGATCTCAGTGAAATAGTATCTTCATTTTTAGAAGCCTTGTGCCAACTGCCCTGGACCATGGGGGTAAAAGGTACGCATGTGCACCCTGGGCGCTCAGCTGCAGCCGTAGTCGAGTTCAGATTTACCTCCCCAGCCATTCCCGCTCTCCTCCTTGGAACTCTTCTCAGCTGTACTGATCTACTTGCCATCTCGAAGGCTCTTTTCTCGAAGACTTTCTGCAAAACCTGCTCTTTTCCTTTGCTTGAAATCCCTGCCCCATTTCTTCACTCAGCCAAGTAATGGTGATACATGTCATTTTTGAGGTACTGCGTGCCTGGCAAAATGCTCATGATCATAAAATATTGTTGTCACTTAATCCTCACAACGACCTTATCCTGCTGGCCCCATTCTGTTATTATTTCTAGATTGTTCTCCCAGCACCTGCTTCGAAAGGTTCTGGTGAGAATTACACGCGACACTCCTCACAAGCGCTGGTGCAGTGCTGGGCCCGAGGTGCCCTTCACACAGACGGTCACCGTCCCTTTCATTATCCGCCTCGGGCAGACAGGACACCAAGAAGCAATGTCTGTGGCGGGGCTGGGGGCGCGTCATGTGTGACCATGGCTCCAGGCTCCCCCGTGCTGTGCCGGCATCTCCCCAAGCCTGGCTCTGAGCGCCTTCTTTGAGCAGCCTTTAGACTTTTGTTTTCAGTTGGGAATAAATGGTTACTCCTTAGTCACTAAGTTAAAATAACTAAACTTTGGTATTCATAAACTGAAGAGGCCCCATCTCACCCCCTGTGGGATGTCGTACAACAGAGCAGCGGCGGGACCTCGTGGCAGGTGGGTTCCCTGCCTTTTGGGACAGAGCAGGGATCATCTGTTGGAAGTGTCCCCCTTCTGCTTCTCGTTGCTTCATGTATTATTGCTTTCTAATGTCTTGCGTGTTTATTAACCAAATCTCTACAGCCGACGCATAAACTCCGTGACGGCTTGGGGTCACGTACTTCCATTGCACTGTATCCCGTCAGCATGTTCCTTCCATGCCTGTGATCTCTAATCACTGTGTTTTGCATCCCTGACTTCGTCAAGCGCACAGCAGATGTTAAACATCTGACGACTGTGTCTAAGAAAGTTCTTTTAGGAATAATTTTAAGGGGTGGAATTTGAAAACAGCTTGTGTGAAAAGTCACGGCTCATCCTTTTAAAAATAAACGCCAAGTAAGACAAGCATTATCACGGGGAAATTTCTCACTTAAGAAAAACCTTGGTACAGTGATGGGGATTAAGATTTTCATTTCCTCCCAGCAGGACTGGTATAATAGATACTGTGTGTGCGTGCGTGTGTGCGCAGGCATGCACGTGTGTGTGTGTCTGTGTGTGTGTATGAGTTCATAAACTATAACACTCAGTGTTTTCTACTTTAATGACTCTACCCCTCCAAGAACACAATTATTGTCATTTTACATTGCTGGGTCAGGGGGGAAATGTTTGGTTTGATTTAGGTCCCAAACTCTCATATACTCTTTTTCTGGAGAGTCAGTGTGATTTTAATGCCACTTTCTATCAGAACTTTAGAGGTTAGCGAATAAAATGGTGTTCCCTTTCCAGGGGTGGGTAAAGTTTTGTTGTACTAAGACTGTCGTATTAGAAATGTGTGAACTCAATTGTGACAGATTAAGAACTGGCGGCTGCCTTTCATATTTGAGTGGACGGACGACAGTGCATAGACGTGTTTCATGAAAAGCTAGTTTCACATTTGAGTGGACAACAGTGCATAGACGTGTTTCATGAAAAGCTAGTTTTCCCTCGTTAAAAAAATGTACTTGATCACAGTCCTTAGGCACACAGCAAATGTCAGAACGGCCCTTAGTTCGGACAGATGTTTCTGTTTAACTTGTAAGAGTCTTAGATGGATGGATGGATGGACGGACTGACAGACGGATGGATGGATGGGTGGAGATACACACTTTCTTAATTGACTACTCAGCACCATTGCACTGAACATGATATAATTCCCAGGCTACACTGCATCTTATGTAATCCCCATACCACTAATATTGTACTGATTGAAACTGCTCGTTTCAATTCTTAATAGCCTTGTTTCTCTCTCTTAATAGACTCTGGGTAACTGGAAATCAGGGGCTGACATACTGTCTATGTTTCTTAGTGCCTAGCAGAGAGCCTAGCATGGAGTAGAAATGAAACAAATATCTATAAATTAAAATAATTAAGATTGCTTATAAAAGCAAAACGAAACACAGAACATTTGTATTTTAGTGATTAATGGTTACTGTTAAGAAAAACAGTGGGCAAGCATCCTCTAATATTTACTTTTTCTTGTAATAATATGTAGATGGCATGTTTTTCTTAGCCTTCCCTGGAATTATTCAATAAGCACTTACAAAGGATACTGTATATAGTAGGTAATCAATTATTCTTTTGATGAATAAAAGATGAACACCTTTCCTAATATACGTCATAGGAACCTGAATAAATTATAATGTTCATGCGGCCATTATTGATGTTAACGTTAGTAAAATATCGTGGAAGGGACGATTCCTATTTTAACACTTCTGAGAAGTATTGCTTATACATGGTGATCTTTAGAGCAGGCACTGTGTGTAGTTACAGATTTGTATACTCTACTTGTTCCCAGATCTCATGGTTTTGTAAGAAGGATAGAGATTTCCTTGGAGGTCTCTTATGCTTTTCTTTCTCTTTGTCCTTTTGGCTATACATTCCTACCCATGAGGACAGTTGACAGTCCTGGAGGTGCTTTTAGGATATCGTTTCATGTGAGCAGACGCTGTGCTTAGAGGAAAGCATGTTGGTTTTCTGCATGACATTTCCACAAACAACAGCTGTTTCTCAGCTCCTATGAGTCCTGTGGTCATAAGTGCTTCCTGGTTGGACTTGGATCTGCTCAGGGCCTCACAGTCAAGATGTTGGCCAGGTTGTGGACTAGATCGAGGCCCTGGGGAGGAATCAGTTTCTAAGCTCATTCAGGTTGTAGGCAAGACTGAGGCCAAGGCTGCCATCAGTTCCTAGAAGTTTCTAGAAACCACTCACCATTCCTTGCCCCGGACCCTGTCAGTACATCACAGCAGCATCGCCTTGGACCCCCTCAGCTTTTAGTCGCTTCGTTTTCTCTTCTGTGACCTGCCAAAGAAAACTCTGCTTTTAAAGGATGCGTGAGAGTGCAGGATCCATCCGGACAGACCCCCTAGCTGAGATTAATGTGACGTGTAACATTCCTAATCACAGGAGTGAGATCCACTGTGTTTACTGTCCTGGGACTGTGCAGGCCTGTGCTCCAAGGGGTTGGGAATTCCTGGGGCCCCTGTTGGAATACTGCCTCCTCAGAAAGCTCAGTTAAGATGCTTGGGAGGACTGCCCTGGTGGCACAGTGGTTAAGAATCCGCCTGCCAATGCAGGGGACATGGGTTCGAGCCCTGGTCTGGGAAGATCCCACATGCTGCGGAGCAACTAAGCCCGTGCGCCACTACTGAGCCTGCACACCTAGAGCCCATGCTCCGCAACAAGAGAAGCCACCGCAATGAGAAGCCCGTGCACCGCAATGAAGAGCCCGCTCGCTGCAACTAGAGAAAGCCCGCGTGCAGCAATGAAGACCCAACACAGCCAAAAATAAATAAATTTATTTCTAAAAAATGAAACTACATTGAAAAAAAAAGATGCTTGGGAAATGCCAAATTTACCTCCGCAATACTTTCAATTTACCCTTATCGTGCTTCACTTTGAGATGCTAAAGACCATGTTTTATGGACTTTCTTCCTTCTTAACCTTGCTGTGTTTCTAAGGGAAAGAGAAGCAGTCTGTCCTCCATGTAAAGAATGTCTCTGCCGTCAGTGGGGCTTAGGGTTTGATGTTTGTGATTTTCATTCATTCATCTGTGTTCTTTTAGCCAGTCGCTCCAAGGCCAGTGGTGGCCAGATGAGGATGGAGTAAAGTGGTCAGAGTCTTGCTGTTAACATAGAAACCAGACTGACCCAGGCTACAGGCCTAACCCAGGTTAGGAACTTGACAAGCGAGACCCCAGAGAGGGCTGTGAACTTGAGGAGCGAGGCCATAGGGAGCCACCCTGAGTTCATAACCAGAGGAGGGACTTCCCAGAATCACTGTTTTTGGCAGATTAACCTGGAAACTGTACATGTGGTTAGAGGAGGAAAGCCAGAAGCAGAAACCAGCCAGGAATGCAGAAATGAGTGCTCATTTATCTTTGGTGAGGGAGATTTAGAAATTTATTGTGTTCCTTGAATTGCATTAGTAGTAGTAGCGCTAGTAAAATAAACAAGAGTGGGGAAAGTTAAACAAGATGAAAGAGACAATCAGCCTGCCTTTTACAACCTGTGATCACCTGCGTGGCATTCGGTTACTTTTAGTGGAGGCCACGTGTGTGTGGCTTTTAGTCTGGACGTCAGGTAAATCATCAATTTGTTATAGAACTTGCAGTTGGGTTTATGACTATTGTTTTATGTGCGTACATTTTTTATTGCCTAAAAGAACGTTGCTAACCACAGGCGCATGGGGTTAAACAGATACCCAGTGCGTATATTTCACAGTTATGTTCGCTGCCTCTGAAAACCATACTTCTCTCTTGTTTCAGTCACCGACTTAGTCACATACTCGTGGTTTTCTTGGAGTCATTGTTCAAAGGGAGCTTGGCTTTTACTTCCTACTTTCTCCACTGTTTGACTGAAGATTATTTTTAAGATTAAAAAACAAACAGAAGTCATCTCAGAGCCTGGGAACCGGACATTAAACGTATCTGTTTTCGCGTGTGCTTAAAAATGGTGGTTTTGCAAATACTCAGTGTGGCATTCTCACTACATAGTTGGCTGATAAAACTATAAATAAACTAAAACTATATAGCTTTGCGACCATGGAAAGGATAACATTTAGCTTGATCTTTTGTGACCAAACAAAGTTCTGATGTAAGGCAACTCACTACAGTGGAAAGAGGTCGCAGAAACCTGTGCTTAGCAGTGGAATGGGAGATGTTGAGATGCTGATGGCTTTTAGGCAAACCTAGGTAGTGAATCATTCATTCATTCAATAAATATTTGTGGATAAGTGCTCTGAGCCAGGCAGGATTCTTTTACAGGCTGGGGTTATAGCAGTAAACAAAAACAGGCAAAAACGTTCTGTCCTGGTGAAGCTTATATTTCAGTGAGATGAAGCAGAAATGTGGACGTGTATAAGGTATTTGTTATTTCAAATGGTCAAAAGCACTATAGGGGAAAATAAAGCGGGGGGGTATATATGCATGTTGTGGGAGTGGGGGGCAGCATTTTAGAGGCGTGGCTGGCAGAGTTCTGAGGTGCCCCCTGTGTTGGGTGGGTAGGGCTAATAGCGTCTGGTGAGGGTGATGGATAGCACTGCTGTGATTACCAGGTTACCTCGCGTAAGATTCGGTCTCAGCAGACTGGAGTGGAGATTCTCCTGCTGGCCTTGGAGAAGGGAGCTGTGAGCTGCCCCTAGAAGAGGAGGGTGGCACCCTCACTCATAGCCAGCAGGAAAACTGGGGCCTCAGTGCTCCAGCCTTAAGGGGCTGAATTCTGCTAACCACCATGGGAACTTGAAGGAGGCCCCTGAGCTTCTTAGAGGAAGGCCGTCCAGACCACACCGTGATGGCAGCCTTGTGAGACCTGAGCCTAGGTTGGAGCCAGCCAAGCCATGCCTGGGCCTTGACAGAGACTGTGATAGTAAGCGAGTGGGGTGCTTGTTACACAGCAACAGAAACTAATACAGATGGGGGGCCAGGGAGGGCCTCACTAGGAGCAGAGAGACACATGGAGACCTTGAGGTGCCGTTGGACATACCAGTCTGGAGGTCGGGAGAGAAGGTGGGCTGGAGATGGACGTGTGGGAGCCGGGAACACATATATGGGATGTAGAGCCACATGGTCCCGAGAACAGTGATTGCAGAGAGGCAGGAAAAGGGGTTCAGACCTGGGCCTTGGTGCTCCAGGAAGATGTTTTCAGTTATTGTGTCTCAGTGACTTATGTCTTATTCTAAGCTTTTGTTCAATATTTGGCCTGACTTACAATATTTTTCTCTCCCTCTCTGGAACTTCAGCTCAGTTTAAAGTTTTTTCTGTTTGCTTTCAATGTACAGTATTAGATACGAGACCCTGGCAGGTGGGGCAGTGAAGCTGGGTGTGAAAGTCCTCCTGCCACGTCCTGATAGGATGATTCTAGCTTCAGCCAGGAGCAGTGTACACCCAGATCCCTTCCTCCTGAAGGCAAAGGGATGTGTACATCTCAAGTCTCCTTCAACCCCAGCTGACGAGAGCAAGCAGATCGTTTCTGTAACTTGCCCTGGTCCTCAACTGCATGACTGAAGAATCAGTAGCGACCGCTGTGGTTTTCCAAAACGGGATTTGCGGAAGACCCATGGCTAGCTGGGTTTAGTTGCTGTATTCCTTTAGACACAACGGAACAAATAAATAAAGAAGAGGAGGGTATACTCTGGGGATTTAGTAAATAGGAAAAGATGGAGACTGTGAAGATCAGAGCAGTTGAGAGGAGTCTGTGGACCATTTTGTAACCTGCATTTACCGAGATATTTGTAGCTGGAGGCCTGCCAGAGTTGACGGTGGGAGTGTCCCTCAAAAGCAAAAGACCTCTACATGTGGATACATCTGTTTGTATATAAATAATAGCTTTAGCTGGTAGTTTTCTTTTTCAGACTGGTTACATGTTTATTCATATATCTTAAAAATTAACAATTATTTCACAGCACCTTCTCAGTCCTTCTTTGTTGTTTTGTTTGTTTTTCTTCTATTTTCTACACCATGTTATCAGATGGGCCATTGAATCTTGGACTGAATTGCTACCTTCTCAAAGTAGTACTTTTTTAAAACGACTCCCACGGATGGTGATACACAATCTGAGATCATTATTCATACCCTCTCTTGTTCCAGAAAGGACTCAGACGGCAAACTTTGAGAGTTTGGGTTTTGAGTAGTTTGCCTTTCATAGTGAGGGTGCCAGCCCAGGGAAGCCCCTGTCACCCGGGAGAGTGAGCATTTTAGCACGTGCCCTGTGGTTTACCATGTTAGGAGTCCAGCAGGGCCGTGCCTCTACCTGCCGGGAGCCTTTGCTGACCCCTGGTGGCAGGTGCACTGCCGAGGGTCTTGCGTTAGCCCACTTCATTTGAATAGGCTCATTCTTCTCCCAGTTCTCTACTTCAGCTTTTTTGTCTCTTTTTTCCCACTGGGGGTTATGTTCCTTTTTGGCATTTAAATAGTCATCATTCCTGATCTAAAGATTACATTGTAGTTAATTGTCTTTAGACCCATGGACACAAATTCTTTTGTGTCATCTGAGGACACGTCATGCTCTTCCCTACTCCTCCGTGTTTTGTGTGTCTTTCAAAGCCTGGCATTTCCAGTGCCCTTTGGGAGCTGAGGGATTCAGTTGTGCTCTTAAGTGACAGAAGTGGCTTTTTCTTTTTCAGGTGCCTTGGGCCTGTTGAGATCCAGCCCGAGTCAGATGAAGCCTTCCCTTGTGAGTAGAACCCTTTGTTTGCCATCTCGAATCATACCCAGGACACGCTGTTTCCAGCTGTGATCGGCATTAACACCCATTAATGTGTTGTGTGGACTTTCAAATCTTGTAAAGTAGTAACATCCAGAGACTCAAGAAGCATTTGCCGCATCTAACATTATACAGCTGGATACAAGGGGTTGCTTTCTATAGTTCTTTTTTGCTCTGAAGTATCAGTTTCCAGTGCACATTAGAGACCAGATTCCACACTATTTTAGTCTAGCCTTGATCAGAGGCTGGCAAAGATGGCCCATGGGCCAAATCCGTCCAGCTGTCGGTGTTTTGTAAATAAAGTTTTATTGGGACACAGTCATGCTCCTGCATTGAAGTGTTGACTGCGGCTGGTTTCAAGCTGTAGTGGGTGAGGTGAGGACTGTGTGGCCTGCAGAGCCTCAAATATTCACGCTCTGGCCCTTACAAAAAAAAATTGCCAAGCTCTGGTCTAAAATATATAACTGTTTTTTAAACTGAAAATTTTCAGTCATAAAATAATTTTGGAATAATGGATATCTCTAGCTTTTTAAAGTTCTCAGGACAAGGCTGTCTGAAAAATAGCCAGTGGTTTAAAATAAATGAAATTTAACTTGTCATGTTTTTTAGTACCATTTCAATTTCTACAGGTCACCAAAACTTATTTAACATAAGAAGCATAATGTGTGGAAATGTAAAATAAAAACATCAGGTCACACTAAAAGAGAACACTGACATTTCTGTGTGAACCTAAGTATCAGGTTACATTTTCACTGGGCTGGATCACATTTAAAACTAAGATCTTTGGGAAGGCAAAATTCACACGTCTCCCGAGGGCTCCCTTATAAACTGCCCAAGATGATATGTTTATAGCTTACACTGAAGGCTGAGTTTGCTTTGACTAAAATCCAGTGAGAGCTTCTTTTGCGTAGATTCCTGTGTGTATGCATGTCTGTGAAGGTTCCGGGGCTCTTCTGTTAGAGGCTAATTAAATTTTCACACTGATACGTAGTTTATTTGAACTGCTGTTGCATTTTCCAGCTTGTGGTTGTTAATGTGGGTTCCAGTACGATGAGGACAGACCCCTCTCTCCCAGTGCTCTTTTCATCCCCATCCCCGGTGCATTTGCAGGGTGTTGTCACTGAACCTGGACCCTG
This sequence comes from Delphinapterus leucas, assembly GCF_059928025.1. Taxonomy (NCBI): domain Eukaryota; kingdom Metazoa; phylum Chordata; class Mammalia; order Artiodactyla; family Monodontidae; genus Delphinapterus; species Delphinapterus leucas. The sequence goes on along the minus strand of NC_143145.1, from coordinate 80,427,448 downwards.
AGAGAATGTGCTTTCCAGGGCTGTCTGGTGCCCTGGGGGCCAAGGCGGAGCACAAGCCAGAGTGAAGAGGCCTGCGTTTTCAGTGGGAAGGGTCAGCCTTTCTTTTCCACCTGGGCCACTAAGTGAGGGCAACAGAGGGGTTGGGTTAAATGCTGCAAAATCTAATTACCTCTTGATTTATAGCCACGTACACACCATGGTTGAGGGCCGAGTTCACCACCTTGAAAACACACTCTGACGGTTGTGGGCTGCCAGGAGGGCTCTGCTCTCCTCTGTTGGCCCCTCGGTTGGTCATGGCTCTTCTCAGTGAGAGCACTGGCCAGCTCGCAGATCCCCTGCCATGGGCCCACCAGTGAGGCTGAGGAAAGGCTCGGCCTGCTGGTAGAGCACCTGAGAGGGGCGGGGGGTGCCCACGCACACACATGTACACACACACACGTACATATACACACATACACATGTACACACACGCACAATATACATACGCATTGCACACATACTTACACACATATACACACACACATATACATATGTACCCATGCACGCATGCTTACACACGTGCACGCACATACACAATATACATGCATCCATACTTACACGCATATACATATACACATGTGCGTATACACACATACATAATACACGCATACACACATACACATACACATACACCCATACACATATACACATACACAACACAAACATACACTCACGTAAACACACACATGCATACACGCATACACATACGCATGTACACACAGACACATAAATCCATACACATATACACACACATACACGCATGCACACATGCATATACACACATGCAGGCATACAGGTACACATGTGCACACAGACATATACACACGCACACGCACGAGGCACATTTAGGTAGCTAAGCGCACCGTCTGGGGCAAGGCTGCTCTCCCCTGCTTCCCGACACTGGGGGATTAGCGTGTAGGAGCAGAACAGGAGGCTCTGCCCTGTTCACTGTGCTGCTTTCCTGTCCTGCTGTGCATCGCGCTGGAGGGTCCAGATTCTTCAAAACTGTTTTAGTCGAGATCCCGCCCTCCTGACCCCGGCTCCCTCGCCATCACCGGAAGGGTGAATGCCTGGAAGCTCAGAAATAAGAGTGCGGCTTCCTGGCGCAAAGGCGGGTGTTGGACTGACCGCCAGCCCCACCCACATCCCACCACCCACCCGAGTAGCCTCCAGAAGGTTCCCGACCTCTCAGCCAGTTTGCTCCACTGAAAAGTGGTGACAGTGGTATCTGCTTCCTGGAACCATCTCAAGGATTAAATGATTAATGGGCTTTAGTTCAGGGCCAGGCTCGTAGGAAGTGTTCAAGGAAGGTAAGCTGTTCTGGGTCCTCAGAGGGGCTGCCAGGCTGTGTGACTTTGGGGACGGCTTGCCCCATGGGGACAGGTATTTTATTGCCGATGTGCTTTAGAGTTGTCTGCAGGGGGCTTTATGATTATTGTTTACATTCTCTGCAGACAGGGCACCTCCTCAGTAGCTGCAGGGGCCCAGCTCCCACGCCCCCCTCCTTTTTATGAAGCTATGAAATAGCTATTGGTACAACCATTTTTATTTAAGAAGAAACTGTCTTAAGGAAATTAAATAATTTAACCTAAATTCATGTAACTCGTGAAAAAAACAGGATATTCAAACTCAAGACTGTTATTAAAGCCTCCTTTGGCCTGAAGATGCTTAGTTGTGAGTTTCTTTTATGAGTGATATACAAGTCAGTCTGGGGGAAAGAAAGGCCGCTGTATAATTATATTCATATAAAATATATACTGATATCTTCTGGAAAACTGCTTTCTGACAAACATGAAACAAACAAAAGAAAAATTGGTCAAAGCTGACCTCCCTTACCAAAAATTGGTCAAAGCTGAAGAGGTAAAAATAACTTAAAAGAAAGGTGTTTTAAGTGGATGTTAACAGCGGTTCATGGTTTAAAATGAACTGAGGGCCTATGAGTCAAAAAAAATATTCTAAGGTTTGATAAAGTAATAATATAAAGGCACAATATGACATTCAAATGAGTAAACTTTAACTGTTGCTTAAAATCACATAGAATTGAGTTATCCTTTTTTTCTCTATGTATACACAGCATACTACATATAAATAAGAGATTGAAACATTCAGAAGAATTTGAGATATAAATAATTTCATTAGGATGTCAAATCAGTAATAAAACCTTCTTCAAAACTTTGTAGCAAGACTATATTGGTATTACTGTTTTTTAATACAATATGGGTGTTTTTTTTTTTGAGGTAAAGTTTACAGATCTTAGATGTACAGTTTGGTAAGTTCTAACGAATACATGCACTTCTGTAACCACCCTAATAAAGATATGGAACATTTCTATCACCCCAGCAAATTCTCTCTTGCCACTTTCTAGTCAAATCCCCCTTTTCCACCCAGGGAAAAATTATTATTCTATCACCATAAATTAGTCTTATGTGTTTTTAAATTTATATGGATGGAATCATCCAGTGAATACCCTTTGTACTGGTTCCTTTCTTCCCATACCATGTCTTTGAGATTCATCCTCGTTGTCCTATCAGTAGCTGAGTAATATTTATTTCATTATGTGCGTGTACTGCAATTTGTTTATTCTTCTGTTATTGGGCATTTGGATCGTTTCCAGTTGGGCATTTTGAACAAAAGTTGCCATGAACATTGTTGAATGAGTCTTTTTATGGATATACGTTTTCCTCTACCTTGGATAATACCCCTTAGTGGAATTGCCAGATAACGGGGTCAATGTTTGATTAACTCAGACTTCCTCGTTAGCAGTGTGTGAGAGTCCATTTGTTCCATATTCTTGCTAACATTTGCTATTGTCTCTTTATCTTTAGTGATTTAAGTGGCTATGGAATAGTGTATTATTGTGGGTTTAATTTGTATTTCCCTCATGACGAATGACGTTGACTCTCTTTACACATACTCACAGGTCTTTTGTGTATCTTCCTTTGCAAAGTGTTCGTTCGACTTTTTGCCCTTTTTTAGAGTTGGATTGTATGTCCTTTTGTTATTGATTAGTCACTCTTCATTTTTCCTGGCTAAAAGTTCTTTTTCATATCTATGTATAGGATATATTTTCTCTCATTTAGTGGTTTGTCTTTTCATTTTCTTCACAGTGTCTTGATCGGCAGAAGTTGAAAATTTTTTTAAAGACCATTTCGTCAGTTTTTTCTTTCACAGTTAGTGTTTTTGTGACTCTAGGGAATTTTTACCTACTCCAAGGTTGCAAAAATATTCTCCTCTGTTTTTTTTTCTAGAAGCATTATAGTTTTAGTTTTTAACTTTTAGGTCTCTGATCTATCTCAGGTTGATATTTTAGGTGTGAGGTAGGGATCAAAGTTTCCTATTTTTTCCAAATGGGTATCCATTTGTTCATCATCATTTGTTGAAAGGGCTTTTCATTCTTCATTGAGTTGTCTGGGTTCCTTTGTGAAAAGTCAGCTTTAAGTCTGTGGATCTGTTTCTGAGCTCTCTCTCCCTTCTGCCTCATTGATCTCACTTGTTTATCCTTATTAAACCACAGTGTTGGAATTTCAGTGTCTTCATGGAACAGCTTCCCGTCCTTTTCTGGAAGGATGATCCTTTCTTATCCGTGGGAACTCAGGGGAACCACCGTCTGGATTCCTCACTGTGGCACACATTTCCCCAAAATGCAGAACATCGCTAATGGGTGACTCTGACAGGAGTTTTGCAGGTGAACTGAGTTTTGCAGTTGGATGACTTCAGTTTGTTCATATATGAAAAATTTGGTGTCATACAGTCCATTTCACTGCAGTTTAGGTCAGAGAGTCATGCTGAAAAGAAACATGTATGGAGGCATGAGTGAGCACAGACTACAGAACAGCCTCCAAACTAGTAAATCAAAAAGGACCATAGGTTAATTGAAATTCCAGTTAATTTCACACAACAAAGACTCACCAGTGTTTAAAATGTCAGTGCTTTAAGATTGCTTTCTCTTGGTTGCCAACAGAGGGGGTTTTTTGTTTCATCCTTCCAAAAAGTACACAGCATCAGCATCTTTGGGGAAGACAGAAATTGTTATTTTTCAAAAAATAATAGCAAAAATTCTGTATAAGTTCCATTGCTGAAAATGAGGACATTTTAAGGAAAGTTGTAATTACAAATCAAAAACGACATTTTTTTCACTCTCCTTCCTCCCCTGGCCTGTCCCAGGCTAGGGCTTGGGGCAAGAGGCCCTTGCTTCATCTCTGCAGGACCCTGGCTCTCACCGAGAGCATCTCCAGGGGTTGGAGTATTGACTCTCATCAGTGGGACCACCCATCACTACCGTTGGAGGAGCAATCAGATTTTCTATTTACTTCAGCCAGGGAAGCCAGGATCCACTCTTCTATGTGGATGAGCTGTGCCCATTGTAGACAAAATAAAATTAACTAAGAACCACCCACTTCTCCCCCCATCCCCACTCTCAGGATAACCTGGTGAGGTACCATCTTTCTAAAGCCTGGTACTGACTTACATCACATATTCAACTTATTTTTGTTCTTAAACAACGCTGAAAACAGATGGGAAGATTATGCTTACACCTTTGGAGGAAGACGATTAAAACTTCAAAAGCTTCTTCACTCTATAAAAGGTGCAAAATACCATCAAGACGTCAGGTGGGCAGTTTCTGTCGCTGCCCTGCCGACTCCTGCAGTGCTTTTACAGTAACCTGTCAGGTCCTTTATGCCATTTATTCCCATGGCAGAACATCCCTGGGATATTCATTTAAAAGCCTCCTATATAATTTAGTCCAAAAAAACCCACTTGAAAAACCTTCATCATGTGTGCTTCCATGTAAGAGGAATTTAAGCTCTCCTCTTCATTAGGAGACCTGCCTGCAGTGGAATTAAAATAGCTTCGCCCTGAATGGGAACACTGACTTGGCAATGATCAGGAGGAAGTCATTCAAGAGGAATGTAATCAAATACTTGAAATTTAAATTAGCTTGTAATCTGACTTTGAAAATAAAGTAAAAGACAAGCCCAAGAAAGTTTCCTTTAAGGTGAATTAATGTCCTTCAAATCACTTCCAGTTTCAAAGCTAATAATGTACACACGATAAAGGGAATATGCAGTGAAGCTTATCTTTTCTATGTGCTTGTTCTCCCTGATACACTGATACTGGGCTTAGGAAAGGTGCCCTACATAGAGAGAACCCACATCTGCAGAAATAACTTGCCAACATCACCAGAGATTTACAAACTGTTTCAGTGCCGTTTAGAGGGACAACTTTTTTCTTTATTGTGTCCATAAAGCATACATTGTTAACCCAAGAAAGAACCTCAAATAAGTGACACAGATTTTCTTCTGTATTTAGAAACTATTCAGATGTTCATAGTTTCAAAGGATTCTTTCTCTTCAGTAAGTTCTTCCTCATTCTTGAAGGACACGGTATTTTTTCTGTTCAAATCACTGAGTGGTAAACTTTCCAGGAGAATAACATTTGTTAAGTGAAAAAACTTCCCTAATTATTGTCCCTGCCTTGAACAGGATTACATAATGAAAAATTGTCTCTTTGCTGTAAAAGAAAATGTAGAAAAGGATCTCTACATATGAAAACAGAAACAGGAGAAATCTAGGGAATCCAGATTCAGAAAACCATTTATGAAAAACTTAACATTCAACAAAGCAACTGGGGGGCTTCCCTGGTGGCGCAGTGGTTGAGAGTCCGCCTACCGATGCAGGGGACACGGGTTTGTGCCCCGGTCCGGGAAGATCCCACATGCCGCAGAGCGGCTGGGCCCGTGAGCCATGGCCGCTGAGCCTGCGCGTCCGGAGCCTGTGCTCCGTAACGGGAGAGGCCACAACAGTGAGAGGCCCGCGTACAGCACACACACACACAAAAAAAAGGCAACTGGGGGGTGATTATTTTCAGTAAGAAAAAAAAATTTCTTGGCTTTTGGCTTTACAGGTAATTACACACTTGATGGTATAGATAAAACAGAGCTCAGTTTGCTTCAAGGCAAATTTCTGTTAAATAAATCCCATTTGCACATTATTTTCTATTGTAGAACTTTAAAAATTGGTCCCTGGATATAATAAAATTACCTTTAAAATATACACATATAAATGGAAATATCTTTCTAACAAAACCTTGGAACCATTATCTGTTACTGACACTGAGCTGTGGTTCGCAAGACTTTTCAAACTGTGAAAGCAAAAACAGAGTCAGTGTAGGCAGACACACTGAAAGGTGATTGCTTTGCTTTACCTTATTTTAAACTCGATTCCTACTAGAGTGGGTAACAATCCATAAGCTTCCGAAACTTGCCAAGGTTCCAGTCAGTCTTCAGTGACGCTAATGTTTCTAACTTTATATCCAAAGAAATTATTTTCCTTTCTTTCCCCATCACTTAAACTTACTCGTGTCTTTCCAGGCGTTTGAACCTGGACCTATCTTTTAAGTGCATAAGAGCGCCTTTAGATAAAAGGAGAGAATTACCCAAATAACTCAGGGCAGGAATGTATGGGCCGTACAGTACTTTACAGGGAGGACCTGCTCTAGTGTCAGCAGAGGCCCTAATGCCGAATAATGACAATCCAGGCTGAATGTTCGGTCCCCACCCTGGTTTGAGTTCTGGCTGGCATCGATTAGTGCATCAAAATTGTGTTTGCTAAGGCTGCTGCTTACTAGCTGGTTAGAAAAGCTGAGCTGCATCCTGTAGACTAGCTGGAGGCCAGAGCCGATGACCAGGGAAGGCAGCAGGAACCTCCAAGTCTGAGACTTCAGAGGGGCCACTCATTAAAAACTTGCCACCCCTAGTTTTTTCTTTTCCTTGGGTGGGAGTGGGAAAAATATCAAGTTTTAATTAAAAATTTATGTTCAGCGTGAGTAGCACAGTAGAAAAATGAAACAATTTGGACACGTTGACCATGCAAAGATAAAAACCATTCACATTGTGACATTTGCCCCTAGACTTTTTCTCCGTATATAGTCACAGAGATATGTGCATGTATACACAGAGAGATAATTTTAACAAAAATAGAATCATAATATACATCGATTTGACTCTCACTTAATATTCAGCTATATTTCCATTTAATAAATATCCTATAGTATCACTTTTGAATAGCTGCATGCTGTTGCATTCATTTTATTTATACGCCATCATGTACGTAGTAGCTATTGTTGAATAAGATTTTTGTTTCTTTTTTTGTTTCTTTTCTTTTGGCTCTATAAAGGATACTGTGATAAATTCCTTACTTGTATTTATTTTTGCACATGTCCTTAATCATTTCTAATTTAGCACAACTGTTTCCTGGGGAAGATTTTCTCTAAGTGAGTGGCCAGGGGAAAGGTATACATATTGGTAAAATTTTCAAGAAGTTTTTCCAAATTGTCCCAGAAAAAAAGTCACGCTTATATAAGTTTCAGAATTTCTAGATGTTATTAACAAACTCTTAACAGTATAGCATTTCCCATCTGGGTTGTGCTCAGGGCATGCATGATAGTTATTTATTTTTATTATCTAGCTGTTTTTCTACAGAGGGTCAGTTTTTCTAATTACATTAAAATCATTTGGCCTGGATGTTTTACTTTTGCCATCAGCCAAGTGGAGAGAACTTAGATAACGTTTACAAAATGCTGAGCGCTCCCTAAATGCTTTCTATATATATTAACTCATTTAATTACACATCATCGTCATACTCATGTTACAGATGAGAAAATGCAAGCATGAGGAAGTTAAGTAACCTACCCAAGGTTACCAGCTGGAAAGTGGCTAGACTGGGATAAAAAATAATGGGATAGAAGCTGAGAAGTACATGATGATATTGTTCTAGCAACGTAATTCTCTCAAGGAGTGTCCTTCAGACTGTAACCTCCGAAGTTCTGATATGACATTTTTCAAGACAGCTATTCTTTGGCCTCTACTGACTTGAAAAGTTTCATAAGGACCCCAGATGAATTTCATACCAAATCGTGTTCTGTAGTTACATATTTGTTTGGATAAGAGCCTAATCTTTCAAAATTGGTAATGTTAAAACATAATTATGAACATTCATGCCATGCATACTTGAAGTTCTTCCATGAAGTTTTTACTTAAAGTAGCAGCATGCGTTACCCATGCAAGATGATATGCCTTGATTTTGGACCATACATGTAGTAGAGTTACATTCCAGAACTGGTACTGATGCTTTACAGAGCTATTTAGAAGTGTAGGAAACTGCATTTAACTGAAATGTGTAGGCCTTCCACTTTAGAAGACAGAGCTGAAATTTAGGACATTAATCCACTTATTATAATTTAAGGTTTTGTAGGAATTATGCGATGGTCAATAGAGAGAGTCTAATCCTGGTCCTTTTGGTAGTACAGAGAGTACCCATGAGGTAAACACTTTCGCGTCCTAGAAGATGCCTGGCAGCATTCAGAAGACGTGGTACGGTTTGAGAACAGAAGAGAAGCTAATAAGCTCAGGAGAACTTCTGCCACCTAATTCATAGCTCTTATTAGGTAATGATATCTAAATATTATTATTATATCTAATTATTAGATTACAATAATTATTATATATCAGATTAATTAATAATATTTAATAATGTTTAATTCTATACCCATGAGTTATAATCATTCATTTTTTGTGTGTTGGAACAAACATGGTTTTAGTGAAAAGACGAGCAACATAGGAAGGAATTGAGTCTGGAGTCCTGAGCAAACCTGTAACTGCCCTGGGCTGGTTTCCTCATCTCTAAAATGAGAAAAACTGTAAGAACACCTCCCTGACAGCACTTAGGAGAGACTCAAAGCAAAAGTGAATGTGAAATTTCCTTGTCAGTTTGAGAACTTGGTTCAGATCACTGGTGTTGTTTTATTTGCCTCCTTCCCTGGTTTGGAGGGTCCATATCCGCCTCCTAGCACAGCACCTGACAGATGATAGGAGCTAAATAAATACGAGTTAAGCGTCATTATGACGAGATGCAGGAAGAGCCGAGATACCAAGGAACCCCATTTGAGAACTGAGTAAGTTCCAGGCCCCAGCGGAAGAGGAATAGTAACTTCTCAACTCCGGGTGTTGCCCGGTGGCTGGCAGCCTTCTCGGTGCTTTCCACGTGAGTTCATGTCTAATCATCACAGAAACCTTGGGGAGAATGTTCTGCTGGTCGGTTTACTTGCTGGGTGAGGACAGTGCGACACCCGTGAGGCTCAGTAACTTGACCGCGGTCACAGTGCCCGTGAGTGTTGGAGCTGGTTGCCCCTAGTCTGATTCCGAGTGTGTCTAACTGCAGGGCTGTCCACCTCCGGACCCGCCTTCTCAGCACTTTGAGGCCAAGGCCGTTCTACTTATCTTCATGTTTCAGTGCCCCGCAAAAAACAGCACCAATGTTTACCGGATAAATTCAGGAAATCCTTTCTGTTTTACATAATTTTTTTTTTTGGCCAAGAGCCTTTACACACCACATTGAATAACATTCATATCAAGATGGCCCCATTTTCTGTGAAAAGTCTGAGGTGAAGATATAAAAGAGTCAGTTTTTATAGTTTGTGGAGAGAAATCCGTATGCTTCTGTGTGCATATATAGAGGATGACGTCAGTAAGTCTTCCAAAAACAAAGATGCGGTCTCTGCTCTTCCCGCTGTGAGGCTCCAGGACCGTCCCCAGTTGGGTCTCGACCTGACTTCCAACCTTCTGTCTTGCTGTGTGTCCCCAGGCCCGCGTCCCTGAGGTCTCAGCTTTGTCATTGGCCAAGCGGGGTGGTGAACACACTGGAACTGTAAGGACAGAATTCCACATTTGAAGACAAAGCCTGCCAGGAAGGCCTGAGACAGCATTTCAGTGTTGTCCTAGTGTGGTGGCTCCTTTTCTGAAGCCCATCCCCCTCCAGCAGGCTCCCAGGTGTTTAACTGTCTCCCTCACTGGTGAGCTGTGTTCGGGGAGGGGCCACATCCCAACCCATGATCACGTCATAGGTGCTCAATATGTATTTCTTGAATTAATGAAGCAGTGTCCCCTTAGTATTTTAGGTTCTCCCCCCACCCCCCCGGGCAGCCAGTGTGAAATATACGTGTTTTCACACCTAGTGCAGAGAAGGGTAAGTGAGGGTGGGACTTGGAAGATAACTAGAAAGAAGGGAAGCTGGAGGATACATCCTTCCTGTTGAGGATACAGTCAACGCGCAGCTTTCCAGAGGCTCGGACCAAACCCTTTCCTCGCCCCGAGTCTGCTGTTTGCGGCTGTGCCTCTACCTTCCGTCTGGGTCCCCTGGCTCCATCCGCCTCTCCGGGACTTCATAGCTCTCTTGGTCACACCCACCCTCCAGCCAAAAGCATCTTTCAACTGCAGACCCGACTCTCACCCCAACTTGTATCCTTCCGCAGCACCTTGCCTCCCATCATAACTACCCCTGTGTTGATGCATCACTTACTGTTTATCCCTCATTAGAATGGAAGCTCCACTGAGAATCCAGGGCCCCTGCCAACTCCCTGCAGGGTCCCCAATGTCCAGCACGGTCCTTACACAGAGTAGGTGCCCCAAACTCTTCATTGAGTTTTGATTTTTCAGAGTCAAGGCAGAGTTGACTGAGGTTCAAAGACAAAAGCCCTCATTCCAGAGGTTAAAAAAAAAAAAAATCTAGGCTCCCCCGGCAGAGGGGCAATAAGAACGATCAGCAATTAACTGTTACTCAGTTTCAAACTAATATAGGGGCTCTCAACTTGAGACCTAAGAAAGGATCAGTTGCTTCTTTCTCTTACAAAGTGTCTGTTTAAATGTCTTGTACAAAACAGGAACGAGACAAATGAATCAAACAGGTGGTTTTTTTGTTTGTTTTTTTTTTTTTTTGCGGTCCGCGGGCCTCTCACTATTGTGGCCTCTCCCATTGCGGAACACAGGCTCCGGATGCGCAGGCTCAGCGGCCATGGCTCACGGGCCCAGCCGCCCCGCGGCATGTGGGATCTTCCCGGACCGGGGCACGAACCCGTGTCCCCTGCATCGGCAGGCGGACTCCCAACCACTGCGCCACCAGGGAAGCCCTCAAACAGCTTTTTAAAAGTGCCCCCTTTTTGAGCCAGCAGTCTGTTACATGAAGAGGAAGAGCTGTTAGCGTTTCCCAGATGAATGCCTGCGAGTGGTACCAGGCTGCATCCTGGCAGCCTCCAGGGAGCGGTGCCTTAGGCCAAATCACTGAAGCCAACTCCTCTTGAAGTTTTAGCTCCTGATAATGGTGATGGTGGTTTGATCATCCACATGGACACTGCTTCAAGGTAGCACATGTGAGGGTCATTTTAGGAAGTTTGTCTCTATCATATTTTCTCACAGTTGGTGTCCGTGTCTACATTTCTACACACTTTTTCACTCTTGGATGTATAGACCATGAGTTTCTGTGCTTTCCCCTGACGTTTATGGGCCATGCTGTTCCTTTCCTTAGATTATTTCCCATCCAGTTTGTGGTACCCAAAGATGGAAGGATGAAGGATGCCGCTTAGTCAGTATTTTTTTCCACAGCTACTAATTAACCCCTGAGAGTATTTGGTTCCTCAGAGCAAATCATAATGCCTGTTGAGCATGTCAGCTTTTTGTAAAGGTTTTCAGAGAAAAACCAAAGCACAGCATAACTACAGAAATGAGAAGTTTGCATGTTATCATTGGATTGGAACTTGACTGGTGGAACACGTACCGATTTGGGGAAATTACAGAAAATAAGTTTAACAGATTTGATTAATATCATTGGAGGACTGTTAATTTTGTAGAACCTACTGAAGAAATGACTTGAAGGGAAAACAAATAAATAAATAGATACGGGGACAAAAGTTGCATTTGACTAGCTGACCTCTCTCCTCTCCCCTTTTCACATAAATGCATCATTTTAAATTTAATCAACCTCATCATTACAGACTTGCCCCAATTTATATTCCATCGAAAACACTTTCTCAAATGTATAATGTCATTTAATCTATATTGCAAATCATTAACGAAATGCAATTTTAAACCCCAATTTCCTGCAAGTTCCTTTTGAGATTGGTTCATGTAGAATAAACTGAAATTAGTGACTAACGCATATCCAGAAAGAAGTAGGTGAAATAATGTTTGTTACTACAGTGAATACCAATAACGGTTCTGCATGATGAATCAAGTCTGCTCTTGGCTTGTCACCATTAATTACTTCTAAATGATATTTCGGACAAAGCTGTACACTGGAGAAGTTTAGATACTTCTTTTTTGAGCAGTCTCATACCAGCAAAGAAGGGAGACACTGTGGTATTGTGAAAAGATTGCTGCTGTTAATAATGGCCTAATTCAGAACTCACTCTGTGCTAGGCCCTGCGCTGAGAGCTGAGTGCGCCTTGCTTCCGGCAGTGATGCTGCAAGGTGCCTCCCACTATTGCCTCTGACGCTCAGAGACATCCGGTCTCTCGCCCCAAGTCCCCCAGGAGGGAGTAGCTGATCCAGGCAGCCTGGATATTGGAATGCATGGTTTTCTCCTGTGCCTCTTGCAAGATTCAGCTTCTAGGACTATTGTTACCATTCAATTGTGCCGTGGGCAGATTTCCTTAATTTTTCCTTTACGATGACTTCTGATATTCCTTTTCCATCTCTTGTACCTCTGAATTATTATTCATCAGTGTAGTCAAGGTGATGATTTTTGACACCTTGATTAGTACATTTCCATGATGGGTGGAAATTAGTACATTTCCACGATGGATATTTCAAACTATATTGAGAGACTAATTAGCCCTTTAGGACAAATAAGTGGCAAATTGCTAATCAGGGGGAATAAAGTGAAGTCTCAGATTTTATAGCACCACCACTAATACCTTCCCACTATTGACTTTATGATTTATTCTTCAGTGCTGGAATCTGTGAAGTTTGTTTTTTTTTTAAATTTATTTTAGATAAGTATAGTTGATTTACAATGTATTAATTTCTACTGTACAGCAAAGTGATTCAGTTAAACATATATATGAATATATATAACTGAATATATATATTCAGTTAAACATATATATATATACCTATATATATATAGTTTTTCATATTCTTTGGAACCTGTTAAGTTTAAGGAAACTGGCTATACCCTACATTGATTTAACCACTCTTTGTTTCTCCAGATCGGAAGAAAAACAAGAATGCACTTTAAAAACCACTTCTAGTTTATAAGGTGACACATTAATCCTCAAAATGACAAGAAATCAAGATGATTCTGTCTGCGGGGTTTCATTTATTAAAATTTAATTTGCTCCTGTGCTCTGCTCCAATCGCTCTGTGCTAGCAAACTAGCTATAATTAGATTACTGCCTGCTAAACGCTGCTGACAGCCTGAACCTCAGAGAGCATGTGCCGGATTCCGCCCGAGCCGCTCCTCATTGGCTGCCAGCCTAGCTGCTCGCCGGTTTGATAGGTTTCCACAGTACTCTTTATGCTGCATTGGAGACACGGATACAGAGATACTCTGCTGCGTTCTGCCCACTGTGGAGGTGCTTAGCTGGTAGCATTACAGGAGGAATCAGGCACCGAGGAGAAGGCGATCGTCTTTGTTGAGGGAGCACGGCAGTCACCGACTGCCGGCTGCCAGAGGAGATCAAGGAAGAAGTTTCAGTTCATGGTAATTACTTTGAGTCTTTATCTCGCCTGAAAAACACAGCCATGCATGAAATGAAGTGTGTGCATCATGTCATCTGTTTAATTTGATCTTGCTTTTGTTAATATCACACGCTCTCCGGCGTTCCATGTAAAATATGTCCTCCCGGAGGAGGCTGGGCTGGTAGACAGCTACCGTCTTCATGTAGGAATCTTGTTTTTACCTGGATTCAAGAGTGCATGTGCTGGGGAGCTCTTCTCATTGGTTCTCTGCTGTTTAGGAAAGCCCAGTGTTGCATCCATTTAGGTGTCTTTGGAGGTGCGTTTCAGTGCCCTGTCGACTTTGTTTGCATGGGGTCCGGACTCTCCTGAATAATGAGCCATGGAGGAGAGTTCGGAGAAACACACTTTAATTAGGACAGAGCAGCGGGTCTCCTGGTGTCAACGCAGGGTCTCAGCAGAAGTAATGTCCATTGTTTCTTCAGAGATGTGTGCAGCCTTCATTTTGGATGGCTTTCTTTGTTTCCCCTTCTGTAGTTTTCATGAAGCTTTTTTCATATAGAGGATGTTAGCATATCCCGCTCTGCCAGACACACTTCTAGGTGTGTATTCGGCCTGTGCTGAACAGAATTTTTGACTCGGGCTTTGTTTAATAAGGATGTTGTTTTGGGAGTTGAAATCACAGAAGGTGGGATTCTCACCACTTTGACTTATGTTTGACAACATTTTAAAATTTCTATTCATGGTTGCCTGGATGATTTTCCAAATCAAACAGTAAATAATCTTGAATTCTGTGATAAAGATGATACATTCAGAAGGAAAAATATTTAAACGGCTAAGGCTGAGCTTAAAGAAATGCAAACAAATGCAATGCGAGTGTCTGCTTCTCAGCGCACCTTCTCCGTAGAGTTCTGTTTTATTCGGGAAGAGCCCCTTGCCACCATTTAGCCCTCGAACTTCAATACTTATGTCCTCATTGTATGAGACGGTGGAGACCACAGAAACTTGTGTACTGAGTCACCAGTCACACGGCTGGCTGGCTGCCACCATGCGTCTGGGGTCCGTGGAGAGCTCTGCTGGTATCTGAAGGCTGTCAGGAGTTATCTCCCTGCTCCTGAAAAGCCAGACATTGCCATTTCAGAATTTGGTTAAAGTAGCTGCTTTGATTTGAAGCTATAATCGGGTTCAAGGGGTTCGTCGTGTTCTTTGGTCGAGGAAAACTTCAGAGCCCTAACTGTGCTTCCCTCCCCATCCACACCCTCAGCCCCTGCGAATTCCCTCCCTTGTCCATTCCTGGGGTGTACTGTTTCTCCCAAACAACAGTTTGAAGAAAAGAACAAGGAATATTCTGAAGGTTTGTCCTTTACTGTGATAGGGTGTCGCCTGTAATAAGAAAGTTGAGTGTGGTTCATTGTCATCCGGCATCTGGGTTTTGAGATGCCGTGTCTGGTGAAATGGGCACTGGAGGGGTCACCCTGCGGGGGGCACTGACTTCCTCTTTGGATGCCCCGATGACACAAACCACACCCCCATCACATTTCACAAGGTTGCATGGTGAGGGGCAGAGGGCGCAGCTCAGTTCTGGGCTTTGCTCTTCCTCACGTGCCCGGAGCCCTCCTGCCTCTTCATTCTTTGCCTGAGGTGCTCCCTGTGCAGACCTGAAAAATAACCTCCTATCCACAGACGGGCTTAGACCCTCACTTGGGGAAGAATAAACGGATCCGATCCCATCGTTGTCTGTCCCTCTCCCTTTTCTTAATCTCGTGAAACGCTTCCTAAATTACCCTGGTCTTAGAACATTCTAAGAAGTCGGCTGCCTTAAAAGTAAATTATTGGGCTTCCCTGGTGGCGCAGTGGTTGAGAGTCCGCCTGCCGATGCAGGGGACACGGGTTCGTGCCCCGGTCCGGGAAGATCCCACATGCCGCGGAGCGGCTGGGCCCGTGAGCCATGGCCGCTGAGCCTGTGCGTCCTGAGCCTGTGCTCCGCAACGGGAGAGGCCACAACAGTGAGAGGCCCGTGTACTGCAAAAAAAAAAAAAAAAAGTAAATTATTGTTCAAACGCAAGCTGTGTGACTCTCCCCTACAAGCATCGTTGTTAGGCTGTGCGTCACGGGAAGCCGTGGAAGTGGTTCTGGCCGATGCTGACTGTCAGGGTTGGATCTTAAAAGACTTTCTGTGTCTAGAAGGAACTTCTTACAAAGGTAAATATAAATATAACCGTGTGTGAATATTGTGTAGTAATTTACTATGATATCCCGGAGGGCCTTTTAACATACACTAAAGGGGCATTTTTCTAATAGCACTAAGTAAAATGTTATTTATGTTTTTGCAAAGTGACAAAATCTGCACTTTTATCTTCAGATGAGTCACATCTTAACATTTTTTTTAACTACACGAAGGGGACTCCTTATGTATTTCTGAGATAAGAAAGTAAAAACAAATGTCTTGGGCACTTTAAAATTTTGTTCTCTCTCATCCTTATAATTCCATAACTCTTTATTGATGAATGACATTTCTGACCAATCAAAAATAGGTCTGTTAGCATGAACTAGAGCATAAAGCATATAGTATTTTAAAATTAAAACACTGTCTGCTATAAGAGATACTTTCTCACTTTTTCTTCTAGGGGCTGATAATGACAGCAGGAAAAATGATAATCAGTTTAAAAATGAAAAGTCCTTCCACGTAGAATATGATGTGCCACAAAGCAACTGGGCTGCACAGGGCCTGAAAGTTACAGTAAAAAGGAAGGAGTGGGGGGCAGTCCAGGGCATGGGGTGAAGAGTTGCCAGGTGGTGCCTGCAGGCGGCTCTCTGGCTGGTCCCCTGGCATCTGTGGCATCAAAAGCACTGAGGGAGGCCTGTCATTCACGATTGATAAGTATTTCAGGGTCGATCCTCCAGAACCTGCCTGGGTTGGAAAAATGTTTGAGGAGCCGTTAGGCCTCATCTAAGTGTGTCTAGTCTTTCTTTCATTATTCATTCTGTAATGACGGGCACCTACCATGTGCCAGGTTCTGTGCTGAGCCTTAAAAAGGAGAGAAGGCGCAGTCCTCTCAGCAGGCAGTGGCAGACTGTGGAGGAGAGGCCGTGAGATAAATAATAATGGGGTGCAGGGAGCAGAGGGAGGCGGCCAGCTTGGGGATCCTGAGGAGGAGTGACCAGGGGTGCGGTGTGAGGACTTCAGGGCAAGGGCAGTAGTGCTTGATCTAGAACGTTTTTGCACCACAAGCACCGCGCTTAGTGTCAAGTAGGAGTCAGTGTGGGCCACAGACCTGGTTCCTCTTTGATAGGGACTTTCAGTCTCCCTGTTGCCGTATGTGTGATCTGTAATAGTAAATGTCATTAACAGGAACTGTCGTGTCTTTTCTTCCTCCTCCCAACCCTCCTCAGAATGCACACTAGATGGCTGCCTGGAAGGTTTTTTGGGGTCTTTTTGTGGTACGCGGGCCTCTCACTGCTGTGGCCTCTCCCGTTGCGGAGCACAGGCTTCAGAAGCGCAGGCTCAGCGGCCATGGCTCACGGGCCCAGCCACTCCGCAGCATGTGGGATCTTCCCAAACCGGGGCACGAACCCGTGTCCCCTGCATCGGCAGGCGGACTCTCAACCACTACGCCACCAGGGAAGCCCTGCCTGGAAGTATTTTTATTGCAATAGATTTATATCACGTGGGATTCGAAAACATTTTTTAAATGCATCCAGTAATTTAAAGATGCATCTTAAAGGCATCACAAACACCTTCCTTATTGTTGTGCTCTTAAGTAATTTAGGGATTGCTTTTGGGACTGCTTGCGTTGCCAGGAGTTATCATTTGCGATGGGATGCCGGTTGACTGTTTTATTTATTTAATTAGCTCTTTTATTTATTTCAGTCATTTATTTTGTATATGCTCATTAAAGACAAGCTTGTAAATTCTGGGCTTGGAATATAACACTTGCATTTGACCTTCCTATGATTAAGGCCTTCTGCTCTCCTTATACATTTGATGGAATTTAGACAAATTTTCAATCTTGCCAGATTTGGAGGGGAAGTCCCCCTTAAGGGTCACACACTTGCATTAGCTCTTGCCGCCAGGAAAATGTCTACATGGAACCAGGCCCTGCATTTCCGATACTTTGGGGCCTGCAGTCAGAACACCCTCCAGATGTTCTAGTGTTCTGCCCTGTCAGGCTTGCACACCGACGTTTGCACAGCCCATCAGAAGAGCAGCCTCTGTCTTTCCCTCTGTCCTTACCCCGCCCTCCTCACTGAGCTGGAAGTATTCTCCGTCAGAGCTGAGTGCAGAGCTGGCAGCCAACCCTGCTGGCTTCCCGTCCCTGGCTGTTCCTTCCCAGCTGCCTTTTCTGCCCCTCTTTTAAACAGATGTTCTCCAAGGTTCTGCCCTCCGTTAGCCCCCCTGTTCCCTGCATTCCATCGGTTGGTTCATCCATGGCCACAGACTCAGCCACCTTCCTGCGTGTCCGCAGTGTCCCCGCTCCAGCCACATCGGCCTCCTTGCTCCCCTTGCTCGGGGCCCCAGCTGCCCCCCTGCTCGGAGGGTGCTTCCTGCAGTAGACCCCAGGCTTGTCCCCTCAGTGCTTTCGGGATTATGCTCAAGTGTCCCCAACTGCCATTCCAGTGGGACCGTCTAAGACAGTATCTGTTGTATTTAGTCTCCTCTCTCTGGAGGTCAGAGACTTGGTCTTAACCCCCAGAGCCTAGAACAGAACTTGGTCCATAGGAAGTGCTCAGTCAGTCCTGGAGAGTGAATGAATGAATGAATGGCTACTGGCGTGGCAGGCTGCTGTGAAGGGTGCCCCTGTGGCAGCCAGGAGCTCTGCCCCAGCCAGCTGGGTGATCTGTGCTGAGCCCTCACCCTGAGTGGGCTCTGTGTCGTGGACTGAAGTGGGGTTTGTCCCAGCTGGGCTCTAAGGCCCTTTGAGACTCTGACAGCCTGTCACTCCCTGCGCACACGCGGACTCCCGTGTGTAGAGCAGCAGTTCTGAGGATGAGATGACGCCCTGTCAGCCTTCGCTTGTGTGACCTCCCACAACTTGGTGTTGACATTCTTCTATCTTTATACTTGCTATCTGCGGTTAAATGTCTCCTTCAAAAACTAGTCAAGGTGAACAAAACACTTAGCTTCTAACTGAAATGTGTATGTAAAAGCTGACACAGTTGGTTTACCTCCGTGTTCGTTATCTGTTTTTTAAAATTTATTGACCAAGTTTTAAAAGAAGTTTCATTTGCTGTTGCTGTATATATTTAATAGCCTGCCTATTTTTGTCAAGTACAAAAGCAATAGCGATCTTTTCTTTGCTCTGTTTTTAGGTATTTCACACAGCAGAGAGTACTTTAAGAGAGGGAGGACTCCCTGGGACTTCTGCCCGCAATCCGCAAAATACTCAGTCCTCTTTCAAGTAAGTGTGTGGCTTTGCTTTGATCCACTCTGAGCAGAAGGTATTGACTCTCTGAAAACCTCTGTCATATTTGCACTAAGACAAAGGCTGAGCTCTCAGATATTTTGCTATCTGGCAAAAAAAAAGAGGAGTCCCACCTTTGAGGGCCTGCAGGGCCGAAGTAACAGTGACGATGATTTCCTTCCCCAGGGGTTTCCGTGATATGTTGCCTGCATGTCTCCCAGCAGTTCTGGTCTTTTAAGGGCTGTGTAATATTTACTCGTAATCTCCCTGGTATCTAGTAGTGCATGGATTCGAAAACAGTATCCAAAAAATGAACGTTTTTACACTCCAGTGCGAAGTCCACTGTCTGTGCTCGGGGAGTGAGGTGGCGTTTTCTGGCAGCCCTAATGCTGTAGGGCCAACAGCGAATGCCTGGGAGCTTGGGGCACAGAGATGTTTGCAGGATGGCCTCCCTAGGGAGGTCCCATCAGGAGGGCAGAACCTAGAATTCAGCCGGGGGGACACACCGAGAGGGTGGGGCAGGTGTTGAAGGACAGTCAGCAGATGTGGGAGTGTGTGTGTCCGTAAAGGACGTTGCTGGGTGCTTTGTCCCACGTCCACGCCACCAGATTCCTTCTTGATGGCGAGCCTGGAGACATCCTTTAGCCAGACCCATCTTCCCATGAAGGAGCTGAGGAAGTAGATGAGCAGTGGTCAAGGTCCAGATGGTTCTCCCCTTTGACAGAGGGGCTGAGAGCTCAGTATCAGCAAATGAGGAAGTTGAGAATGTTTAGGAAATAGACAGCTAGCTCTCCAGTTAACTCACGTGTGCAAGGGCTTGACACGTGGTAAAGAGCAGCCCTTGTGAGGTCACCAAGTCTTAGCCTCGGCGCCCATGTTCCCGAGTGACCACATGCTTTGGTTTGATTGACAGCTATCCTCGAGCCTCTCTTCCAGCATCCATATGTGACGTACCATTACCTGGATAGCACGCCATGCATTTTATAGCTGTTTGTCATTCCATCATGTAGAACTTTGTTGGGTAGACGGTGTTGGTCTCCTGGAATCCTAGCATCTAACTTAGGCTGACAAATAAGAATCAGCCTCTGCCAGGTGGAATTCTGCCATCTGTGGAAAGAGGGATTGAAGAAAAAGCCAACAGCACATATCAGCGAGACACACTGAAATCCATCAATCTTCTCACCGTGTTCCCTTACCACAGATATAAGACGTTCTGATATGAAAGCCTTGGGCTCCTCTTGGCTGGAGGGAACTCAGCATCTCCCATCCCCAGCCCCCAGCTTGTAGAATTGCACCTCCACACAGGTGGGCTTAATGGGGGTCGCCTCCACCAGGGCCTGTCTTCCCCACTCTGCTCGTTCTAGGAGCCCACCCATCTCGATTTGCCCACAAGTGAGAGGTTTTCTGGAACATGGGACTTCCAAGTGCTAAAAGCAGGACAAGTCCCCAGCAATCAGGGGCCTCTTGTTCCCTCTCAGGATTCCCTGCGCCCCTCCTCCCACCCGGCTGGCTCCTGGCAGCAGGTGAATTGGCAGCCCTAGTGGCCAGGAAAGAACTGCAATGTTGAGTAGACGTGAGTGTATACCCAGCTCCGCTGCGTACTAACCCTGCCGGTGGACTTCACCTCTCAGCCTCAGTTTCCCACGTGCCAAGTAAGAAAACCAACACGCTTCCAGGGGTTTGGGCAAGGTCACATAACACAGCCACAGGAAGTGCCGGGGAGAGGGTAGGCCTGGAGAAGCGGGGGGCCCCTCCTTCCTTCCTCCCTCCCGGATCAGATTGTGAGTTACCTTCACAGGCATAATCGTCTTGAACTTTGTCAATATTATTATTTGGCCACAGGCCCTGCATCAGGAAGATTAGAAAGGATTCAGCCCTGTCACTCATTAACACAGTGTCACCTGGGTTATGTAGACTCTAAATCTGGGCTCCTATGTCTGATTCCCAAGTAATGCCAGGTCTCTGTGCTGGTTACTTTAAATCGTTTTTATACCAGTTTCCCCTAAAGAAGATAGAAACAAACAAAAAGGTGCTCTAAAGATTGTTGTGAAAAGCATAGCTTTTGTCTTGTTATCCAAATGTTTTCAATTGTTTTAGGCTATTTTCACATTTAAAGTTCTTTAAAACTTGTTCTTTTCTGAGTTTATAAATGACAGATAAGTCGCCTTACAAAGAATATGTATTATCATCGTCATCAACATTTTTCACCACTCCTCAATATGTGTATTTAAGGTTATTATACTTTAAAAGTGTAAGATGGGTCTTTTTAAAAAAGTGATCCCTTCTTTTAGGAGACTAAAAAAGAAAATGCAGGCATAAAATGACCTTGTAATGTGCTTTGAATCAGACTTTGGAGTTTTTTCAACCTAGAACGTCAGTCCTCCTATGTAATGTACATGTAAGTCACCTTTCAAGGGACACACAACCACCAACCTCTGTGCATTATTCAGGTGATTGCAGTTTCAGGAAGTAAGTTACAATGTTTCCCTTGTTTTTAGTTGCTCATTATCTTAATCAAACTGAAATAATTGATAAAGTCAGTTTCTCCCGGAAAGTTGCCATTTTCAAAACTTCTCTGGGATGGAGTTTTGTTCTTTTAGAGTGTGAGCGCTGGGAACTTGAGATTGCTGGGATCAAAAGCAGCCTTGCAGTTTTGTTTGTGTGTTAAATGGTCCTGACCAAGACTACCTGCTAGCTTGCCACAAACACCTTTTCTCCATCTCAGTGTTTCCTGAAGCTGGTCCTCTGCAGCGAGGGATCTGTTTCCCCTCCATGACTCATCTACCTTTCACGCCAGCATCTCTGACTTCTGCCTTTTGCCACATCAGTTCTTTGCCAAGCGAGTGACTCAGAGCTCAGGTTCCACCAGAACCGTCAGGTGACTCCTCGAGGCCGGCTCGGCTGACCTTGAGCAGGTCTCCTGGGGCCGGGGAGGGCAGGCCGCTGCCGAGACCCCCTGACCGGGCTCACTGCCTTTTAAAAAAGAAGAGGGAGAGGAGGGGGCATCCTTGGGAAAAAGCAGCTGGGATTTCAGTTGTTTTATTCCCCTTGTTCACAGAGATCCTATAGGCTTCTGGAAGGATAGATATAAGGATATTTTCCTCTCTAAAATAAATACCCCTCCCCACGGGACTTCCCTGGTGGTCCAGTGATTAAGACTTCGCCTCCCAATGAAGGGGGTGCGGGTTCGATCCCTGGTTGGGGAGCTAAGATCCCACAAGGCTCGGAGCCAAAATAAAGCAAAAGAAAAAACAGAAGCAATATTGTAACAAACTCAATAAAGACTTTAAAAATGGTCCACATCAGAAAATCTTCAAAAAAAATAATTAAAAAAATAAAATAAAATAAATATCCCTGTATGCAGATTCTATTTGTGAGGATTTAACACACATTTATTATGAGGTTCAAGAAGCCACTGTTGATTACAATTTAAATGACTAAACTACCGTTTAAGTTATCTGGCATATTTAAAATGCTGTTTTTTGAAATCAAATGAAAGACAAATTCTGTAGGTTGCTGTGTGTGCATAGTTTGTCGTTGTTCATTATTAATGGCTGTTACACTTTAAGTCAGTTCATTGTCAATGGAGGCATTGCTTTTCTACAAAGACCAGCAGAAAAGTTAAGGCCGTCGTCTGTGGAAGACCTGCTCTGGGACCCCACTGCTGGAAGCGTCACGTGCCTGCAGAGAAGGTGTAGAGTCTTCATGGTGTAGACAGGGGTACAAGAATCAAAGAGGTTAACCTCATATAAAGGGCAACCATGTGACCAGACACACACTGGGTGTAGAACCCAGGTCCACCTCTTCTATAAGACCCCAGACCTTTCACACCAGTTGATTTCTTTATAGTGATGGGGTCATAAATGGAACAGGAAAGTTGGTTGAGGGCCCCATAAGAGCATGCCCATTAGAGAGAGAGGAGGACGCCTACTGAGGGATTAGACCTTCACATTCATTCTCCAGCCTGCTCCGTGTCTGCTGCATCCCTGCGGATTGAGAAAGCGTTTATGCGTTCTGAATACTCAGCGAAGTTCAGAAACACGGAGTGTCCTCTCCACGCTGGTCCACGCACGATAGCCCAGTGCTGTGGTCTCAGTGTGTGTGTGTCACCCCCCAAATTCATATGTTGAACTCCTGGTGGCCAATGGGGAGGTAATTAGGAGATGGGGCCTCTGGTAGGTGCTGAAGTCCTGAGGGTGGCGCCCTCATGAATGGGAGGGATTAGTGCCCTTTACAGAAGAGGCTCCAGGGAGATGCCTTACCCCTTCCGCCACGTGAGGTTGGGGCAGGGAGTCTGCAGCCCAGAGGGGAGCCTTCACCAGAACACAACGTGCCGGCACCGTGATATCGGACGTCCAGCCTCCAAAATTGTGGAAAATAAACGTCTGTTGTTCCTAAGCCACCTAGTCTGTGGCGTTTTGTTATAGCAGCCTGAACATTACAAAGACCCCTAGGATAAAAGTATGTTACATATTCACTTCTGTTATTTTGTTACGTACCTGTGTTCATAGATATAACAGAAACCTGAGAATTCTCCTAACCTGCGTTTCTTCTTTGGGAAATTCCTCCTGTTTAGCTGAGGAGGAGAAGCCACTTTCTCTGCCCCTGGTCTTTGGGCGGTGTTTGGACATGCTTCACTGGTCCATCGGTGACCAGAAATATTGATCTCTTGCCGTTACTTGAGTCTTGTGGGTCTGATTCTCTGTAGGACACACTTAAAGCTGAGCTCTACATCATCCTAGGTCAAAGAGAGGCAGCTTTGACCAGGACGGTCAGCGGAAGGACCTTCCTCTGGAAGGACGCCCCATGGCGTGACTCCTGGTTCTGTAGCCCACGTGCCTGTATAGGCCTCAAGCTTTGCGGACCCTCCATGTGCCCCGTGCATCGGCACTGTCATCTCTTTGTCACCAGACAGCTCCATTCCTGACGTCGCCATCTGTTCGCGAGCCTGCCTTACTCTTTGCTCTCAGACCAGTCCACTTGGTAAGCAGAAAAGTCTTTTGCAAGCACTGTTTTCATCTTGTTACTTCCCTGCTCCAAAATCCTGCTTCCTCCCAGTTACCTATGGATCAGATTTAAATTCCAGAGCCTGGCAGTTAAAGCCACCTCTCAACTGGGATCCTCACCCTCATCAAGTCAGTATCCAGGGACTTCCCTGGTGGTCCAGTGGTTAGGACTCCGAGCTTCCACTGCAGGGGGCACGGGTTCCATCCCTGGTTGGGGTACTAAGATCCCACATGCCATGCAGCACGCCCCGCCTCGCCAAAATTAAACCCCCAAACAAACAAAAACAAACCCAAAACCACAAATATCCATTTGTCTCCTCCTGTTTTTCACATACCTGTCTCATCAGAGTGTATGAGCTTTTCCTTGCCTGGAATTCCTTATCAATTCCTGTCTCCCAGAGGCTGGGAGTTCCTTTGAGGCCCATTTCAAAAGTTACTTTTTCCTTTTAAAACAAAAGTCTTGGGGAACTAAGATCCCTCAAGCTATGCTGCATGGCCAAAAAAAAAAAAAGTCTTTTGAGCAAAATCCAAGAATTTTTACCTTTCATTCCTTCAAACTTTTTCACAATTTAATACATACTAGGTACATTTATAAGTAGTCTTGAAATTATTTTTTGCTTTAAGCATTTATATGATTCTCAAGTTACATGGTAAGTTGATGTAAAATTTTTCCCTTAGTGCAAAGACTGCTCGGGCTCTCAGTTGTCTGAGAGAATGAATAAACAAGCAGCACTACACAAGCCACCCCAGGCGTCCACAGGGCACACAAGGAGAAGGTGGGCTGGAGTTGAAATCCGAGAGGAAACTGCGGAGCGTTTTGCCACATTAGCAGAGTTCTGAGGACTGATTAAGTTACTGGAGAGGGACGAAGCTATTTGTCAACCTGGGAAACCCTCCACAAAAATAACAATTTTATTCAACAACCCAGACTGGAAAGCTGTTGTCAGTTCTTTTTTTTTTTTTCTTTTTTAAAATTTATTTATTTTTATTTTTGCCTGCGTTGGGTCTTCGTTGCTGTGCACCGGCTTTCTCTGGTTACGGCGAGTGGGGGCTACTCTTCGTCGCGGTGTGCGGGCTTCTCATTGCAGTGGCTTCTCTTGTTTCGGAGCATGGGCTCTAGGCACACCGGCTTCAGTAGTTGTGGCACGTGGGCTCAGTAGTTGTGGCACCCGAGCTTAGTTGCTCCGTGGCATGTGGGATCTTCTGGGACCAGGGCTTGAACCTGTGTCCCCTGCGTTGGCAGGCAGATTCTTAACCACTGTACCAGCAGGGAAGCCCTGTTGTCGGTTCTTAAATGTCCATAATTGAGTAACATCTAAATAGACATGTACTAACAAAATCAAGAGGAAAGTAACAGCATCACCTCCAGAAGGTAGAATAGACCCACTGACAGCAAGAAGCACAAGTAGAAACTCAATCAAAATCCCCCTCAGTTGGGGGGCTCAGTTCAGATTTCCTCTCCTGTGTGGAGACTCTTCTTATCCCTAAATCTGCGTTTATTCAGAATTTACAGATTCCGTGTACCCGTGGTCCCTTCGGGCTATGCGTGCAGTCACGTCCTCTTTTCATTCTCTGAGGACATAAAGGGCGCTAACTAGTCTGGTTTGTGTTACGGGAAGTTGCTGCGCCTGTTTCTAGTAGATTGTAAGCGATATGAGGGTAGGAATTATGTTTTAACGCTGTGTCTTTAGAATCCAGCACAGAATCCAACATGATAGAGGCCTGAGAACAGTCTGTGGGCTTTAACAGGACTGAAGGACGTCCTGTACGCGAAAAGGACAGTTGTGGGTTTCACGTCTGCTGTTATACAAGTGTGACAGCAGCGTCTGCGGATACAGGACATGGCCACGCGGTGGTTAAGAGGGCCAGCAGTCCAGGACCTGTCTCCATTATGCAATGTGCTGCATTCTGCTTTTGTGGAGCCGTTTATTCCTCGCTGCATTCCTTGAGTGCCACTGGTTTGCACACGCAGCATTGGTGTCCATCAGCTGTGTACTGGGCTCACTTCACAGCTGGACGTTCAGCTCATCTGAGTGGCCTCCAGGAGGGCCAGCCAGAGTCAGGTGCCTCATTCGGAGCCTTGGAGAGAACCTCTTACTCTTAACACCCTTTGGTCACTAAGCATTCAAATGAGAGATGCTCAGTACAATTAAGAAAAACTATATTAACCTGTGACTTTAAAGCTCCCATTAAGAAGCAGGAAATAAGACATTTTATGCCAGACCTGCAGCATTTTAGGGTTTCTCATTGTACTTTATTAGTGACACTTGACATTATGTGTGTTTGCAGTGTATCATTAATCTTAAATACAACGACTGTGTTTCAAAGCACTTTTTGATAATTAGACATTCACATCCAATCGATCTCTTATTTGAAAGACTATTGAAACCCGGTTTTGAAGTGCTATGTGAAGTGTTCTTAAATTTTAAACTAATACGTAGCCACTTTATTGGCACTTAGCCTCATGGACGGCCTCAGGACGGCTGTGTGCTTCTGAGGATATGTCGTAGAGCGCTACTTCTGTTTTCAACTTGTGCATTATTGCCGTGATGTGTGAAATACTTTACAAACCGCCTCCTTTAGTTCCCAGTCTCCTCCCAGGTCAATTCCAGAGGGTGATGCTCTACAGTGCATTTCGGGGCTTGTGCATTTCCCAGTGAAGACGCTGGCGTGGTAACGGACGGATAGCTCCAGAGGGTAAGGGTGCACGTGATGTGGCACAAGTAGGAGATTGTGGAGCTGGGGCTTTGCTTGGCATTTTCTGGGCACTTCTCAGGGGCCAGGTGTGGTGCTAAGTCCTTTATGTGCATCACCTCCAGTAGTTCTCACAGTGGGTAGTTGTTGAACAAAGCAGGTAATCACGGGGTGAGATTCGAGCCCTTGTCTGTCTGGCTGCAGATCCATCCTTACCCACCTTGCCAAAGTGCATCGAGTGTGATGGTTTGGTGTGCCTGGTGTTTCTCAGACTTTGGAGGAAAATGTTTTGTTTTTTGGGTTTTGGGGTGTTTTTTTTTCCCTATTTAGAAACTGTATTCTTTCGACAGATTAGATTTACTGAAGGTTTCTCGGAACCACAGGAATTGCTGCAGGTGCCAACCAAAGGTTCCCCTTCCAGCGGGTTTATCACATGGTGGCCCCAGAGAGACCAGTGCTGTCCGTCACCTCTGTCCTCATCTGGGGGCCGTGATGGTTCTCCTGGTCACCGGGGACTCAGGTCATGGGCTTCGCTCCCAGCCCTCTGATTTGAGGCTACCTGTCAGCAATAGCGATTAGCTTTTTGATTACAGACTTACGCATTTCACAAAGTGCGTTCACTTCAACAGCCTTGAGGGGTGGGGGAACTGTCATCTCAGCTTGGTAGACGAGGCAGCAGGTGCCTGGGAGACAGTGACTTTTCAAAGTTGTGTGGTTCACACAGGAAGAGCCAGGATACAAGCCCTTCTGTCTCCTCCTACATCCCGGCTCCGAAAGGAGACCTCTGCTGGGGCCGGCATCTCGTGGGCCAATCTGTAGAACGAATGACTTCACCTTCATCAGTAATTTTCCAGCTGTGTCCCCTCAAGTACTAGGGACTTCAAGGCTGAGGAGCATTGAGATTTGAGGCTCTGCTCTAGCCCAGGCCCTCTGCGTCTGCCTGTTTTACACGCTGATGTCCCAATGAGCTCGACTTGAGGCGATGCTTCTGCAGCTGAAACATGCTCCAAAGACAGCTGAACCCCAAGGTTCTTACCACACTCGGGCCCAGTGCCAGTTTTCTTTTAAATCAATGGAATTACTATAAACATGAGTAAATTGTCAATGGGAAAATATTATTTGGCTTACAGAATTTGTTTGCAGCTTTCCAAAAATATCTGTTGGATGAGGCCAAGAGACGCCCCTCAAAGGAAAACTCCCTCCTGCGCAGCTCAGTATGGGACACCTCGTTCAAACCCAAGTCCCTCCTTCCCTGGAGTTTTGCTGCCCTCCTTGCCCTCTTGGATCTGCTCGGCACACTCCAAAGAGCACCAGCCAGACTTAAAGCATCAGGTTGCTCCCTGCTCACAGGCCCCCTCACTTGGATACAAGATTCCCTGAGACCGTCTGTCCACCTCTCCTGCTCTGTCTTCCTCCCTCACAGGGTTTCCCCCAGGATGGGGAAGGGACCCACGGCCCCTGTGAATGCCAGGCTCTCTCTGCCCTCAGCCTTGGGCTTGTGCCATCCCTGCTCCTGGCACAGCCTCGGCAGCCTGCTCCAGGCATCCTTTCTTCCGGGACGGCTTATTGTTTTCCTTGAGCCTGTGACTTAGCCTCGCCCGCCCCTTGCAGGTGGTTTCACGGCCCCTCGTGTGCCTTCATTCTGCACTGAAATAGACCCTCTCCATTCAAATGGAGTCTCTTCTCTCTGGTCTGTGATCTAAACTACAGCACAGATCGCAGTCATTTTTGTATCCCTCGTGGTCAGAATAGCTCCTAGGAGCACCCCAGTAACTGTTTTGCCAAAATGAAATTAAATGAAAAAGTAAATTGTATTATGGTATCTGTTTCAGGCAATGCGCAGAATATAAAATATGTAATTGCTTTACACCTGGTATAGTATGCTAGGAATACAGATAATGTCATAATTAATTGTAAACAATAATCACAGCTTTCAGTTTTTCCATTAAAACTCATTTTACTACATGCATACATGTATTCAGTGAGTCTGCATGAAACACTGAAGTTCCTCACCTCCCCAGTCACTCCATAGCTGTCTTCATTATTTTACTGACTTGCTGAATTCCCAGTTCCTTTAGGGCCCAAATGATGTTTTCAAGTCATATGTCTAGTTTAGAACTCCTACAATAAAAGGACAGACAGAATGCTCCATCCTTCACAGTTAAGTGCTGAACTCAATGAAATATTCCTCTTTCTTTCCATAATGTGCTCTCTTCGTTCTTGGAAGAGATTTGAGGAGGGATCGTATATGCTTCTTTTTATGGGATACTATGAATATGAACACTTGGTTTAATAAACCAATTTCTATTTCTCCCATTTCCCAAACTTTAGAAACATTTAGGATTCTCGGTTGATTGCGTGCCCTAGAATTTGTGTGGACGTTTTGAAAACACTGAACGCCAATGCAGAGTTAGGCCCTCATCCTCGGAGTGAGAGGACGGGGTGGTGCAAGAGGGGAAGTGACATTTTGTCCAAAAACCACCAAGGACAGACTTTTCGGCCTTCACGCTTGCTTTTCTAACAGAGGGCTCACAAGGTGAAACCCAGGCACATCCACTTGCTACCATGTAAATCTGATCCCTTGTAAATCTGCGACATTTTCCCTGGTTACAACAGTTTTATCTTCTCATGGGCATAAATACTGTCTTTGACAGGAGCAGAGCCTGGTGCCATGAATATTCCTTTAGCAGCGGTGAAAACTCTGCAATAAAGCTTTGAGGTTTTAGGATGACAATTAAATGGTCCGACAAAGGGCAGGGACAAGCTGAAATAAAACCTTCACAGACGAGTGGTTTTATTTCACAGCAACTCCGTGGTCTCGATGCTGCCCATCAGAGACCGCCTCTCTTCATCGGCCCCGTGAAGCTGTGAACGTCACAGGGCAAGAATCATAAAGTATTTCGTCACTTGAAGGCCATCGGTGGCTAAGCTGTAATTCCTTCAGTTCTGAGAACATGAGCGATCTCTCTCAACCTTATCCTTGGCGTTGGGGAATCTATTTAGTTGTTTAATGCTTATATTTGACTGCTACTTCCCTCAGCTGGGGTGCTCAAAACATGGTGCCTTAGACTCACAGTAATTTAGTTCCGTGATTTGATTTACTTGTGGGTGCCGTAGTTCTATGGTTTTTGCTTTCCACAAAGAAGACATAATAGAATCTGAGCTCAAAGCCATGACCTTCTACTACTCAAAGTACATTTGTTTCCCTGGTCATTTTGTTGTTGTTGTTATCAACACCCGTGGTTTCACTTTGCAATTATTCAATTTGGTGTGATAAATGGATTACGACCCAAATAAGGACCAAAATAATTATGACAATTTGAAAAGACACTCACTTGGCAGCAACACCATAAACATCCTAACATTGTAATGATATGACAGAGAATTTGAGAAGTAGATGGAATATGGGGGCATTGATGATAAATTTTACTTCTAAGTTAAAGTTATTAATTTTCAAAGTTCGTATGGCCCTTCTTTATTTTCAGATCAGGAGATCATCGTTTAGGGATAAAAAAGCATTTCGTAGAAGTAAAATACCATTGAAACTAATTTTTACTTCAAAAACGTATTCTTGTCATTATGGCATCTTTTAGAAAATTTTGTTCTTTGTTGCCCCTGAAGTATGATTCTGTCCTTCTCCCCAAATGTGTCACCCGTTAGCAAGATTCAGTTCCAGTTAACTAGTTTTGTTAAAAATAAAGGCTAAGGTCTGTGCACACTCTGAAAGAATGTCAGTGTTTTCCTCTCATCATTCATAAAGATTGACTTGAGTTTTTCTCCACGTGGCCTCGCAGAGGACACTGCCTGATTTTTAATATTAACAGTACTAATAACTTGAACAGTAATAGTTACAGCAGCTGACATTTATTGGATGCATGCTGTGCACTCCGCCCCCTTTTAAGCATTTACCTGAACTTTCTCACTTGATCCTCAACATGGTCCAGATCCTTGTACCTGGAGGAAACTGAGGCACACAAGTGCCATCCCCGTGGGACTGCTCTCCACTTAGGTCCATGACTGCAGGTCTGGCTGGGCCCTTGTCCCCCTAATACATGCTGCCCGTTGGTGGACCACAGGTCTCTGTAGAGGGTCAGAACAATGCCCCTCTAGAGGCGAGCTCTGTAAGACAAAAGAGAAGGGCATTTCCACACTCACCCCTCCAGCCAGAATTGCCGGTGAAGCAAAGCAGAATGGGAGCATTTCCCTCCAGCAGCATCCCTGGTGGAGACGCCCTAGTTCAGGGATTGGTGACCGTCAGCGTCCGGTCACGAGCATCGCTGCACCTGTTTGCAGTTGGGGTGTAAGCCTGCCCTCGTCCATGCTTTCTGCTCGCTCCTTCTCGTGACCCCCTGGCCATCGGTCACGACTCATTTGTCCGGCTAGTGTTCGTGAGCCCCTGCTGGACAGCGGCCACCGTGCGCTCCATCTACTTGAAGGCTGTTGTGAAGGTCCTGCGTTTCAGCTCAGCCCATCTCGTCTCTGCGGACACAGCGTCAGGACTGGATAAGCGGGGCGCTGTAAGTCACAGCAGGAAGCAGCAGGAAATCTGTGGGTGACTTTGTCACCCTCGGGGCCCCCATCAGAGCACACATCCCAGGCCGTCCACACACTGGAGAAGAGGAAAAATTGAAGCCTAGGCAACTTCTGAGCATGAATGCCGTGTGCACGCTCATAAAAATAGAAATTCTACCAAAAATCACCATGGATGATGACCCTGAAAAGCGAAAATGCAGATCTCTCTTCTCCCCTTGTGGTCGTTGTGTTTTAGGGAATGCGTGAAATGATCTCTCCCCGGTGAAGCAGTCTGTTACCATGGAAACGCACTTAATGGTCTCTAAGCCCTTCCGGGTAGTTCCAGGAACATTAAATCTCTGCTAGTATTTAAAAAAAAAAAAAAAAGTACCTAAGATTAATGTCTGAGAAGTATTACATTTGATATTAATAATCATACTTACATAAGCAGAGTAGCACCTGCTAGGACACGGCATGTTCTCCCGCTGCTAACTGAGCCTTCCTTTCCCGTCACTTTGGGCTTGGCTTTAGGTTGATCTGGGGAACATAATTTTATTTAATCATACTTTGCTGTTTTTGTACTATTTCTGTCTTTTAAATCTCAACTTCCTTACGGAGACGTGCCCACCCTCCTTACCCAGACAGGATGAATGATGGTTCACTGTTCCTCCTGGACGGTAGATTTTGTGTGCAGCGTCTATATTCCTGCTAATTTCTTAGTTTAAACTGGGAGTAACATCTAAAGGAATGTATGGAAATATTCAAGGTTATATAGTAGGTAACTGTGATATACTTAAATATTTAAATGTAGTTGTTTTGGGGTTTTTTTTTTGCGGTACGCGGGCCTCTCCCTGCTGTGGCCTCTCCCGTTGCGGAGCACAGGCTCTGGACGTGCAGGCCCAGCGGCCATGGCTCACGGGCCCAGCCGCTCCGCGGCACGTGGGATCCTCCCGGACCGGGGCACGAACCTGCGTCCCCTGCATCGGCAGGCGGACTCTCAACCACTGTGCCACCAGGGAAGCCCTAAAATGTAGTTTTTAAAATGAATACTTCATAAGTTTATAAATTAAACAGAGTAATTTTCAGTGTTTAAATATATTTTTGAAACTCTGAGAAAAGTATGTATTTTTTATAACATTTCTTAATGTGTGTTTTTTTTTCTATCATGTAGTATATGGTGTTACATGGAGGTGGGCCTAATGAAGGCTGTATGTTTTACATGCTTATTTTCATTTAAACACTTTTTGTTGATTTCCGTCCGCCCCTCCATTCTCTTTCCTGTTACCTACTTTCTAAGCATTCAGAATACCGCCCTTTTGTTCAGTGTCCTAGTTGCGTTTTGTGAATTTGTCCAGGCTTTCTGCATCCACAAGTGCTCCGGCAATGCGGTCTGGCTAAACTTCTCCCTGCCCCGATCTCTGTTCTTTGTCCCTTTTTTCCCTCTTGTAGCTTAGATTCTAGGAGAATCTTTTGGAATTCAGGGAGTATGAGCTCTCTTCTCCTGGTGCTGTGTAATACCCATCACATACACGTTCACAGACTGCAAATAGCGAAATAGCACGTATTACACTTAACCTGGCTCTTCCTCCGTAACTCTGAAAATAGTCATTAGTTCAATTTGGGGGGCTTGTCGTTTAGTCCCATGAGATTATTATTCCCTTTGAAGGGGGGTAGACTCCTTCACAGAGGGCAACCTGCAGGTGTTATGTGTTGACTCTGTTCTCAGTTGAGTACGTTTCACGTACTGTATTCGTTTGCTAGGGCTGCCTTAATGTGGTACCACAAGCTGAGTGGCTCAAACAGCAGAAGTGTATCACCTCACAGTTTAGGACGCTAGAAGTCTAGGTCAGGGTGCCAGGGCTCATTCCTTGTTCCATGCCTCTCGCCTGGCTCCTGCAGTCTCTGCTGCAGCTCTTGGGGTTCCTTGGCTTGTGGAAGCATCGCCCTGATCTCTACCTTCATCTTCACATGGTGTCTCCCTGTGTGTGTGTCTGTGTCCAAATTTCCCCTTTATATAAGGACACCAGTCATATTGGATTAGGAGCCCTCCCACCTCTGTATCATCTTAACTTAACCAATTACATCTGCACAACCCAGTTTCCAAGTAAGGTCACATGCTGAGGTCCTGGGGTTGAGGACTTCAATATAGGAATTTTAGAGGGACACAATTCCACCCATAACACCTATCGTTACAATAAAACTTGTTTTATATCCTAAGTCTGTTCAGCAATTTTACAACAATCAGATCTTGTGCCTGGATCACAATACAAATCAAACACAGGTGGTGTGGATGCCTTTAGTAAGCGGAGTCCCGAGCATTCATGCCTTGACCAGCTCCCCTGACGCTCTGCTTGTTCTTGACCTTGGAGGGTCCGTTTATTCTTAATCATACCAGCTTAACCTCGTTTAAAGAGTAAATTAATTTGTGTCTAAACTTGCGCCAGCAATTGTTACTCCCCAATGGCAATGAAATCTCTAAACATCTTTCTAACCTTTTCATCAAATGATAATTTCATTTTAATCCCCAAATAGCCTTGACTATAATGAGTATTTAGTTAGAATTAACCACAGGATATCATTAATTAAGAGCTGTATTGATTTCCAATCTAGGTAAACTGACTTCCTCCAAAATCGAATATTTTTCGTGTTTCAAGAGTTAATTTCTTGATGGTGCATTACTGCACTGTAATTTAATCGTGGTGTATTTACATCACCAGCCAGCAAGACGGCCAGGTTCTAAATGGCGAATGGCATCTGGCCGCTCACCATCATTTGTACCTCTTGGTACCTGTTTCCTTAATCCTGCAGGTCTGTGCCCACCAGCCAGGAGGCAGTAGTAACTGTCTTAGTTTGAGTCCCAGGCCACGTGCTTTGTTTATTCCCCAGGGGAGACACTAAAGCCGAAAGCTGGAGCTATAGCGTTTGCTTACTTGTATTTATTCTGTTTAAATGGTGCTCAGGCCCTGTATCTAAAACTTGAAAGGAAATCTTCTGTATTAACGCTGCTTGTAGTTATTTTCTAGACCAGCCCATCTTACTTTTCCTTTCTTTCAACAATGCTGACTTATTCACCAACACTTTTCAATAACATGTTTACATTAAAGCAGAGTGAGGATGTTATAACAGAAGCAGATTGCAGATAACTTTGCCACCGCTTCAGTGGAATTCAGAGTGAGGCACCCTGCCTCAGTGACAGAAGGAGGACCTCTGATCGACAGAACTTGGAAAAGATGACACAGAGCAGCAAAAGGATATTCCCACAAATCAATTCACTTGTGTTTTAGAGCAAAAAAAATAGGAAATGATCTATCTACAGTGTACTAATTTCTTCTTGTGTAATTTGATTGTAATGCTAGAGGTTTACCATTGTTTACATAATTTGATCTTCAATAAAGTTATATATTCCTCATGTCTGACTTTTGCTTCAGATTATACCTAAATTAATTAACAATATTTTTTTTAATGTAGCCAACTACTTTAAACCTAGAATACATGATTTCAGTTATGGAAAGGTATTTGTTTGGGCAAAGATGACTATAAAGCTAGTTACATTCGTTGCCTAAATGAGTTGATTTCCACCAAGGTCCTGGCAATACAGGTGCCTCACGGCTCTCTCCTCTGCCTCCGCCCTCAGCTTCTGTTTTCCCTTCCTGCTGCTGTGCCTTAGCCACAACCCCCAGTACGGGCTCTGCTCTTGTCTGTTCTCATTCCACGTGTGTTTTCAGTGGGACATCTCAACTTCCGCAAGCCCCCACCTCGCCCTCCCTACCTCCACAAAGTCCACTGCCTTCCCACACACACTGCTTCTCATACGTTGGGCATTCCATGAACCAGTATGGACATTGCTTGCTCAGGCTAGAAACTTCAAAACTATTAAAGAGGTTCAAGAAGAGAGTAACATGATCAGACTTGTGCTTTAGAAAAGTCAGTCATTCTGGGAGAAAACATTATTGTCATATTATTGGCACGTATTAGGCAGTGGGTACTAGCAGTTCTGTACAGAAAAAGAAGTCTGTCTTTTCTTTGCCTTTCCTGCGAGATGAGAGCTTCCTCGAATGGGTAACCAAACACGTTGCAGCCGAGAGCTGTCACCAGCAGTAGAACCAGGTGCTCTGGTATGGGGGCGAGGAGGGGCTTGTTTCAAAGACTTTGGCCATTTCCGTAAAATCGCTTTGGGCTGCATGTTACCTAAAGTTGGAGAACAAGTTCTGGAGCTGGATACACCTGGGTTTCATCATAACTGTACTACCTGATGGGTTGTTATTTTTCAGAATGTTTCATTTTTCCTAGATTCAGATGTCTTTCAACTCTGAATGTTCATGCAAACCTTAGGAACTTGATTGCTGCCCCAGCTTAAACATATAGGAAATACTCTGTTGTAGCCCGTGGAGTTGGAAGAAAACTGTCTGGTGCATTTGAATTCTGCCCCATCATTTCTCTTTGCTTTATGGGGTTCCAATCTGCGTCAATTTCTGTTACACGTTTTAGCTGAATAAAACCAGTTGCTTAAAGCCACTGTCCAAATTTCAGTTACTGCAGTGTATTAGCTTTAGTTGCATGAAGTACAAACCTCATAGCTAGCTCTTCAGCCCATAAATCACTAAGTAAACAGCAGGTGTGCATCTTGACCAATGACCAGTCACATCACTTTATTCAGAATCTGACAGCGATGGGTCACTGCACAGTTACTAGTCAGTTCACCCAGAGACAGGGAAGCATGGAGTTGTGTTTCCTCCTTGTCCCAAGGTGATAACTTGTGACACTTTATAAACATGGATAGTTAAAAAGGGAACTTCCATCAACCAAGATGGAAATACAGCAGAGCAGTGAAAGTGATGATGCTGGAAGTGAGATTCCCATCAGACATCTGTAGAGGCCGTGCTGACTTTGGGGAGGTCGACACCGCTGTCATCCCAGAGGCTCTAGAGATGCAGACCGAAGCCGAGCGAAGAGAAGCGAGGAAAGTGATTGTGACAACAAGAACAAAGACATCCCAGAGCAGATGACACCATTCAAAACTTCACTTTAAAGGAATTCTCAGAGATGTTCCGACTTTGAAAGCACGAAGTACTAAATGTTGGAAGCTGATCCAAACTTAGGAGAGTGACAGTTCTTGGGAGCATAGAGAAGATGCTCGCCCCGTTCATATGCTGTGGGATCAAATGAGGAAGGCAAACATAGAGCATTCAAACTGCTCTTAATCAGCTCTTACGAAGAAACAACAAATCCCCAGTGTGTTTATGTTGCTAAATCAAATGTATTAAGTTATAGTGTTCCTTTCCCTATGCATTTATAACCAACAGTAAAAAGAGTCTTAAAGTTTTGACAAAAAATTGGTAAAGCACACAGAGCCCTCATTTTTTGCTATTGATCGTTGAGTACACATTGCCCGGTATCAGTGTATTTGGTTCTTTCAACAGTCCTAACCTTTTAAAGCGAGGGACCATCTGTAGTGAAAATAGTCAAACAAATCCTGTTGCTATTTGGAATGTCTGTCACTGAAAAATTTTTTCACACATCCAGTTTAATATTGTCAACTATTTTTGCAAGTATCTGCAAGCATTTTTTTTCTAGCCTTTTAAAGGCAATTCATATCATCATAGATGCCTTAGTGACTGTAGAACTTCTCTGACTTTCTATTATTTGTTACTTTTAATTATCAAAGAGTCCAGAAGTTAATATTGAGAGACGTGTATTTTCATGGTGCTTTTAGTGAAATATTTTTGTACTATAAAAGTTTTTGTTTGTTTTCATTGTAAAAGAAGGACCCGCTGGTATCCTCCATAGGCAGACTGCCAAGTCGCTGGATTACATAGCGAGTCATACTGACAGTTCCAGAATGATCGCTAGGTTTACCGTTCATATCTGCTGTCTCTTTGGGGGTGAGAGATGCAGTCTTCTTTGCTCGTTAAATCAAAAAGCTGTCTGTGGGGCTTCATTGTGTGTTTTGTGGTATGCAGGCAGAATCTCCTGACTTTAAAAGCACCTAAAATAATTAAAACTGTCTTGTATCATTCAACCTTGCAAAGAATACCTATAATTTAAAGCCTCCAAGTTGTTTACTTTGGGGAGATGTTAGTATAATGAATAATAATAAGAGCCTCTGGGTTGTTTGATTGAGTCAGATCCTGTGCTATGGTTTGTACAAGAGAAAGGGGCCTTGATTACAGTTTTGGAGACGGTCCCCAGCGCCACCAGCATGCCCAAGACGTTGTGCTGATCCCTGTGGGGCTGCATGCTGACAGCGTGCTGGGTCACAGACAGTCATGAAAAGCCTGGGGTGGTGAAGGTTTGCACATTTAAAGATTGCAGCACTATTTAAAATAGCCAGGGCATGGAAGCAGCCTAAGTGTCCATCGACAGATGAATGGATAAAGAAGATGTGGCACGTATATACAATGGAATATTACTCAGCCATAAAAAGAAACGAAATTGAGTTATTTGTAGTGAGGTGGATGGACCTAGAGACTGTCATACAGAGTGAAGTAAGTCAGAAAGAGAAAAACAAATACTGTATGCTAACACATATATATGGAATCTAAAAAAAAAAAAAAATGATTCTGATGAACGTAGGGGCAGGACAGGAATAAAGATGCAGACGTAGAGACTGAACTTGAGGACACGGGGAGGGGGAAGCTGGGACGAAATGAGAGAGTGACATGGACATATATACACTACCAAATGTAAAATAGCTAGTGGGAAGCAGCCGCATTGCACAGGGAGATCAGCTCGGTGCTTTGTGACCACCTAGAGGGGTGGGATAGGGAGGGTGGGAGGGAGGGAGTCGCAAGAGGGAGGGGATATGGGGACATATGTATACCTATAGCTGATTCACTTTGTTATACAGCAGAAACTAACACAACAGTGTAAAGCAATTATACTTCAATAAAGATGTTAAAAAAAAAAAGATTGGTTTAATTGTGTTCAGGGAGCAAAGCTGATTTAAACACAGCTCAGAGTAAATCTGAGGGTGGGAAAACTGACTTCTGTGCTGCCTCTTCCAACTTGTTGCTAAAGTAACCTCCTCAGTGGCCGTGTGTGGCAAAGGAACTCACTGATCTCATTCTTTTAGGGGTCAGCCCTTCTCATACACCCGAACGTTCATATAGTGTTTTGTGTGATTTATTTTATCATATTCATCAGCTCTATAGAGAAAAAAAAAAATTTTTACTCCAAAACACTTTTACCTGAACCTGAGGTGAAGATACCCGTGAGGAGCAGCATGAAGCTGCCAGTGTCAGTAAAGAAAAGGCTTCAGAAACGGTGATTTTGAAGATCCTTCACTAATTCTCAGACTGTGGACGTTTATTTTATTTTTTTCCATAAACAAGGGCAATTCCTTTTTTCTTTAAAATAAATTTATTTATTTTTGGCTGTGTTGTGTCTTCATTGCTTCGCGCGGGCTTTCTCTAGTTGCAGCAAGTGGGGGCTGCTCTTCGTTGCGGTGCGCGGGCTTCTCATTGCAGTGGCTTCTCTTGTTGCGGAGCACAGGCTCTAGGCACGTGGGCTCAGTAGTTGTGGCACGTGGGCTCAGTAGTTGTGGCACATGGGCTCAGTAGTTGTGGCATGTGGGCTCAGTAGTTGTGGTACGTGGGCTCAGTAGTTGTGGCTCGCAGCCTCTAGAGCGCAGGCTCAGTAGTTGTGGCGCACGGGCTGAGTTGTTCCGCGGCACGTGGGATCTTCCCAGACCAGGGCTTAAACCCGTGTCCCATGCATTGGCAGGCAGATCCTTAACCACTGTGCTACCAGGGAAGTCGAAGGGCAATTTCAGGAATAGGAAAATGGGGGCTATTCAAACCTGAACCAGCACTGACGCGGGGAGACCTTCAGAGTGGGTGCAGGACCCCAGAAGGCAGCCCTGATGCCACCTCCAGGCAGGCCTTAACTTCAGACTTGATCTGAAAAATTCCAGGAAGCCTCTCCTCTGGCTTGAGTCCTGTGTGAGGCTTTCTGGTGCACTCAGGAAAACGGGCGACTTGGAATCGGCTGCTGGTCCTTGTTGGCCTCCTGGACTGCAGTGTCCCCTCCTGGGGACATTGCTGCCCCAGAAGCCCCACAGATCCCAGGAGCCCGGATACCCAGAAGGCCTCCAGCTCCAGCCCTGGCTCCGCCTCACCCCCCCACCCAAAAGCAGCACCTCCCACCCTCCCTGGTTTGGCTTTTGGTGGTTCATGACTTCTGCCAGGGGCACCTGCCCCTTTTCCCACTTTGCCACCTTGTGAACCCCAGTGAAAATGCTGAGGAATTCTTCCTCACCCTTCCCAGGAACTTCATTACTTCCTCACCGGGGTCCAGCCGGAAGTAATTTATTCTTCCCACCCTGATACCTCCTGTTTATTGGGTGCCCATTATGCCCCAAGGCACCTGATATGCAGTATCTCAACTACCCAGTGACCCTATTCAGCTCTGACAGACGCTCCTAGAGGTGGAAGCAACTCCTCCGCTCTGGATGCTGCCAGTAGAGTGGCATTTGGATCGCAGCGCCGTCCTCTTTTATAGCACACTGCACATGGCAGGACGGTAGTCTGCCTGCTTCATTTTTATCTTCCCCCCTAGACTGTAAAGTCCTCTGTCTTATCTGTTTACTGTCACTTCCGCCTCCACCCTAAACCTCCAGCCCCGTGATTGGCCCAAAGCCCTCGTTCTATAAATAAAGCTTATCAAAGGACCAGATGAGGGATTGAATGGAAGTTTGAGTCAGTTCCCAAGGAGCCACATGGTCGGAACAGAATCAGCAAGAAAGACTAAAATCCACGTTAACAAAAGTAACCTAATATGTGCAGGAATAATTTTCTGCTATTCAAGTTTGGCCCTGGTGAGAGTCTTGTAAACAGAAATGTTACAGACCCCAGGGCTAAATTTACTTATCGCTCTCAAACAAAGTCACGGTAGCTGTTTCTGTTAAGGGAGCTAAAAAATGCTGATTTCGTTTTCCGCAGTACGAAGCCTGGGTAGGACCCCTTTTCTGGTTACTGGCCAGGTGGTACATGAGGGCAGTTTGGGGAGGACGGCTTGTCGGTGTCTCGAGTGGCTTTTATACTCCTCCACTGCAGTGGTTGAAGGACAGACAGGAAAATGAGGTCAGCGATCCTGGACAGTGGCAAGGCGCCCAGACACTGATGCAGAAGGAATTGAACTTGCTATCTTCTTAAGATCCATTGCTTACATTTGGACTGTTTAGAGGTATTTATTCAAGAAACTCTTCCACGCAGGTGATTTATATTATCATACCTACTTGTTTGGAGGAGGAAATGTACTTAGCAGTCTAATTTGCCCCAAACCAGAAAGTACTACTAAATGCTATGATTAGAAAAAAGAAATTTATCTTTATTTATTTATGAAATGTACTTATGACATTATTATGCACTTTAATTTGTAGAGGACAAAAAGGAAAGGAACTGGTTAAGACAATTAAAATGTAAATTTCTCCTATGGAGAATCAGTGAAGAAATAAATAATAAATAAATGATCACAGTTGGAAATGTTACACTAGTTTATGTATAATGAAAATGTAATTCAGTTTTAAGTAAAGATAACAGTATTGCAAGTATATTTTACCTGGCAGCATTATTTTTCTCATAATTTCTTTCTTTAGCATAAATCAGCGCCCCTGGACCAAGGATTCTCTTTTTTCTGGAAAAATTATATCAAAACTTGATGTGGACTGTGTTATTGGCCAAGTATTAAACATCCTTCTTTTATTTCAAATGCAGACCAACAGAGGGAAGAAAATCAGATTAAAACAAGTGCATTTTTTTTCAGTTTTTGTGAAAATTTCCACAGAAAGTCAGTTATATATTAAGCATTTGCATGTGTCACTTGAACAGTGCTGTAAATTGTGCCAAACGCTTTAAGGAATGACACAGAAGGGGAAACACTGGTGGTTACTGTTCCCCAAATAAAAGGTTCCTCTTTAAATAGCTCTGAAAGATGCTATGGGAAAATAGATTCCAAATTATAATATGCCAAATAGAAAATCTCTTCTAAATGTTATTTTGGAACTTTACTTTTCTGAAGATAGCTTTATTTCTGATTCTCTAAAATGGATTTGATTGGATAATGGTACTTGATTATAGCAATCTGTAAATTTTATGTTAGGAAAAATGTTGAACTTTTGAATTATATGAATTTATTAATCTTTATAAAAATAATTTTACGTTTATTTGCAATTCTCTGCATCTCTTTTGCAAACAGAAAGCAACATTCTAAATGCACACATTGATTTTGTGCCAGACCCAACCCCCATCTACCTGTAAATTTAAAAAATAATTCTGTGCTCAGAAAATGGCCCTCTCAATATAATGCCATGAAAATACACTTTTCACTCCTAAATTGTCCCTCCAGTGCCTAATTGACTTATATTTAATGTGGATTTTTAAAATTTGAACTTAAATAGATTAGAGGAAGGAATTGTGAAGGGGTTGGGAGACTTCTGGACACAAGAGTAATGACAATACAGTTCATAACTAATGGCCTGGTTCCATGAGAAGTACCAGAAATCTGGAAAAGCAGACACCTACAGACAGTGTTTACATGTACTGTAGTCATGTGATAGCCGTGAATTATCAATAAACAGGTGTAGAAGTGTATAAACT
The DNA here is from genome assembly GCF_059928025.1 of Delphinapterus leucas. Taxonomy (NCBI): domain Eukaryota; kingdom Metazoa; phylum Chordata; class Mammalia; order Artiodactyla; family Monodontidae; genus Delphinapterus; species Delphinapterus leucas. The sequence goes on along the minus strand of NC_143145.1, from coordinate 80,385,693 downwards.
ACTTCTAAAAGTCCCATCACAAATGCTTCTTTAAGCAAACTGTTTAGACCCTTAAATAAACATGTGGTGAGTCAGTAGAAGGGTTTCTCTTTTCTGTGTCCCCGCACAGGCCCCTCATTCCCTGACTCCAGGAGCTACTGGAGGGCCTAACACTGCATCCTCTCAGCCATTCACTGAGGCCAGGTTTGTCCCTGGCCTTGTGCTCTGCATTTTCTGTGTCTTGTCTAACTAAGAAACAAATTCACCCATGGATATCCGGATAGCCATAGCTCGGGCTAGTTACACTTACAGCCAAAGGCCATGGGTAAAAAAAATGTAACTCTGTTTTGGGTTGGTTTTAGTACAATTTACAATTATAACAATATTAAAGTTTAAAATTAGTATCTTCCCATCAGTAGCTTACTTAGTCATTTTTACAAGTAAGTTCGAATTCACTTTTGCTTGAAAAATGATGACCTTGTGTAAGGTCACCCTGTGTAAGCTAGACTTCCAAAGTCTGAGTGCCCCAGTCTGTCCTTGAACATTTGTATCGCTCATAAGGACCCCCATGCATCCTGCAGCTACACCTCACTGCTGGGACTGCCTGATCCAGCCTGGTTCTAGATGAGTGCTGGTTCCCATCAAGCCTGGTAACAATTTGTAGCCATGTGTTCCCAGGAACATCCCCAGAGGAAATATCATCTGGCTTTATGGCTTTAAGGGATCTTTTAAAGTTTCCTGCAAAAGAAGAAAACAAATCTCTCACTGAGAGTGATTCGCTGGTAAAGCAGGGTCCTCTGGGTACAGATCTTTGACAGTGTTTCATAGGTATCTATATCCACAGTTGCTGTGGACTCAGGTCTTGGCTAAAACTCAGCAAGCAAAGGAAGAAGGTAGATGTCAGAGGAGGGTATAAGTGACTTCTCCAGCATTTTTTAAAAGGCTCACACTCACTCCTGGCCCCTTTGTTTTGGTATTCTATGTTTTAAAGTAACTCACATCCTGCCCTGCCTTCAAAGCCATCCACGAACTTAATAAGTTTGCTCTAGCCTGCCCTCTGGGTCTTTAATGAGCAACTCCGGTCCCTTAAGAAGGGAAGGACTCACTACTAACTCCAAGGCTAATACTTGTACAGGGAGACACCATTTTCCCAGATTATTGCCGCGATATGAGATGGACTCAGAAGTCCTGACAGATTCTATGACTGGTCGCCTTTCCATGACAGTGGACAGTATTAGCCCAGGAGGATTCTCCCAGAAGCCATAGTTGCTGTCCCCAAAGTAAAATAGATTTATATTTAATAATTAATTATTCTGGTAACGAGACAAGAATAAATTACACATTTCCAGGGATTCTCAGGACTTTCTTTGAAAGCTGTAGTTAAGCCCCGGGGCCTCCCTCGTCACAGCCAACCTCACACTGGCCCCGTGGTTTCCGTTCTTGAAAATGAGACTTCACCCCGATGTCTCTTGAACCTCAGGAGTGGGATGCAAGCCTTCTCCTCCCAGACTCACACAACAAAGAGGGTTTCGTAGTTACCTGGATGGGTCGAGGAGGTGTTAGATGCATTGCTGGCACTGGGGTGAGAGACAAAGCCACAGGTGAAGTAGCCAGCGTTCAGTAAGGGTTAGTTATCCGTGTGAGTCAGGCACTGTTCTAAATGTTCTGCACGTGTTAATTTATTTCATCCCGATTTCATGTTCCTAGGAGACGGGCCATATCTCTTTTTACAGATGAGGTAACTGAGACACAGGGAATTGAAGTATCTTGCCGAAGGACATTTAGCTGGTCGGGTAGAGGCCGTATCTAAGCCCAGCAGGTGCCTCTCCAGACTCTGTGCTGTGCTGTCCTCGGGTTTCAGGCAGCACGAGAGACGGTCTTAACTGGCATCAGACCCAGAGAGGCCAAGTGGTGTTGTTGCTGTTTTAACTTGTAGCTGCATCGCTGTGAATTTTGGGGAACTTCACCTTCCTCAGAACCTGTGACTCACCTTGACGAACACTACTTTCTGAACTATTCCATTGTTCACCTACTCGTGCCCATCCCCACACCCTATCCCAGCCAGTTTCTTAAAGTGACTTTCCTGGCTCGTTTTCCATTTTCTTTAGGACTACAGAAGGGAATTCCCCTGCATGTCCTTGTAACGTTCTGCATGTAACGTGAGCAGAAGCAAAACAACACAGTGATTATGAACTGGAATTTGGAAGTGAGACGGGCCTGGGCTGGAATCCTCGTTTGGCCATTTGGCTGCGCTTGGAACTTGGGCAGGTTCACCAGGTATCTGTAGATGTGTGTGTCCCAGGCACTGCTCTGGGCTCTGGAGACGCAGAGAACAGACAAAGGCTGCTCCAGTGGAACTGAATACTAGTGTAGGAGACAGACAGTGAACAAAGGAAGATACAGCAAGTCCCCTACATACGAACCTTCAAGTTGCAAACTTTCAAAGATGCAAATGTGCGTTCTCAGGTCCAATCATGTAAGTTAGTTCACGTGTCTGGCGTTCACTGCCACGTGCGTGCATCCTCTTTAAGGGGTTGTGCTTTTGTGCACTTTACTGTACAGGACTGTATAGAGGACAGTAGTACAGAATCGTTATTTCAAGCCCAGGATGTCCGGAAGCAAGCGTAAAAGCAGCGGTGATGTAGCTGGTCCTGTACTGTACTTGTCAAGGTACTGTACTGTAAGATTAAAAATGTTTTCTTTATTTTTTGTGTTTGTTTTTTATGTATGATCTGTGTGAAAGGTATTATAAACCTATTACAGTAGAGTACTATATAGCCAGTGGTGTTAGCTGGGTACCTAGGCTAACTTTGTTGGACTTAAACAAAGCGCTCTCAGGACAGAACTCGTTCGTATGTAGGGGACTTAACTGTACGATAATCCTGTCAGCTCCACCTTTAATATATATCCAGAAATTGACCAGTTCTCCCCACCCCACTACTGTCACCGAGCTCCAAACCCCTGGGATCATTGTGAGAGCCGGTTTGCTGGTCCCTGCTTCCATCCTGGCCCCTGCAGCCTCTTCTCAGCAGAGCAGCGGAGGAGGGCCCCCTCCAACTCCTGAGTCCAAGCCCTCACTCCAGTGGCGCCGGCTGTGCGCGGGGAGAGTCGTGGTCCTGCAGCAGCCCCTGGCGCCCGCCTCCTTCCTCTCTTGCCAGCCACGCGGGGGCCTCCGCACTCGTCTTCCCCCCGCGTCTCTGTGAGCCCTCCCTCACCTCCTTCACAGCTTTGCCGAGATGTCCCCTTTCCAGGGAGGCCCTTCTGTCTGACATGTAGAACCTTGCCGGAATGTAGGAGGAACTGACTTAGCCCTTGAACATACAAATGTGCGCGCCCTAAAATTCAGACTAGATGTGTGTGCCTTCACACTTCTGGTCGTTCTGTGACCTGGCCATTTCACAGGTCTTGGGAGTCCTCTTCCTCGCAGACACTGAGATTTGGATGTGTCATGACAGTTAACCCAGAGATTATGAAAGAGTGAACATTCAACCTCTTAGGAAGAGATACGGAAGAGACAAGTAAATGACCTTATTCTTGTCCAGAACAGAATTTATTCCATTTCAGGCTTGTTATTCTAGATTCCAGAGGCTGGAGGATATAACGAACTGGAAAGCATCCGGAATAGTTTGTTAACTCAAAACCATTTCGAGCTTCTCCTTAATGCAATGCACACGGCATTTGGGGGCTGCCTCTAGGAGTCTAAGCCTAGCAGCTCCCTCAAGACCTAAAAAAAAGCAAGTGAGAAGTCCAGAAAGCACATGTCTCATGACCCCATGGGATGGCTTAAAGCAAAGAGCCTCTTTTGTAACAGGTTTATTTTATAGCGTTTTTGTGCAGCTCTGTCCAGAATCCCTTAAGCAGGAAAAATAAAATAAAACAGAATCGATAGTAGGTAAACCAATTAGGGAATCTAAGTGAAGTCACTTCTCTGAGTCTAACAAAGCAGGAAGCAAGCCAACTCCATGAGAAGAGTCGATAGGGTTCTGCGCTGGGCTTTCCTAGTGGCAGCTGGACGCAGAGTCAGGAACAAAGAGCCGTTTGTTCAAGTCCACTCCCCAGCGGGACAACCCGTGGACCAACACTCAGGAAAAGAGCTGGGGAAGCTTAGAGAGAGGAAAGGTGCAGAGGTCTCAGTCTTACGTGTAAGTACAGAGAGACAGAGCTATTGCCAAAGGTGGGGGGAGCAAGTTTGGGGGTGTCCTTAACCTCTCGGGACCTTGGTTTCTTCATCAGGCAGATGTGATCATGGCCCCGCATGGTCCCATTCATGTCCCAGATCCACTTCTTTCTAGCTGAGGGGCAGTGAGCATTTTCTTGGGCAAGTTCTTGAGCATCTTAACATCTCGGGGCCTCGGTTTCTTCATTTGTAAAATGAAGGCTCATGACAGCTCCTGCCTAACAGAACTGTTGGGGGAGTTGATGTGTGAATATTTGTAAAGCCCCTTCCAGCTGACCTGATGCACGGTGATACCACCAGGGGTGACTTCTCTGATCATTGCTGCATGTAGTAGGTGCCTAATGAATACTTACATCAGTAAACACGGTCTGTCTTTATAACCAGAAGGCATCTTTGCAATTTCCTTATTTAATCTGCATTAAATTTAATAGAGACTCAGGTTTCCTCTTTCATTAGAAAACACAAAGAGATTAAGTACAGGACAGCATTTAAAAAAAAAAAGTCAAAATGTATCTGTCTTGGGCTTCCCTGGTGGCGCAGTGGTTGAGAGTCCGCCTACCGATGCAGGGGACACGGGTTCGTTCCCCGGTCCGGGAAGATCCCACATGCCGCGGAGCGGCTGGGCCCGTGAGCCATGGCCGCTGAGCCTGCGCGTCCGGAGCCTGTGCTCCGCAACGGGAGAGGCCACAACAGTGAGAGGCCCGCGTACCTCAAAAAAAAAAAAAAAAAAGTATCTGTCTTTATAAATACTTCTGCAATATTGGGAAATCTCTTGTCCTCCAAAATGAGAGTATCAGAAAGATTCTAGAGTGAGATCCTTAGATATGAAAATGATATATCCTGCGTGCACAGACCTTAGATATGAAAACGATATGTCCTGCGTGCACCGATGTCATTAAGTTTTTAAAATGTTTCCCAGTTATCATCAATCTCTTTACTGATAACAATGCCTTTTCCATAATCCCGAGGAACTTAATTGGACATATTCCTTTTCTCTTTCCTCCTCTCTTCACCGACCTTGTTCTGTGACATCATTTCCACGCCTTTGATGAATGAGCTCATTCTGTCGTGGAAATGCCTATCCCACTAGTGGGGGCCATGCAGGTTGATAAAACCAGCCTCACGTTCCAGGGTGTTCAGATTTCAAGCACTCTTCCCATCCTGAAACTGGCCGTCTTGTTTTGCAGGACCAAATGGGACACCAGGGCTCTGTATCAGAAGGTCTGTGCTGGGAGGTTTAGTAGGTGGCTGGCTGGGATGAAAAACTTCATCGCAAATGACTACTTCTAAGCAGGGGGTCCTCAGGGAGGCATGTATGGCCATGGTACAAGGAGCCGAGAAGCTTCCAGAGAGGCCGCACTAAGGAGATTTTGACTCAACATACACTTCCAGCTGCAACTCAGCAAGCTCTGCAGAAGCTTCAGGTGCGAACATCTTCCAGGCCACTTAGGTTAAAAACTCCCAAGATTCCCTCTTGAACCTTAAAAGTGTGGTTTGAAAAGTACCTTTTTTTTACAGCTTAGACATGCAGATGTTAATTTGGTGCAATAGTTTCCCTTTGCTATTCTAAAACAAGTAACAATAATAATAATGATAACATTTTAAAAACCACTCAACCATATTTGTGGTCCTAGCCTTACAATCTCATCTTTCAGTTCTCATTTTAACATTGCCTACAGACATAAGTTACTTTAAACATTCAGAGTGAATGTTACTCATGATTTTTCTGAACAAGTGGGATAATGGTATCCTCCCAAAACTCTGAGATGTGCCCATCCACACGCCTCTGTCTCCACAGCAGGACTCAACCCAGGATGGAAGAATAAAGGTCGGGCAGCATCACTGAAGAAAGTTAATGTTTCTCTTAATTTGAGTTTGAGGGGGAAACAGTTTCTCATTGAGATAGGAGAGCTAACACAGCAAATGACTTGCTTCTCACTGGTAAGGGTTTGAAAAATTGGTTGAGATAGATTCTTTACTTTTCATGTGGGTCCTTGTAGCCTTCTTGTGGCAGTGGCCATAGAACGTATTCAGAGAACTCCAGAGGCCCTGGTCCCTCCTGATGGCCCGTGCTGCTTCTCCGGCTGCCCTTGGGCAGGAGTGTGGCCTGGCTCTGGTGTGTGTTTACCATTCTCAGCATCCTGCTGAGTGCTTTGCACCTGTTACCTAGTTTTCAACCCACAGGCATCCGGTAAGGTAGCTTGTGTGTGCCGTTCTTTTACTGTCAAGAAAGCCGAGGCTCTGGTATAGGTAAATAACCTGCTTCAGGGACATACAGCCAGTGAGCAATGGAGCCCAGGGTCAAGCCAAGTTCATGCTTACGTCCGGTCAGCATTTGTGCTGTCACCGAGATAGTGAGCAAAACACCCTGCTTCCCACACTTGTGTCCCTGACTCCAAGGGCACCTTCTGCCAAGGCACGTGGCCTGAGCACGTTTAAAGAAGCTAGCCAAACTGCCTGTGCCCATAAATATTTTATCATTATGCAGGGTGCCCGGAACGTAACGTGCCACCTTCCTCCTGACATGGCTTTGGGAAATCTTCATTACGCATCCCTTTTTCTGGGTGCTTCCCTTTTGATCTTCCTGACCTAGGTCTCCTGGTCTGAATTATCCTGTTGAGTATTTGACAGGATGGTTAAACAGTTTAGTGAAGAGTGATGGGGGATGTAGGAATAAGAAAATAACCCAGTGACACACAGTATCTAGCAGGAGAAATCCCAGGCGGGGCACCTCGGGAAGGACGCCTGGTATTTCAACAGGTAACTTCTTTGTCTGTAGTTTATTGTTGAATCAGAACACGTGCTTACAGATGGCAGGATCCCACCCCAGAAGTAGCTGCCCCTTTGTTGTAGCCCAGGTTCAGTGGTCGAGAACTCAAAGGGGGATTACCAGCCCATATTGTTGACGGTTTTGACTTACCTAGTGTTCCAACATTTCTGCCAAGAGCGGAGTGGTAAAGAATCCAGCATTTTAAGTGCACGCCTCTGGGATCCATGCAATTCCTGAGGTGGGGAAACAGAAGGGATGTGAGTGGGGGGAGTTCTGTAAAACACGGGAGGGCAGGCTGGGATCAATCATCCAAGGTCATCGTCCATCAGACACGTGCCTCGTCCATCCGGGCAACAACCCGTGAGTGGAGCCTGAGGACTGGTGTTCAGAGCGCCCCCCAGGAGAAGCGCCAGGTTAAGGGTGCTCGGTGGAAGCTGCTTTGGAGGCGTGTGAGAACCACGTGTCTCCCCCTTCTTCTCATTTGACCATTCAGTCACTTGAATATTAACGACGCCCCCTGGAGATACTGAGGGGAATGACGGAGGCTGCGATGTCCTCATGGGGCTTGCGTTCTGAGGCAGGAGACAGATGATAAAGGAGTAAGAGTTCAGTCCGTGACAGGTTTGTGCAGAAAAATAAGCATTGTGAGAGGATGGGGAGCGATGGGAGACCAAGTGCCGCGACTGCTGGAGGGAAGAGGTGACATCAGAGCAGGGACGGGAATGAGGTGAGCCAGTGGGTCCTGGACTCCTCTGTCCCTGTGCACACACCGCAGATGCAGCTTAAATTGTCTCACTGACAGAGACACATACTAAAGCCTTTGGTTTATCCTAACGTGGGTCTGAGAAGTGTCGTAAAGATCATCACATCAAGAGAAAGCGATTTGAATTGTATTCACTGTTAGGGTCCCAGATCCCAAACATCTGTCTGAGAATGCTCTCTATATAAAGTCTCGAAGCTAAAAAATTTCATCTGTACTGTACACAGGCGCGGCGTTTCAAGCTCACTTTCTATTGTTTTATCACTTGAATTAATTGCCCAGGGAATAGCCAGACAGCAGAAATTGTATAACGTGTAGAGTCTTTATAATTAGTTTATGTTTTATGTTAACTTGATTAGGAACGGTGTGACATAACCACACACTCGGCTATGTACACAATTAGTTTATGTGCTACAACCGAATTTTTCTTTTCAAACACTGTCCTGATTTGTAGAGTTCCTCATGGCCTCTTTCTGTCTTTTACCTTACTTTCTAATCTACCTAGAGTCAGTCTGTATCCCAAATGTTCCAACATTTCTGCCATATGCCTCTGAATAGTATTTCACCAATACTCACACATCTTCTGGAGCGTTTTCTCCCGGGGCCATTCCAAGCCCAGTTGCTCTGAGCTGCTCAACAGCTGCTGTAACTTCTCGACAGAACCTGAGAACCGACCTTGGCTGCTTCTTGGGACGCGGTGTGTGGTGGGGGGAAGGAACCCCCCCTCTTTTCTTGGGTTGCTGTATCTTTTCCTTCCACGTTTATACCCCCATTTGACAAAGCACACCCTCTGTAAGCCTCAGTGCCTGGGAGGTCTATTTTTGAATTCTTACATGTCTGAAAAGTGTCTTTATTCTGTCCTTGTGCTTGAAGAAGGATGACCTGGACATAAAACTTTAGGCTAAAAAGTATTTTCCCTCCCTTGTGAAGACTTTGTGCCATTGTTTTCTAGAATCTAGTGTGCCCTTAAGAAGTCCAGGGCATTCGGGCGCCTTATGTATCCTGCTTTGTGAGATTTCTTTATCCTAATGATCTGAAATTTCACAGCGACATGAGTCTTACTGTGGACTTTTTTTATTTGTGTATTTATTCTTTGGACTCTGCTATTTCTGGCTCTGGATTGCTGGACCCTTCCATCTGACTAACTTTTTAGTGTTATTTCTTAAATAATTTCTCCCCTTCCATATTCTGTGATCTCTTTGCCTAGAGTTTTTAATTATTTGAATATTGGACCTTCTGGATGGATCCTAGCATCTTTTTTTTTGTGTGTGGTACCCGGGCCTCTCACTGTTGTGGCCTCTCCCGTTGCGGAGCACTGGCTCCGGACGCGCAGGCTCAGCGGCCATGGCTCACGGGCCCAGCCGCTCCGCGGCATGTGGGAGCACAATCCTCTCATCTTTTCTTCCCTATTTTCTAACCTCTGTTCTTTTGCTCAACTTTCTGAGAGATTTCCTTGATTTTCCTTCAAATCCTCCTATGGAAGAAATCTTTATTTCAATTAAATATTTCATTTCCAACTCTTATTTTTGCCTCTTTTTAAATTTTTTTCTAAGAACATCAGATTTTTATCTTAGGGCTTCCATAGCCTCACTTATTTTTCTAGACGATATCCTTGACTTTTCAAAGGTTTCATCAAATGCCCTTTGAATTTCTCATTTTCTTCCCAGTTTCTTTTTTTGTTTCTGTTTGATGACTTGAGTCTCCAGCTTTCACGTTAGATGCTTGACTGCCCGTTAACACTTACAAGGGAGCTGCTGAGCATCGAGCATCGGGTGGGGAGCTCGGTGTGTGAAGGTGAGGGCTGTTGATGGCGGGATGCACTGGATGGGATCACACGCTGAGCCAGCTTTCTCCAAATTGGAACCCCTAAACCTCAGTAGGTGCCCCGTCTCTGCATCCCAACACACACCCCTAGCCAAGGCTGATCAGTTTTTTCAGAGAGGAAAAAGTGCTTTCCTTCCTGGAAAGTCCCCTCTGTCCCACCGCCGGCACTGGGAGGGTGCAGGGGTGGAGGCGAGCTTCAGGCACCTTCACCATAACTCACTCAGTCCTGCTATTGCAGGAAGGGGGACCCTTTCCAGGGCCCGAGGGAGCTCTTGTCTAACACTCAGAAAGGAACTGTCCGAGGAGACACACGTGCTGACAAAACAAAAGACTTTATTGGAAGGGGCGCCCGGGCGGAGAGCAGCAGGGTAAGGGACCCCAGGAGGACCGCTCTGCCACGTGGCTCGCAGTCTCGGGTTTTATGGTGATGGGGTTAGTTTCCGGGTTGTCTCTGGCCAATCACTCTGACTCAGGGTCCTTCCTGGTGGCACGTCCTCAGCCAGGGTGGATTCCAGCGAGGAGGATTCTGGGAGGTTGGTAGGACATATGGGCTGGCGTCTCCCCTCTCCTTTTGACCTTTCCCGAATTCTTCCGGCTGGTGGTAGCTTGTTAGTTCAGTGTTCCTTACCAGGACCTCCTGTTGTGACATAACTCATGCAAGTGGCTACTATTGAGCCTGGCCGGGTGGGGGGCGGGTCGGGGTTCAGTCAGTGGTTCCCCTAACACTGCCTTTGGCTGGTTTCTGCCCACCTGGGAGTCCTGTGGGCCACGCAGAGGTCACCGTGGGATCTCGAGCCAGCGAGTACTGTGCTTGGAGTTTCATAAGATCCATATTTTCAGCTGGGTTTCTAACCCTCCGCTCTGGGTCTGTCCTGCTCCGAGGTCCTGTCGCTTTGTGGTGGTGGGAGTGATGCCAAAAAAATCACCCGCTTTTCCCTGGAGTCTTCCACCAGACACTTAGAGTATAACTTCCAAGGCCCATTAGGTTAGTTACTAGTCACCCTTCTGCTTTGTGTCTCTTGCTCTTTTTGCCTTTTTATTATTTTATTCTCATTTTAGCAGGGTCCGGGGAATGAAAGGAGATAAGCAAAGGCAGTCACACTACTGTTTTGAACCAAAAGTAACGTTTGGGATTTTTTTTCACTTTCTTTATGTATATTTCACATTATTCAAATTATATACATCTGTTGTGTGAGCTAATAATAGTCCCCCTAGGATACTTCGTCTTTAGAAACCATTGTGCAGAAAAAGCTAAATCCTGTAACCCATGGACATGATATGGTAAAGACATTATACAGTTTAGTGATTATAAATTATTTGATCATTCACATGACTTCTGCTTTATAAAGATTAATTGAGAGAGAATTTGTCAGTTGTGCCAGACTTGGTTTTGTTGCTGTCCTGATTATAGATTCTGAGATACAGTTTCCTGGTGTACAGACACCCTTTGGAAGACAGAATAAAAGCGGATTTCTAAGTTAATTAATAGTGTTTGCGACAGGGATTCACTTTTGTTCTATTTCCGTGGAAAATGTGTTATTCTGACTCCTTACAAATAGGGAGGATTTGATAGCCATATAGGAAAAGGGTTTTTAATTCTGTATCTTCTTTTATGTCTCTGTGGATCTGCTTTACCTTATCTCTCTTGTATCTATTTCAATTTTTTATTTTGGGGAGGGGGTAGGGTGCTCCCTGGTTAATTAATAAAAGTGTCAACCTAGAGAAATTGAAAATGGAAGCATTGAGCCCTAAAAAAAAAAAAAAAAAAAGACTGGGTTCCCAAGTGACATCTTCTTGGCCACAGGCCTAATAATTAGATTTAAGCTTATTCTATAGATTAGACGCCATATATACTGGCAGAACCTTCAGAACTGAATTACTCAGTCACCCTGCAGTACGATGAATTGGACTCAAGGGGTCTTTTAAGTCCCTTCTGACTATGAAATCTGTGAAATCCTCTGCTTCCCTGATAGCGAGGCATAGTGGACTTGTAATAGATCCGTTCTTGGGTTGCTCTGTCTACCAGAAAAATTTATCCTCAAAGCCAAACAGATCTAACAGGCTAGCTTTAAATAGAGATTGGGATTCCATATTACACTGCACAAGTCACTTTTTTCCTTAGACCTTTTTATTAACTTTGCTTACACTCTTTAAATCCCAGAAAAGCGTAATAGCCCATATCCTAGTGACCTGTGTCAAGGGAGGTAGAAAACAAGAGGGATACATCCTGAACTGGCCTGGGGCGTTTTTGAGACCTACCAAAGGATAAGAAACCTGTTTGCTTATTTATTCATTTAGCACCACTAATTCTAGAACAGGTTTCCACATTTAAATAGAACTCAAGTTTACAAAACAAGTGTTGTTTTTAAAACTTTGCCAATCACTTTATACACATCTTTATCAGCATGGTCATTTAAAATATAGAATTAATGAAGAAGATTTAGGAAAGGTCAAGTATGTTTCTGAATCTTATTCTTCTTAGTAGACTATAGAGAAACTGAGGAATTTTAAAAGAAAAATGATTTATTCCTTTTAAGTTTGACCAACCAGTCAGTTCTGCCCCAAATCCTGTTCTTTGATGCTGACTTTTTAAAAAATATAGCTGACATGCAATATTATGTTAGTTTCAGGTGTGCTAGGTAGTGATTGGACATCTGTGTACGTTACAAGATGATCCCAAAGATAAGTCCAGTAACCATCTGTCTCCATACAAAGTTACCACAATATTATTGACTATATTTCTCATGCTGTATATTATATCCCCATGGCTTATTTATTGTATAACTGGAAGCTTGTACCTCTTAATCTCTTATCAAAACAAGTTGAAAGCACTTCAGTTCGGAGTAGGAAACCATTGAAATCTGGAATTGTTCTGTTTGAATGATGGAATCCTTATGTGAAAATATTTTTGAGAAACTATTTCAGAAAGCACCATGAATGTATTAATTTTCTTTGGTTTCTGGTCTCATCCACTTTACCCCTTCCCCTTGGTATTGCCTGGGCAAGAGTAAGTTCATATGACAGTGCCTTACTGTCTGCAGTACTGTTTAAATGACACATCCCAACCCAGGCCATATTCGGAACCATAATAAGGGAAGAACACTTTTTCAAAGCAAAGTTTCATTTTAGAATTTTGGAGCAATTTAGGAAACTTAGTCCCGGTATTTCTGATGTTGAGGCCAAAGTTTGAGCCTTAGGTTGTTTTCTCGATAGTAAGATATGACAAAACAAACAAAAAAACCCTAGAACTAAAAAAGTGATTTGGCAAGATCACAGGATACAAGATCGACACGCGAAAGTCAGTTGTATTTCTATATAGTAGTGACGAGCACATGGAAGCCAAAATTAAAAACACAGAACTATTTACAGTGGCTCAAAAAAGTGAAATACTTAAGTGTAAACCTAACAAAACCCATATAGGACTCATGTGCTGAAAACTCTAGAACTCTGATGAAAGAAATCAGAGAAGGTCTAAATCAATGGAGAGACATAACCATGTTAAAGAACTGGGAGACTCAATCCAGTAAAGATGTCAGTTCCTCCCCCATTGCTAAACGGATTTAGTGTGATGCCTCTCAAAATCCCAGAAGGATCTTTTGTAGATACAGATTCTGTTTTGATGCATTTCTTTTTTACAAGAACATCTGGAACTTCTGTGTGACTTGAAAACAATAAATTGACCAGGGAAATGGTTTTCCTGTGATACCTATAGGTACTTTCAGTGCTTTCAATCACATTTACTGTAAAAATTCAGTGCCTGCCTTCTGTGAGCCAGGCCCCATGCTGAGTGCCTTCCGTTCTCTGTGTCCCGTCATCTCACAGCCACCCTGTGGGGAAGGTGCTGTTAGGATCCTCACTTTACAGACAGAAAAATGGAAGTACCTAGAGGGAATTTACTTGTTCCAGGCCACAGATCTAGAGGATACAGAAGCAAGATTCAAACGTAGACCCACTTGGGTCCAAAATCTGCTCTGCACTCAGTGTTCCTGTCCCTGTAGGGGTCTCAGGCCAAGTGCCCTCTTAGATAACCCTGCTTTTTGAGAATCTCTGTAGTTCTTACATCACTTTACTGCCTAGTTCCCTGCCAGGCTCTGTCGTGAGTATCCCCAGTCTACACTCCGGTTCCAGCTAGAGAGCTGCACCCAAGGACTATTCCAAATTACCCAGCTAGAAGGGAACATTTGATACTTTTCAGAATAACTTTTTTTCTTGAAATTCTTATTTAAAAGAGACTTTCCCATCTGGCAAATAAGGATGACTACAGAAGTATTGTTGCTTGCCTTGCAAGTGGGAGAAATGGATTTTGGAATGACACATCACTTTTCTTAGGTGTCAGGGGAAATAGGTCACTTTAGAGTGTTTATCATAATATTTGAAAAAAGCTGGCATTGAAAAATGAGAAGTTGAATATTGAGTAGTTCTCCAAAGACTAGAAATGGACTGCTGAAATATTTTCTGAGATAGACCATAGCTTTTTTATATAGTTTCTTTTCCCCGGTGTCTCCCTAAGATAAGTTTTATTTTAATGGTCAATTGTAGCTTGGTAAAGGGAGCAATTTAGTCTTTATGGTATATATATTGGCTTCATTTATTGCAATGTCTTTCTAGATATAAACACAGGAAAGCTCTAACCTCCTTGAGTTGTAGAAACAGCGATTGGAGTGATCTAGAGGTCCTTAGTAAGTAAAATAGATGAACATGAATGTTTAAAAGCCTCCATCTACCTTTAAGGCTGTTAAACAAAAGAGAAAAGTCCAATCCCCTCTCTGTAGAAATCAATAAAGAACAAGCAATGTCGCAGAAGCGTCGGATCCCCTCTAAGCTAATGGAGGAGAAACTACACAAATCCAGACGTTCGACTGGAGACTTCGGCATCGCATCCAAAGTGGTTTCTGGCAACATCTCCCAGTTCGGAGCCCATGGCTTCCTTTTGCACACACACCAGGTCCCGACTGCAGAATTTCATAAGTCGGTTACTAAACGGCAGTCGCCGGCTAAATGTTTTCTGAAGAATTTGGGGTGACGTGATCGCAAACACAGACTGACATGTTACACGCCAGTATAACTGCCGTTAGCATGTTTACTACAGGGACCATCCAGCCCTTGGTAACAGGAGAGGCTGCCTCTGACCTCCAGGTACCAGCCCCCCTTCCTCAGCCCTGGTCATCACCCCTCAGCCCCGTAAATGGTTCCTGGCAGTGATTCCCTCCATCAGGCTGTAAACTCATGGGCAGTTTCAGAGTCTGTGCGCTGCTTAAAGAACTCTGCACGTTCTCTATACAGAAACAGGCTGCATAAGAAGTATGAGAATTTCAAGGCCATAAAGGATATAAGAGATCATCTGTGTTGCAGATCCGGCACGACTAGAACAGAGCGGAAGGAAAGGTCCACCACGTTCCGAGCACAGTTGGGTCCTGCTGTCTCTTCATCCACCCCACCTTGCTCATACCTTCCTCTTCTTTACTCTCTGTTTCTTGGGAGATTTTATCCACTTCTTAATATATTCCATTTGATTCTTTGTTCAGTGATCAATACCTTACATACAGTTTATCTTCAAACTTTCCTCTCTGTCTGCATCTTTTCTCTGTCCCCGTGTTCCTGTCTTCTTGCTTTGAACACAGTAAATTAAATACCAGCAGTGAGAAAAAGTTTCAAAGAATCACAGGACTTATTATTCGTCTGCCACCCTCTCATCCACTGCAGGAATCCCCTCTAAAGTTTCTTGGGCTGATGGTAAGGCTCCGTCTGCACAGGCCCATTCTGGGATGTAAAGCTCACTCTTTACAAAGGAGTTAATACCAGTTTGGGACAGTTTAAATTGTTTAAAAATTCTTCCTTAAATCGATCTACAAATTGCCTCTACAGTCTGTGACATTCTGATGGCGTTGTCTCTAGCTCACTACAAAGGACAGTGGCTAACATGTATTACCCCCAACACACCAGGAAGGGCTCCTGCTGTCATCCTCGTGGTGCAGGTGAGGAACCCGAAGGTTAGAGAGACCCGAGGTCACACGGGAGTAAAGAGTGGAGCTGGGAGTGAGGAGCTCGTATTCTGACCCCAGACCCTGGAGGGTGGGCCCCGCCAGCCCCTCCTCTGCCAGGACGCTGTCCTCCAGGGTCGCACCTGCTCTCTGGGCCCCTTTCTCCTTGCTGTTTTCTTACCCCGCTAGGTCCTCTGTCATGTTTCCCAGATGCCTCTCACCGTCGGAAGGGTTACGGGTTACCGTCCCCTCGTTTCCACTCGGGTGCTCCACTGCCCTTCTTCCCTGGAGTCTCCCCGCCCTGACGCTGCGTCGCGCAGGCTGCAGCCGGCCCACTGTGAGTGCTGTGGCGGCCACACTGCTTCCGCCTCAGGCACATCGGCCTCTCCTGGCCCATGGTAGGCACTCAGTGGTCTTTGTCGAAGGATTGCATTCCCTTCCTTGGCTATTATATACTCTACGACTTCTTAGTTGTTTTTCCCTGGGGTCTCTGATTCCCCGTGGTTAAACCTTAAATTTTCAAAAGCAGTACGTTCTTCCTCTCTCTGCTCGGAGATAGAATTATAATCCATCCAATGATTTGCTTTTGGCAGGAGGAGAAGCAAATGGGGACTTGCTGCTTCCCAGCACTGTTGAGTGTTGCTTCTGTGACAGCTCAGCATCTGTACTAGAAGGTAACTGCTGACTCACTGGGTCTGTATCCCCGCAGCAGCATCACTGCCCTTCTTCTCGTCCGTCAGCCCCGGCAGGTGCTCTGTGCCCCGAGCCCAGCTCAGGCTCCGGGGAGGGTCCGTACAGGTACTGCCCCAGGAGTGCTAGCCCCTGCCACTGCTGTAGCGCTATTATCATCTCCAGAGGTCTCCTCCGATGTCCCGGGCCAGGTATGAAAAGTCCTGTAGAGCCACCTGACACCTGTAAGCCAGAACTTACCCCTGTGCTAAGGTTTCTGCTTCTCATTTTTATTTCCCTGTTTTCAGTGCCTCCGTATAAAATCTCTCTCCTGCGTCCTGTGCAATGGTTTTTCTCTTTCCACTGTGCCGCTCTTGTCAACATACAAATGTGCTGTCGTTCTACCGTCTTAAAGAAAACCCCCTGCGTTCATCCTGCTGACATCTCCAGCCCTCGCCTCCTCTCAAAGCTCCTGGGACACACCAGCAGCCCTTGTCCCCGCTACTGAAATCAGCAGTGGTTTCCACCTTGCTGAATCTTGGTTCTCCCCTTTATAGCACCTGGACTTATCATGCTGCAAATTGCATTGACTTATGCCATAGTTGTGAGCTCCATCCATGTGGTGTTCATTGTGTTCACTGCCTGGCATGAGTAGATGCTCGGGAAACATTATTTTCTGAAGGCACAGATACATAACTGGTGCTTTGTGCATTCTAGATCTTCGGTCTGTATAAACATGCCTCCTTGGGGGTCTGTCCCTTGAGGGTGGGGGATCACAGGAAGGGGTCTTTGTCGTATTGCGTGGGTCTCCGTGGCCTGGAGGATTCAGGCCCAATCCCCCAGGCAAGTGCAGGGAAGTCTGATTTTTATCGAATCAGGTGACAGCTAGATTGTTATTTTTCTGTTGTTCAGAAGATATTCTAATTTCCTTAGCAAGATATTAGAATAATTATTTCCTCCCACAGAAGGAGCAGTGAAATTTTGAGAGCTCCTCAGAGAATCTTACCAAAGGGCTTTTATTGTCACTGCCACAAATTGGATTTCGTGGGCCGATTCTTTATATTTTAGGAATGCCGTCTCCCCGCAGAGTTTCCAGAGCATCTTCCCGCCTCTTAACTCCCCCTCACTGCCTTCTCCTCTGGCACAGCAAGTACTGCGAACTCCAGCTTCTCTGGTAGTGGGCACACAGATTCTGCCACCACAGCAGGAAAGAGGCTTTGTTCTGGAAGCAGCCTAAGGCCTGGCAGCCTCCGGGTTAGGCGTGGGGAGGGGGGCGCCAGCTAACGTTCTTTCCTCCCTTCCTTCCAGGCTCCCATCCAGATGCAGCCCCTCTCACCCCGGGAGCCCGGGACGCTTCCAGGCCTGTTGACGGCTGTTCCTGGGACATTTCCATGACTGTTGAGGGCTGTTCCTGGGACGTTGCCATGCCTGTTGAGGGATGTTCCTGGGACGTTTCCATGACTTTTGAGGGCTGTACCTGGGATGTCTCCATGCCTGTTGAGGGCTGTTCCTGGGACGTGTCCATGACTTTTGAGGGCCGTACCTGGGACATTTCCATGACTTTTGAGGGCTGTACCTGGGACGCTTCCAGGCCTGTTGAGGGCTGTACCTGGGACGTTTCCATGCCTGTTGAGGGCTGTACCTGAGACGTTTCCACGACTGTTGAGGGCTGTTCCTGGGACGTTTCCATGACTGTTGAGGACTGTACCTGGGACGTTTCCATGCCTGTTGAGGGCTGTTCCTGGGACGTTTCCATGACTGTTGAGGGCTGTTCCTGGGACGTTTCCACGCCTGTTGAGGGCTGTTCCTGGGACGTTTCCATGACTGTTGAGGGATGTACCTGGGATGTTTCCATGCCTGTTGAGGGCTGTTCCTGGGACATTTCCATGCCTGTTGAGGGCTGTTCCTGGGACATTTCCATGACTTTTGACGGCTGTACCTGGGACGTTTCCATGCCTGTTGAGGGCTGTTCCTGGGACATTTCCAGGCCTGTTGGGGGCCGTACCTGGGACGTTTCCAGGCCTGTTGAGGGCTGTACCTGGAATGTTTCCAGGCCTGTTGAGGGCTGTTCTTGGGACATTTCCAGACGTGTTGAGGGCTGTACCTGGGACGTTTCCAGGCTTGTTGAGGGCTGTACCTGGGACGTTTCCAGGCCTGTTGGGGGCTGTACCTGGGATGCTTCCAGGCGTGTTGGGGGCTGTTCCTGGGCACAGGTTTAGAAAACAGACGGACCTGGGGTTGCTCCTTCAACTGACCAGCTTCAGGCAACTCACTTAAACCTTCCGAGCCTCAGTTTCCCCATCTGCTAAGTGGGACAGGTGATACTTGTTGATTCTAAGGTGTCCATTCCATCTGGCCGGAGGTGTTGCAGAAGGAAGAGTCCCCATAAATGGTTGCCGTTGCATTTCTCTCCTGAGCCGTTAAGTGATGCGCCCAGAATCAAAAGCTTCAGATACCAGGAAGCTGTAAACATCAACAACTACCTTTCGCCCCAAGCAAAATAATCCTCTTTCTTGTTAAAAAATACTAGAAAATTTCATTTCTCACTAAACAAATTTAAACAATGATAGAGACTCAGAAAAAACAAAACTATTTCTAAAAGCCAACTCCCTTTTTTCACTTTGGATGAGTCATTTTTTTTTTTTTTAGTAAACAGGAATGAGAAACAGTTAATCAAGATAGAGGCAGAGGGGCTTCCCTGGTGGCACAGTGCTTGAGAGTCCACCTGCCGATGCAGGGGACACGGGTTTGTGCCCCGGTCCGGGAAGATCCCACATGCCGCGGAGCGGCTGGGCCCGTGAGCCATGGCCGCTGAGCCTGCGCGTCCGGAGCCTGTGCTCCGCAACTGGAGAGGCCACAACAGTGAGAGGCCCGCGTACCACAAAAAAAAAAAAAAAAAAAGATAGAGGCAGATGGTTTCATTTTAAAAGAAAAGCATGAAGGAATAGGGCAAAACGCATTGTGTTGGAAGGAATATGGAAGGCAGAGTTCTCAGATCTCAAGAAAGACTTGCTTTGTCCATCCAGCAGTGTCTGTAGCTTTTAAAGTATTTATCAAGATTACTTTTAATATAGGCTTTTTATTATCATCCTTAGACTCCTCAGTGAGCTGGCTTTGTTTGTTTATTTGTTTTGGCAGCGGGACTAGGAAGGTGGGGAAGTAAGCAAAGCCTTTGTGATAGTTTTAGCTTTTTATTCTTTTGCATTGGGGCAAACACACATCCTGTGCTGGATACATGTCAGACAAGGATCCCTACAAGAGATCCTGAGCTCTGCTGTCCCGCAGGGTCCGGTGCTACGCTGGGCTGACCAGGTGTCCGTGGCTGGGGGAAGGGCAGTGCCAGGGAGGAGGGATGGGACACAGAACAAGAGGTCAGAAAAGACTTCGCAGTGCGTTTGGGGACTGGTCCAGGCCAGGCAAAGGAGGGCTGGGGGATGCCAGGGCGGGGAGCAGAATAAGGAGGTGCCGGCATCAGAGAGCGTGCCCGGGAGGAGGGGGCCCTGGGGGCAGGGGAGGATGGACAGGCAGGGGAGGGCCTGTGGCCGCAGAGCATAGCAGTTTGGCCACCTGCCCACTGCTTTCGCTCCGGCCAGCTTGGAGCAGAGCTGGAACGGGCCTGGGCAAGGTGCAGTGACCGTATCAGCCACTCCCGAGCTCCTTGTCGCTTGGACCCCAGAATGACATTTCCAATGTAGACTGTGGTGAAGCCTTACCTCATGCTGTTCTAGGCTTGAAAATGGTTTATGTGAGACGTGTCAAGTGCTAAAGATTAAAATATGTGCTGCAAAAATAGGTGTCTACAGACTTGCCTGTCTTACTTTGAACTGTCCCAGAATTCAGTCTGAATTCTTAAAAGTGAAAAAATACTGTTTGTCTTTTCTGAGTACACTTGAGGCAAAAGGAACTCGTTGTTTAAAAACTGCTGAACTTCTCCAGCACTGATTGATTCCAGAGATGGAAAATAATTCTAGGTGTTGCTTGGCAAATAACATAAACAGTATTCATTCTTTTTTTTTAAAAGCAGAACCTACTGGTTCTGCTTTAAAATTCTACCTTGTATTGATTTCCCTTTGGACCGGATTTGTGTTCTAAGCACAGTTCAGGGCTAATGTGTTCGTTAAGCTGTGAATAAACAGTTTCTGTGCGTTTGTGGGCCGGTGCCCCAAGCTCTCCAATCAAAAGGAGGCACTTGGAGTGTTGTTTCAAATTTATAAACAGTGCATCCTGAGGTTCGCTTCCTGGGTTTTTTATCTGAGGGCATCATTGAGCTTTTATTATCTAAAATAACGTGCTAGGTAGTCTGCTGAGGGTTTTACATTTTAGTTCAGCTGGGTGCCCATTTTAGTGAGCGCCTACTGTGTACACGGCTGGGGGCTTTAGTAGAAACGGCAGTAAAAAGTGAGTTCTCCCTACTCTCCACATGCTCCGTGTTGCAGACAGAATGAAACACAGTCTCTGTTGCTTGTTGTTCTTAATCTCTCATGATTTTCATATCTTTGATGGATCTGCAGTCACTGGTGTCAAGAAAGAAAATTAAATTAATGGAACTGAGTTGATAAACATTTCACCTTCTCTGCTTATGCATGTAAGCTGTAAGCAAGTAACATGATTATCTGATGTAAGAAAAAGTTTAAGCGATTTCTTGTCCTCCTCTTCCTGCTAGGGGAAGCCGGTACTCAGCAGTGAATGGCCAAGAGAGTAGATCTTCGAGCTTCGGGACTAAACTACAATTAGTGTGTCTTCCTAATGGAAAGGCACTTGCATTATTTAAATGTAAACCATTTAGAACTACATCACACCCATCTTTTTAAGAGCTGGAATGAGGGTGTGACATGGAGAGGTGGACCAAGGGGTAGGTATGCAGGTGAGGTTGTGGAGCCCTCAGCCACCTGGTAGCCGAGTATCTTAGACAACTTTGTTGGTGTCTTTGGACATGACTTTCCTCATCTGTAAAGTGGGGATAATAACACTTGCTTTAGAGATGTTGGTGGGATTGAATCGTAAAACCTTTAAACTGCATTAGTACAGTTCTCTGTGCATTTAGTACATCATACGTGCTTAACAGGAAATGGTCATTATGAACAGGTAAATTTTTAAACATAATTTAAATAGCAGTTTTCCTAATACACTCCCAGTGAACTGGGTCCACTCGCCCCAAAATGCTGCTTTATTTTTCCTTCTTTCAAGTTGATATGTGTCACCTTTTTTTTTTTTTTTTTGCGGTACGCGGGCCTCTCACTGTTGTGGCCTCTCCCGTTGCGGAGCACAGGCTCCGGACGCGCAGGCTCAGCGGCCATGACTCACAGACCCAGCCGCTCCGCGGCATGTGGGATCCTCCCGGACCGGGGCACGAACCCGCGTCCCCCGCATCGGCAGGCAGACTCTCAACCACTGCGCCACCAGGGAAGCCCGTGTCACCGTTTTAACACATATTTATTTCAGAGTATTTACACACATATGTATTTACACACGTATTCACACACATTTAATACATACTTATTTCACTAGAAATTGAAAATATTTTCACAAATAAAGGTTCTGTCTATATTGCCACCCTGCTACGGCTGCCGTAGAGTATGTACAAGTTTACACAGCCAAAGAAAAATGCAAATTGCGGGTGCTTACAACCCACGTCAGTGGGACAACCAGATGCCGCGTCCCCAGATCCACGTAGACCCGCAACTACTCACCCTCTTGCTGGTACAGGGGGATCAGACGCCTCGTAAGGGAGTAACTGTGAGGATGGATGAGATGGGGCATGTGAGCCCTGCATGGTGTCTCCATGAGCTGCTACTAACGTTCACAGTCCTCGAGTTTGCTGAGATGTCATTGCTGCTGCTAGAAAGTGCGCTCCTGGTCAACCTAACTGGGGAGCCAGCTAACTCTTAGCCTCATGTTAACTAGCAGTTCTCCCAAAGGCTGGGACCTGAAGGGGCTAGCCTGTGCGAAGGGCCGGGGCTCTCACTAGAGTTTGGCCGTGCCTTGCACGTTCTCACAAGCCGAACACAGAGCCGAGTGAAGCCCGCTCCAGGAGAGGACAAAGAGGCCGTAATGGGATCACTTTATGTTTGTGTGGACAAAGCAAGCAGTCCTACTGGAATTCTGTTATTAGGAATTCTAGTCACCCTGCTTTTAATTACTTGTCGTTACGTCCATCAAGCAAGCCTCGTATTTCCAAACGATTTTTGGTGCCAGCTTCTGAGATCTCGGGTGCAGGGCAGGGCTCCCCAACATCGACACAAGCTGGTGGCCCTGTTATAGCAAAACTTTCTCTGCCTTTGGCCACGGAAGACTGTTGAACCAGAAATGTGATTTTTTTTTTTTTCTGATTCTCGATTTCATTTTACCTGTAATTGTCTTAAATAAGAGTAGGGCATTTTAAAAGAAACCCATGACATTTCTTTTTAGAATGGACTTACTTACAGATGAAAGTGAAGCCTGTGAACGCGTTTTCTAAATGACCTTGGAGAATGACGTCCAAGTCAAGACTCCATCCCAGATTGAGATGTGACCGGCTGTTTTTCTCCTATCAACCTTAGGTTTGATTTCATTTTTAATAATGGCTTTATTATTTTCTCTAGGCTGTTTCACTCGCACAACTGTTGGCTTTGAAATTTGAAACCACATATTTTTGTTGTAGCTCAAATAAAAGTGGGGTCACACGAGTGACCCTGTAGATAGAAACTGCCTGGTCGACCCACTTTGACAGAAATAGCACCCACGCTCTCACCTGAGACCAGTGGAATCATTTTAAGACAAAAGATCATTCAGTGACCGTAAAGCTTGAAACCTGATGGGGGGGACGAAATGTAACAACAGCTCACGTCGCCTGAACAGACGCGATGCTACACACTGGTCCTTCAACGCGCTCCCTCGCGGAATTCTCACGGCAGCCCCAGCGCATGTAGCTTTCATTATGGTCAGTGTACCGTCAGGAGGAAACTGAGGCACACCGAGCTCGGGGAACGTGCCCAGGGTCGCAGAGCTGTGAGTGGCCAGGCTCCGGAGTAAACGCAGTTGACCTTGGACCCTGGACCTGGCTCTGGACTGAGGGGCTCCGCGTCAGCAGGCGGACAGACATAAACCCCGAAGGTTGCCACCTGGACCGGTTCTACTGTCTGGCCTGGATTCATTAGGGGATGAACAGGAAGCGAGTGTCCTCTTTTCTCAGGCCCTAAGAATGCACCCTGAATTCTCCTCTCAACACGACCCGTAGCCTCTTCGGTTCGTCTTAAATAATTCAAAGTCCTCAGGTCAGTTTCAGGCATGAGCGACTGAAAACCTCCAGCCTCTCACCCTGTTTCAGCTGGGCGCCCCCCCCCGCCCCCCACTCCCAGCTCAGGCCTGTGTTGGCTTCGAAACCTCGGTGGAGGAGGGGGCTGAATAAACCTTGTGGGTTTCCCAGCTCCTTTCCGGCTCCGTATTAGGCATCACTTCTAACCTGGGGGCAGGTCCATGGGGGTCTGTGGACGTGCTGGGGGACGATGACAGGGGTCCTCTTCTCGTCTCTGACACCCGTCATCCCCTGGGCATGGGGGAGTCCAGAGCTCGTTCTCTTTGGGAGCTTTTGGGTTCCCTGGGGGCAGCCACACATCTCCCACCGCTGGGGGTGCTCACGGCCTTCCCCTCAGTGCAGGGCTCTTGGCTTTCTCAGGGCGGGTGACTCTTTGGGCGCAGTTCCTTTTAAGATAACCCTAGACCACCTTTCCCCAAGTTCACATGTGGCCTAGGAAACCCTTGTACTCATGGAAACGCAGCTTCCTCTGGCCCGTGTCCTGGGTGGAGGGTCCAGCACAGACTCTTTCTTTAGACCTCTCAGACTCCAGCTACAGCCAGTCTCCGTCAGCTCCGGGAGACCTGGGTCAGGTTCTCTGGAAGTGGGCAGGGCTCCTGAATCCAACCTCAGTCTGTCTGGAGTGAGGGTAGGCGCACGCCAAGGTCCAAACCACAGCTCTGAGCAAAGAGCTGAGTCAGCCCTGATACCAGCTCCTTGGGTGACATTGTCTCCCACTCCTTCTTTGCTCCCTGACATCACGGGGAAGCGCTGTGGGTAACAAGTTGTACCCCCTCCGTTCTTCCCTGCAGATTTGCTCAGTTCACAGCGCCACCTGGAGGCTGCTGCCGTAATACAGTACACGACTGTCAGTAATTTCCACGCATTTATCAAAACGCCTGTGCAAGTGTGTGCTGCTCACCTGTGTGTCCGGCACACCCTAGGAGAGCCCTGGGAGGGCATTACTCCTTGGTCCATATCCGTGAAGGCCTAGAAGGTAAAGTTGGCCTCTTGGCATCTCTTCGCTATTCCAACGTGCATTTCTCTCCTCCGGCTGCACGGAATGGATGTGTCAAAAGAAACAAGGCTTAAAGGACCTGCTGAAAAGTGGACAGATGGTTTACCCAACAGGTGGAATGAAAACAAAATCATGAAAACCCAGGGCAAGGATTTTTTTATTATGTAACATTTGAAGACCTACTCTAGCCAACTGAAAGAGTAAGCTAAAAAATGACTAGGATACCGGAATCAAAAGTTTTTAAATGTTGTTAGGACAAGTCCATGGTTTCCAAGAATATACAAAGTGAGAGTGTTGTTGGCAAGAAGATTATTTCATTTACAGCTTGGAGCTGATCGCTGATGGCAACACTGAGGTCAGAAAGGAGAAGATCCAGCCATCAGGATTATAGATGTTGAGGGATTTCACCAGGCAATAAGCAAGGAGGCACGTCATTTAGTAAATGAAAAAAACAACAGGTCCTGAAAGGGCAGTGGTTTTGACTTAACGCTTCCAGATGTTTGGGCCTCTCATTTCCTAGTTTCCGTTCAATTTATCGTGTGCAAATTTAGTCTTTTTTGGATACATGCTTTTGTTACTCCCCCGTTTACCTTCTCACTTTTGTTCTCCTTTTGCACGCTTTACAAGTTATTTTCACAGCATAAAAGGAGTTAATAAAGTGAATGGTGTTAGGAAGGGAAGGAAAAGGGAAAATGGTGAAAAACATGGCATATTAATTAAAATGGATAAGTTAATGTCTTCCAAATGCAGTGCCATTACTTCCTTTAACCTACAGAACTAAGCATTTAATTTAGGAATACATCTTGCTTCTAAATATAATTTTCACGATGGCCACAACATTGTTAACTATTTGCGATGTGTATTAAGGAGATGACAAGTTTCCTCTAAAACCCTGCTGGTTACAATCGTCTTGGGCAGAGGGAGGACAGATGTGTGAACATGCACAGCTGGTTCGGAGGGGCTGCCGTCGTTCTGTTTGGCTCAAGCCTGGGGTGCAGAGGAGGAAGCTAGGGAAGATTAGACTAGAGTGTGCTTCTTGCCCACACACCACGTGTCAGCAGTCAAGCAGGAAGCCCGGAATCATCCTCAACGGCTCCCTCACCCTCCACAACCAGACCGACACCAAGTTCGGCCCAGTGCAGGTCTTAAGCATCTCTTGAAATTGTCCACATTTCTCTCCATCCCCAAAGACCCCCTCCTCATTAGGGTGACGTGAGTGAGAAGTTCCTCTGTGCCCTTATTTAACCTTCTCAAGTGCCCTGAATAGGTAGGTGGCATCATTATCCCCATTTTAGAGATGGGAAACCTGAGACCCAGGATGGAGAAGTGACCTGCCCAGGGCTACTCAGCCCTTACGGGGCAGAGCCAGGATTTGGACCCACGGGCCATGCCCAGGGGGCCTCCGCTCAGAGCCCACTGACCCTCCCTCCCCTGGGCAGCTCTGCCCAGCCTCTCTGCAGCTGCTTCTGCTGCCTCTCTCGTCCTGGTCCCTCCCACAGCCAGGGGAGCTCTTAGAACTCCAGACCTGACCCTGTCACTGATGCATGATCACCCTCTAGGACTCCCCCATTGCTCCGCATGAAATCCGAAGTCCACCTGCCCCATCGTCACCCCAGTAGGTCTGTCCCCGTCCCCCCGCCACCAGCACTTTGCACCGGCTGTCGGGTGTGTTTCAGGTTTCTTGAACGAACCACGAACTCAGTGGAGAGCTTCCCTGAGGATGGAAGCCCCGTGTCCGTGCCTTTGCTCCGGTTCTTGCCTCCTGCTCTGCCGTCTGACTCCCGAGAAGCAGTTGGTGGGGAAGTGCGTTGTGACAGTCCTGCCACACTGATCAACATTATTTAATTAATATTCACTGTATGTATTTTGAATATTTTTTTCTAAATTGCCATAACTTTCCTGTTTCTTTACATCTTACACATAATTGCTCAGTCACTAGGTACTAATCGATTGATTCAACCCAGCCCACAACTCAGTAAGCTGAATTAGATTCAGCACTCTTCGATTTTGAGTGCTTTTCTCTTACATTTGTAAAGAATTCAAAAGTTAACGGTGTCACCTGAGACTGCATTCTTACTTCAATTATAAGGAGGTTCCTCTGCTCTTAAATGGGATAAACCAAGAATACAGTTAAGAAGGTGGACCCAGTCAAGTTGGAATCTTACGGCTAAAGTCAGTAAGCACAGATGCTGTTCCCCCCAAAATTAGAAAGCAACATGCGACAAGTTTGCCCAGATTGTAAATGTTTTGTGATCTGAAACTAGAAGAATTGGTTCTTCCAGAGCTCTTATTAACCTCAAAGGTAAATTGCTTCTTTTGCTCTTTGTCTCCAAGAGTGTTTGAGTGGGGCTTCCCTGGTGGTGCAGTGGTTAAGAATCCACCTGCCAATGCAGGGGACACGGGTTCAAGCCCTGGTCTGGGAAGATCTTACATGCCGCGGAGCAACTAAGCCCGTGCGCCACAACTACTGAGCCTGCGCTCTAGAGCCCGTGAGCCACAACTACTGAGCCTGCGAGCCACAACTACTGAAGCCCACACACCTAGAGCCCGTGCTCCGCAATAAGAGAAGCCACCGCAATGAGAGCCGCAACGAAGAGTAGCCCCCACTCGCCGCAACTAGAGAAAAGCCTGTGAGCAGCAACGAAGACCCAACGCAGCCAAAAAAAAAAAAAAAAGAATGTTTGAGCGGAAAGCATTTTCAAGCTCACCGAATTCAGCACATTCATTTTCATAGATGAGATCCAGACACCGAGATTTTAGGTGACTCAGAATGGAATTAGTCAGACTCCCTCTTTAAAGCAGTATTTTCACCTTTTTTCTGCCATAACACATGAGAAATGACCAGTTTTCACATATTTGAGAAACTTCTACGGGTGAATCTGGGATTATGTTCATTCCCAGGGTGCTTTGCTGTAACTGCAGGACTCTCGTCCTGCCCGGAATGTAAAGATCAATTAGGCGTTAATTGTCCGTTTCTCTTTACCAGAAGCACATGGCCCACGGTGTTTTCTATGATTGAATCTTAAAATCAAGAGACACCACACAGAAATCTGGGTTTGCTGTGTCAACTGTGAAAGCCATTCCCCGCGGCAGCCCCGTATCTGGAGGCCCCTTCACACAGGCCACAGCCACCGTGATCCGACTGACCTCAGAGGCACCGAGGCTCACGTTGCCTGGGTTACAGGAAATTGGCTTTAAGCCTTTTTCACATAAACTGTGTGTACGGCGGCTCACTTTCTATCCCTCACTGCCCCCAGGGTTGTAAATGCCCTGAGACCAGCGTGCTGGGTCTCCCCAGTGCCGCCCGTCAGCCCAGGTCCTGGTCTCTACCTAGCTGCCCCCATGAGCAGCTGGCAGATTTGAAGTTAGACGGATCCAGGCCACCTTGGTTTGGGAAGTTTCAGTTCTCTGGGACTGCTGTTTCCATGTCCCAAAGCCCCAGACTTTTACTCATGTAAGAGACAAGACACATTCTCCGTGCCAGCATCTAGCACCGACTCTGATGCTCGCTGGTACAGGGGTGAGATTCTTTCCATTTCCTCTTGCCACTCAAAGGCTGGACCAGCTTCCCGGGCATCACCTGGGGTCTGGTGAGAAATGCAGAGTCTGGGGTGTCCAGCAGATCCCCGCATGCACAGGCACATTCAAGCTTGAGAGGCATCCCTAGAGCCAGCAGGAGTCACCGTGTCTTTGCCCCTGTGTCCTCTGCCCCTGGCTGGCTCTGTGCCCCATCAGCCCTCCCCATGCAGATAACATGACCCCTCTGGCCCTGGTCCTCCATCGGGAAGGAGCTGCTGGGGGAGCTCTGCCCACAATGACCCCCCAGGCTGCTGTTGAGTTCATGTTGCCCTGACTCAGAGGGTCGCTCTGTCAGTCCTGCCACATTTTTTTCTTCAATCCGTTTTATGCTTTCATGAAATTTTTAAATGGATATTCAGTGGGGTAGAATGTAGGCAAAATGGTCTGTGAATGGAAGCTTCCCTCAGGCTTGTGTTCTCTCTCCTTAGCCCTCCATCAGGGATCAAGTAGGGCTGGATAATTACTTCTGTTGATGAAACCTCACGTGGCTGAGGTCGAAGTTTTCTGAAACAAGATGAAGAGGCATAGAGGCCCCTTCAGGCCTGCTCCCACCAATGCCCAGGACTGTCCTGATGTCAGGGGCCTGGGCAAGGCTGCCATCAGCAGAGGACCGTGTGCCTGGTGCTCCCTGAACACAGGCCATGGTTATCACATTTGTGACATCATGATGTAGCTCCAGGTTTCCAGGTGTCTTGAAAGTACCTGGTCTGCATCGCACCAAAGTCTACACTCCAAAACTCTGGGTGGGTCTGTACAGCTCCGTCCCAGCCAACACTGTTTGAACATCAAAAAGCCAAAGAGCAGGGCTTCCCTGGTGGCGCAGTGCTTGGGAGTCCGCCTGCCGATGCAGGGGACGCGGGTTCGTGGCCCTGTTCGTGAAGATCCCACATGCCGCGGAGCGGCTGGGCCCGTGAGCCATGGCCGCTGAGCCTGCGCATCTGGAGCTGTGCTCCGCGACAGGAGAGGCCGCAACAGTGAGAGGCCCGCGTACTGCAAAAAAAAAAAAAAACCCAACTAAAAGAGCAGAAGTTAAGGATTATGTCACAATTAAGAGAAGGAGCATCCTTTGCCACCTTTATTATTTTTGAAGTAGTGCATTGGCTAAAACAGGTAGAAAACATCAACTGTACCGTATTATTATCCTGTAGCACCCAACCAGTTCCTACAGCTTTTTCCGTGGCTTTCAAGCCTTCTAATAAGACGCTTTCCTCCCCACCTTCGGGAGTTTAAATTAGAACTTTTCAGCTGTGACCACGGTCATTTCTAAACATCAGCAGTCTGTTGACAGTTATTAGGGAAATTGGGAATGACAAAGGAAAGACAGACGGAAGAGGGGTAGAATCAGAAAGGAAATGGAGTGTAAATTAGTTACAAATGATTACTGTTTTTCTGGGCTTCCCTGGTGGCGCAGTGGTTGGGAGTCCGCCTGCCGATGCAGGGGATGCGGGTTCGTGGCCCTGTTCGTGAAGATCCCACATGCCGCGGAGCGGCTGGGCCCGTGAGCCATGGCCGCTGAGCCTGTGCGTCCAGAGCCTGTTGCCCCACAACGGGAGAGGCCACAACAGTGAAAGGCCCGCGTACCGCAAAAAAAAAAAAAAAAAAAGTTAGTTACAAATGATTACTGTTTTTCTAACACAAACTCTCACGCTGGTTCTGTGTCTAGTAACTGCTTCCTCAGGTGGATGGCGTGCACAGTGGGGGTGCTTGGAGGGGCCGTCCTCTGGCTCTGGCCCCTGTTCACCCATTCTCAGGCCTTCTTTTCTGTGAAGACAGAAAGCAGGGCGGAAGGAAGACGAGCTTCCCGGGAAATGCTTCCTAGAAAGTAGCCTGGGAGTCCTTGGTCCTGAGAGTGCAGAGAGATGACTTTCATTTCGTTCTGAGCGGCACCAAAGTCCCCCTGGACAGACAGCTCGGCACACTGGAAAGTCGGTCAGTAGCGGTGGCCGTTTGGGGCTTCCGGTCCTAATACGATGGAATTCGAAAAGAACAGGGTCGTGCGGGCCAGCGTGAGCTTTACCGCCAGTGACCGTCACGTGATAACTACACCTCATCATGTGAAGAGCCTTCTCCTAAGAACAGTGAATGCCGGGAGCATAGAAGAGTTCACAGGCCAGTATTCCCATGGGCCTTTTGTGAAACTGGAAATAACTCACTGGTCCTTAGCCCCTCAGGGCCACGTGCTTTTAGAGGGAGAAAGACTAGAGGGAATCTCGTCCAAGCACTCCTGTCACAGATGAGGACCGAAGGCCCCAGGGGAAGGGGTAGAGGCTCTACCTCCTGCCACCCACTGGGCGATCTTCCCACTTGCTGGAGGTTTGCCCTTGTCCTTAGGCGCAACGGTCACAGGCACAGATTTACGTGGTGTCCTTCACTCTGCCCCTGAACCTTCTGGCACTGTCCCCTCCGTGGACACATTTTGGAAGCTGCAGAAGTAACCAGTGAAGATGTTATATGCGCTCGGGAGAAACAAGGCCTATCCTGGGGGCTCTCAGGTGCCCTGGGGGTGATCCAGCGGGGTTGCCTCAGGGCCCGGGCTCCAGCCCCCTCCTGGAGGACCAGGCTTGTCCTCCGGGTGAGATGTACCCAGGGTAGTGGATGAGCAGACCTGAGGATCTGCAGAGGAATCCTCACTCCTCCTCTGGTATTTCATTCAGAATATGTTCAAAGAAACAATCTTACTTCATCTTCATGAGAGGAGGTGATTTTTTCAACTAAATGGAAGTATCATTAATAGAACCGCACAATTAAAAGAAATCATTACGGAGGAATTACCTTGGGGCTTCTGACATCTTGCATAGGAAAATATTTTTATTAGAACGAATCCTTTTGCAGATTACCAAAATGGTCTCTAACAAAACACGACGATGGGTGTACTTAGAGATTAAGAGTTTTAAAAGATGTGAAGGAAAAATATGAGCCCCCGGCCCCAAGCTTATTTTAAGACACTTCATTTTCTTCCCCTGAGAGCAGATCATTTCATAGTGATACCGCTTTATTTTGTAAATTAGTTATTTGACAAGTTAGTTGACTACATTATTCTCTTAACACTCCTAGTTACAACCAGAGGTGCTGAAAAGGTCTTTCGCCAGTGCTTTGGAAGGCTGATGCGTGCATCAGTGCTCTCTGCCAGCAGTGACGGGCAGAGAGGTGGTTGGACTTCAGAGGGCTGCAGAGACAAATGTTTCACTGTGTTATGCTCTAAGTAGAAAGCCTCCCTCAAGATTTATATTGGGAGTATTGATGAGTGTTTCCTCATAGTGGGCTTGGGTGGGGGATGAGGGAGTCAAGTTGTTCAGAAAGCCATAAAATAAGCCCCACGAATGCTTCCCTATTATACAAGTTTTCCATAAAGTAACATATTTAGGTATGATTGACACCTTAAGATTGTCTTCTTAGTTCTTTAGGGGATCTGGGAAAATACATACCACAAAGGAACTTGATTCTGCTCATTGTGTGAAAAATTTGTGGAGCATTTATAATCAGAGTTTCTATTTATATGGTTGATCTAGAAGTATTGCTAGGCTTTTTGTTTGGTTTTTGTTAGTTTTAGTTAAAAAATAAGCCTGTGTTTAATGGGTTGAACTTCATACACATTCCATGCGCAGGAGAATGTGTTTTCAAATATATTGGTTGGCAAAAATAAGATAAACATGTTGAGTTTTTAAAAAATATTTTCGTGTCTACTGCCGTTTCTTGCCCATCCTTTCAGTTTTTGAAGAGTTGGGTGCTTGTTGAAGTGTTAGGAGAGATTGATAGAAGTCTGAAGGTTTGCTTCATTGCAAAAGAGGCATATTAGACGTCACCGATGCTGTAGCCTAAAGCAGCAAAGGGATTCTCAGGAACCCACTGGCATTTCATGAACTGGGAACGACCCGCATTTCTGCACTCGTCTAGTGTTTCCGGGGTTTGGGTATAAGTGATGCCAGCCGGGCGTGATCGGGAGGCGGGTCTCCCCGCTGGGAAGGCGGCGGGAGGAGGTGGCGCGTGGGAACCCTCTGCCGCTCTTTCTCCGAGCGCGGGGCGCGGGCCTCGTGCGGCCGCCGGGATCGCCTCCCTCCCGGGCGGGCGGCGGGGTGCCCTGGGGCGGGGGCGCGCGGCTCCGCCGTTGCTGCAGCCGTGATGTCACTCGCCCATCCTAACCCGCGGTTGGTTGTTGTGTGTTTCAGCTCTGCCTGCAGTCGAACACAAAGACCTGGAGGAGACTCCCACATCCTTCGGGGAGGAGAAAGGAGGCGGCGAAGCAGCTGAAAGGAACTTGGGGCTTGGGGCCTTTCCGCACCGGGCGGCCGGCGAGGCGGCGAGGAAACTAAAGCCACGGGGCGGTGAACGAGCCGGGAGATGAGGCGCTGCCGCCGCTGCTGCTGCTGCTGCCGCCGCCGCCGCCGCTGACACTCGGTTCCGGACCGTCCGCTGCCCTTTGTGCCGCCCGCACATGTGTCTGCCCGGCGCATCCGGAGGCGCGCAGACGAGCATCCACCACGGCCGCCGGGGAGAGAGCGCCCGCCATGCCCACGGAGAGCCTACAGACAGGTAGCATGGTGAAGCCGGTCAGCCCCGCCGGCACCTTCACGTCGGCCGTGCCCCTGCGCATCCTCAACAAGGGGCCCGACTACTTTCGCCGGCAGGCGGAGCCCAACCCCAAGCGACTCAGCGCCGTGGAGCGGCTGGAGGCCGACAAGGCCAAGTACGTCAAGAGCCAGGAGGTCATCAACGCCAAGCAGGAGCCCGTGAAGCCGGCCGTGCTGGCCAAGCCCCCCGTGTGCCCGGGCGCCAAGCGCGCGCTCGGCAGCCCCACGCTCAAGGGCTTCGGCGGCGGCGCCAAGAGCGAGGGCGGCGCGCCGCGCGAGACCCTGAAGCTCGAGATCCTCAAGAACATCCTCAACAGCTCGGAGGGCTCGAGCGCGGGCTCAGGCCACAAGCACGGCGCGCGGAACTGGCCGGCGCCGCGCGCCGACGCGGCCGAGCTGCACCGGCACTCGTTCGCCGAGTCGCTGCGCGTGCGCCCCACGCCCGGCCGCGGCAGCCCGCAGGAGGGCGGCTCGCACGTGGGCCGGCGGCCGCTCGAGCCCGCGCCCGACTCCTTCCTGCACGTGTCGCACAGCTCCTCGGACATCCGCAAGGTGACGGGCGCAAAGCCCCTGAAGGCCATCCCCTGCAGCAGCTCCGCCCCGCCGCTGCCCCCCAAGCCCAAGGTCGCCGCCCCGGCCGCGGTCAGGTCCCCCGAGGCCGAGGCGGCCGAGCCGGCCTGCGGGGTGGGCCGGAGACCCTCGCTCCAGCGGTCCAAGTCGGACCTGAGCGACAGGTACTTCCGGGTGGACGCCGACGTGGAGCGCTTCTTCAACTACTGCGGACTGGACCCCGAGGAGCTGGAAACCCTGGGCATGGAGAACTTCGCCCGCGCCAACTCCGACATCGTCTCCCTCAACTTCCGCAGCGCCAGCATGATCAGCTCGGACTGTGAACAGTCTCAGGACAGTAACAGCGACCTCAGAAACGATGACAGTGCCAACGACCGGGTGCCCTACGGCATCTCCGCGATCGAGAGAAACGCTCGCATCATCAAGTGGTTGTATAGCATCAAACAAGCCAGAGAGTCGCAGAAGGTGTCCCACGTGTAAGAGGAAGCGCGCGCAGCGGAGGGAGGGGGGTCTCTGTCCGTGCCTCGGCAGTCATGGAGGTTGTGAGGTCTCCTTGCAGTGTTGTGAGCTTCTCCACTCTCTTTGTGTTGCTTGTTGTGCAATGTCTTTCAAGTTGCATGCCCGCCAACATGGGGACTGACCTGGCGTCCTCGGCCACCATCGCTGCAGAACCTGGCCGATCGCTCGCCATCCGCCAAAAGTCCCAGGCCAGATTCACACTAGGGCTTCAATCTTCAGCAAAACTGTTTACAAGGAAAACGGTATACAACTTCTTCAATATTTATGTGGTTCCTGTGTTTTTATATCCCGCGCTATGGTGTCTTAATTAAAAGTTTTATCCACTGGCTTTTAAGTTGGGAGTAGCATCTTTTTGAAATAAAAAAAAAAAAAAGCCAATCTGCCTACACTGGAGACCGAAACAGTGGGAAAATAAATGGGGTCTGCTTACCAAACAGACAGTGACTGACCCAAGAGAGAACCGGGCTGGGCTTTCTGAGGAAGAAAGTGGGGACCCTGGTGTTAATCATGTAGGTATTGACATCCGCTCATCACGTACTCAAGTAAGGGTTGGGGCGGCGGTGCTATGTACGTTTTGTGTCCGATTTGGTGTGTAAATGTTGGTGGTTCTGTGTAATGCTGACCCCAAGGAAAGACAATCAATGAAGGTGATTAAATCCGGAGGTTGGGTGTTGGCGGGGTTTGTTAATATTGTTCTGATTTAGGTTGATTCAGAAATTTCCACTGTTAATCTTTTGACAGAATGGCCACCCTAGAGCTGATACTGAATGTCTTTTGTTTTCTTTTGTTTGTTTTTTGGTCAAGAACTAATCCCATGCGGATTCTCTTCCCTCCCTTTGTTGTTGTTGATAAAGGGAGAGGGGAGTGGGGCTTGGGCAGGTGGGAGCTATCTGAAGACATGAACACAAACGGAAATACCAGCCATATCGGTATAGAGCCTCCCATTCACAAGTCAATACCTTTGGTAGCTGAACCAGATCTGAGCAGCACGACCGTGCCCTCGCGCATATGTTAATCCGTCAGGCTGTGGACCTTTGTTACGCTCTAGGTAACGAGAAACACAACTCTAGGTAGCTTTAAGAGCCTGTGGTCCCTAGAGCTGCATATCAGCTTGTTCCTTTTCCCCATAACCTGTCCTCCAGGTGGTCTAGTTAGGAGTCCGTCAGCTGCTGTAGCAGAGAGGTCCACCTACAGTGCCCAGCTTCCTTGCTCTTGTAGACACGCTCTGGAGCTCCCAGCAGCACTGCCTTAGGCTTCATCAGCTAATAGGACACTTTCTACGGTGTAAATGCTGTAAGACTTTGTACATACTTCAATTGTTATGAAGAAAAAAAGAAGAAAAAAAGGAAAAGTTACTCTAATAAATAGCTCTGGTGCAGGCACTCATGGTGGTGGTTTCTTTGTCCCTTCCTTTGCTCCCTCCATGGAATTTTCACCTTGGACCGTGAGCCAGAAGCAGATTTTCGATGGTCTTGAAGGAGCAGCATTTCATTAAGTTATTTTCGCCATGACACAGTTATTCTGAACAGCCGTGTTCTGCATTGTGTGCGTTTTGCTAAAATAGTTGCATCGAGGTTCCTAAGATACGCTGCTGCCGCTTTACTTAGTTCACACTTTCAGCATTTTCATCTTTTCTTAAACATCAGAATTTTTCACATCTTCCACCAAACTCTTCAGTTGTAAATATTTGTGAGTTCTGACGGTAGAGACATACTTTTGAAATGTATAGCCTTGTTCTTATTTGTACAAGTCCAATGTCATTAACATTACATGTGTTCAGACACTGGTCCACTCATTCATTCATTCATCCATTCCTCTTTCAAAGGGGCGTTCGTTCAGTGATTCCCTTTTCAGGCCTCACCGTTGACCTGGGATGCTGTGGTCAACAACACAGTGTTGCCTCAAGGAACTTAGATTTTCACTTTTACTTTAAGAGAAGAATCATTCCTCTCAATGGACATGTCTTACCTCCTGTTATTAGGACATTGAGTATTCAACAGGTATTTAATGAATCAAGTTATTTGAAGATTAACATTTCTTTTAAAGTTCCATATAACATGTAAAAGTAAAAGAAAGGATTATTTTTAAAGTTTCAGAAACAAACGATATGATTCCCAACTCTTACCGTTCACAAACGTTTTCCTTTTGAAAATCAAATTTGGTTCCATGACTCTCCACTGGTTTTGAATTTTTTTGGTTCTCTGCTTAACTTCTAGTTCAACTAGAGCTCTACTTTCCATAAGAAAGACTTTGAAATACTGCTCTGAGTGGTGATAGTACAATGCATTCAAGATAATAGGATGAAAGTTTTATATTTTTATATACACACACGTTTTTTTCCCTCACCATTTGGATAGAAATGTGGCCATTTAAAATATTCACGGCTTAGCATTTATATATCCATCTCTTTCTGGGGCTATTGAAATACTAAAGATAGATGTTATTTTCCTAAGGTAACTGGTTTTGGGGGGAGATGAGTACTTGACGAATTTAATATCCCTGCCTATGCTGATTTTGTTTGAATCTCCCAACACTTCAAAACCACCTTTAATCTGTGTTCCAACAGAGCTATAAATCACCCCACTATAGTTCAGTCTAATCTTCTGGGGCCTCTTTATACCATGGACAAATGTGAGGCTTTGGGTTCCTATGGAAGATGGGAGTTCATTATTTTCTTTTTGTTCTTGAAATTAGAGTTTCTATAAAGGACAATTTCAAATGCTTAATATTAAATCTTGAGAGTAAGACATTTCCTAATTGTGAAGTCCTCTTTGCAAAAGGCTCACTTTTGTAGCTCATGGGATTAAGTATCTTGAGTGTGTGTGTGTGTGTGATGATACTTTGGTGTGAATATACGGCTGTAATATAGTTCAGCCCACTTTTATTACCCCACACAGTGCAGAGTGACACAGGATTGCACTAGATGGCTCTGGAGACTGGTCGTTTCTTTTTTCAAACCACCATGTCTTAAGACAGTCCTCCCGTATCCACTGCCTCTGCCATTGCCATAGTTCAGGCTCTCATCTTCTCTTAACTGGACTGTTGTTCCTAGAACTCTCTAACTGGAATTCCCCCTCCCCACAACCAGCCTCTTCTCATGCCATTTCATGCCAGGGATATCAAAATCAACTCTGACGATGTCACTCCTCTATGCAAAAACATCCTCCAGCTTGAATAAGTCGCTGATAGGATAAATCCTAACTTTTTGACAGAGAAAGTCGGGCATTTCCCTCTCAGACCTCATCTTCTGTGTCCCCTTCAGCCACCCAGCCTAGGCCTCCAGGCTCCAACCAAAGAGAAGTTTCCACTGGGGACGTTTTACCACTGCATCCGTGACCTATGGCTGCGTAACAAATTTCCCCAGTACTCGGCAACTTAAGGCAATAAATATTTATTACCTTGGTTTCTGTGGATCAGGAATCCTGGAGTGGCGTAGCCAGTTGGTTCTGGCTCAGGGTGTCTGGTTAGACTACAGACAAGATGTCAGCCAGGGCTGCATCATCTGAAGGCTTGACCAAGGCTAGAAGATCTGCTTTCAAGACGGCTCACATGGTGTTGGCAAGAGTCCTTGCAACACGGCATCTGGCTTCCCCCAGAGGGAGTGACCTGAGAAAGCAGGGAGGAAGCCACAGTGCCTTTGGTGATCTGGCATCCTAAGTCACACACCTGCACCGTGCCCAGCTCATCAGGAGAGTGTAAATGCAGACACACTCATGGAGAGGAGAATGAGGCGCCACCTTTTAAAGGAAGAAAGATCAAAGAATTTGTGGACTTGTTTTAATATCACCATTACTGCTGAGTTGCCGTAGCTTTTCATTCTGTGAGGAATGCTTTCTTCTCCCTCCGTGGCCTCACAGACTCGACTGTCAACCACTGCGATATTTTTGAGTTTCAACATTGCCTTTTCAAGTTAGATGATCATTTTTGTCATGATCACCATGGACCCAGACTTTCCTCGACTGCATGGGTGCCTTTGTGTGAATTTTGAGACAGTATACTTTCCTCAAAACATTTTATCTTCTGCCCTAGGGAGGAAGGGGGGAAACTGTCCTAATAAATGCACAAATCTCTGATGGTTACAATGTGAACTATGGCCCGAGAGTCAGGCACAGAAGCCCAAGGTGTATAGTAGATGCTTAATAAGTGTTGATATTTTTAAGCTATCACATTTAAGTCCTATACTAGTTACACTATAAATGTTATCACACTGAACCCAAGGTGATAATTACCGACCCATTTTAGAGATGAAGAACCTCAGTTCCATAGAGATTAAGCCCCTTAACTAAGATCCCAGGGGAAGTAAGTGGCAGAAGGGAACCTGAACTCAATTCTGTGGTTGCTGCTCTGCACTCCCTACAGCCCAACTCAAGACAAGCACAGGTGGACTGAGTGTGTTGTACTAAAAACCAAAGCGCCCTTAAATTCATCTGGATAATTTTATCTGCCGCCTGTGTATACAAGCATATCTCAAACAGTCAGATTTTCAGCAATTTCACTCTTACCCAAATGGTAACCAATAAAATTTTAACAAAGACTTCAGCCCACTGAGTTCAAAGAGACAAGGCTATAGAATCGCATTCTTTCATTCTTGAACGAGCCATTTTGAAGCCCGGTCCTTTCTTTTTTGATCAAGGACTTTGAGAAGGGCAAACAGTGGAGGGAAAGGTCTGGCCACGATTCAGCAATCAGGAAACACGTTTTGACGATTCGGTGAATCAGCATCGCTCTCCTGTCCCAGCCTTGGGGATGTACACAGTGTGTACTGACCAGAAGATGCACTGGGGAAGGAATATATAGGTGAAGGGTGCTCCAGAGGAATGGAAGAGATTCTTCACTGAGAAAAGATGACTCACCTCACCACGATTTTTTAAATATAAATTTATTTATTTATGGCTGCGTTGGGTCTTCGTTGCTGCGCACGGGCTTTCTCTAGTTGTGGCAAATGGGGGCTACTCTTTGTTGCGGTTCACTGGCTTCTCACTGTGGTGGCTTCTCTTGTTGTGGAGCACAGGCTCTAGGCGCGCGGGCTTCAGTAGTTGTAGCTCGCAGGCTCAGTAGTTTTGGTGCACAGGCTTAGTTGCTCCACCCCATGTGGGATCTTCCCGGACCAGGGCTCGAACCTGTGTCCCTTGCATTGGCAAGCGGGTTCTTAACCACTGTGCCACCAGGGAAGCCCTCACCGTGATTTGTGAAAAGTCCACCCTCCTTGTCCACTTAGCCCTAGAAGATGACAGAGAGTTCTGCCGGCTTCCACTCTGCTGTCCATGAGCTGCCACGCCAGGGGCCAGAGGCTCGGCGGCTACGCATCTGGCTCTGGACAAGTCAGGTGCACAGAGGGTTTCTCAGGTGTTCATCTCACGCCCTTGCTTTGGCAGAAACCCAGCAGAAGGAAAGTCCAGAGGGAGAGGGACCTCCACAGCCCTTTGGAACCCCCTTCCTTCAATAACTGAGACCCATCTGCCTAAAAGTTTGCCTCCACTCCCTCATCCGTGAAATTCGAGGGAACCAGCTGATGTGTGTGTTCTCTTCGGGGCTTTGTGACGGCACCAAGGGCTGTTTGGGGAGCATCAGGATGAGGTGTGAGGAATGAAAATTCAGAGAAGACTAGGCTGCTCTTGTCCTGGCAAGCAGGACAGCAGGCAAGGCCTGATGGGGGCCAAACACATCACTGACGGGCATTTCATGCACCAGCTGCCCGAGCGAGTTTTAGTTGGGGAAAGAAATAAAGTCTATAAAAGGATTCTTCTCTGAATGGAAGGAATCTCCTGAAAACTTTCAGGTTGTCAGAAGCTGGCAGAATTCAACGTGGCCAGGTACACACCATGTACAAAGCTCCAAGGATGATAATAATAATGATACAGTCTTTCACTAGCTGGGCGTTTCATTCATTTCACATTCATGAAACAGCTATCAGGATGTCTTCGACGCACTGCTAAGCCCGTTGTCACATCATCTTATGTTACTCTCACAAGAACTTTGGAAATAAATTAGAATCCATTTTGCTGATGAGAGATCAGAGGATTAACCAACTTCTCGAAGGCACACATACAGTAAGTGGAAAAAGTGAAATGAAAACCCAGGTTAATAAAGCACGTCCTAAGACTCATTCCACAATGAATTTTTAGCATCTAGGGTGGCAGGAGCCATTTTTGCTCCTTTGCAGTAAGTCACCTTGCAGAATATTTCTCAGAAGCTTAAAATACCATTGCATATCCTGGTTTGTGATTTTCCATACAGGGAGTGACTCAAAGCTCTTCATCCTGTTTGATCACATCAGGACTGAAGCTTCTGGGTTCTTCTGAGAGACGTTAGCGATCCACTGTCTCTCTCCAACTCAGTTCGCAGAGGAAGAAACAGATGCAGAGAAATAAGGCGGTGGGTCTCAGCTAGGGCTGAAGAGCAGTTAGGTGGCAGATGGGGGTAGAGCAGAGGAACCTGGTGCCCTGGCACCTCCACTAAGTACCAGGCTCAAGGAGCAGCGGACTGGGTACCACTAACAATTCCATCATGCGACGTGATTACTACAAACTCTGTTAGGGTCCCTACGCTGTGTTCCTCGTCTCAAAAACTATCAGATATTTAAAGAAATTTCAATTAGGAGGCTTTCTGTTAACATACATTAACTATTTATTAATTAATCCTAGCAGATATAAAATTCTATTAAAAGATTAAGAAATTTCTCTAGGGACGTTATGGACAATTTTGGAAATAATTACCACTATTTTAATTTTTATTTATTTATTTTTTTTGCGGTACGCGGGCCTCTCACTGTTGTGGCCTCTCCCATTGCGGAGCACAGGCTCCAGACGCACAGGCCCAGCGGCCATGGCTCACGGGCCCAGCTGCTCCGTGGCATGTGCGATCTTCCTGGACCGGGGCACGAACCCGCGTCCCCTGCATCGGCAGGCGGACTCTCAACCACTGCACCACCAGGGAAGCACTGAGGATTGTTTTTTGGTTTTCTTTTGTTTTTTAGTTTTTTGTTTTCTGCAGCACAACCTAGCCCATCCTGACTGTTGCCTCAGGGGAAAACCAATACAGACATGGCAGCAAATACATAGAAGACCACCATGGTATTCCAGCAGGGGGCAGAATCAAATGGCCAGGCTTAACACATTATTTCTCAAAGTGTGCCCCCAAAACACATTTGAATTCCTTGAGGTTCTCAGTTAAAAGTAAATTCCTGAGCTCCACACCAGGTCTAGGAATCTGCTTTTTTTTTTTTTACAAGTACCCTCCAAAAGATTCTTAGGCGTTAAAATTCCGGAGTCTCTACTTTCACAAATAATCAACTTTCAGTGTTACTAACTAGAAAACTGGTGAAAATGTTACAGTTGCCAGATATTTGAAAATACCTTTGTTACATTTTAGAATCATAGTTACAAGCGCTAGCCTTTTGGAGTCTAATTTTCAGAAGTGAAAAATACATTCAAGACTACCTACCATAAACAGGACTAATTACTATAGTTCAGCTCTACTGACTGGGATGGGCAGGGGAAGAGGAACAAAAATCTAAGTCTGCAGACATGATTTTCAACTTGACTCCCTCATTTGTCCCAAAGGTCAAGGAGTAGCATACATACCTTTTATTTGCCAAAATACAAAAGCTTACCCCTTACAGGAAAATACATAGTCAACATGGCGCTGCTGGGTAGTGACCATTGAAGGCCTCCTAGCCGACTGTCTCCAAGGCATAGAAACACCTCCCACTTTTCAATGTGTGTGTGCTGACCTCTCAGCCATGGGTTCACCATCCTGTTCTCTGACAGTTCTGCTTACTGGGGTAGAGAAAAAAAAAAGGCAAGCCACGCATGAGTGCAACTGCTCCCTCCACTGAATCAAACTGCGGTGGCTCGTAATTGAGAACATATGGAATTTCAACTGGGGAAGGAAAAGTCCAACAGTGCCTGGCTTCACAGGTTTCGCCTTCATAAGTGTAAATAAGTTTGAAGCTTTCGAGGATTTCTAGGCATCCTTAATCTTTTCCAGTTTTTTCTTCCCTTTTATAATAGATGGAGAAGAGCAGCCAGGTGAGGTCTTTATGTGCATCACGAGCTCACCTTCTGGCAGACAGGCTTCCAAATGCTTCAGTCACATCCCTTTCCTCTATTGAGTTTTAGACGGTTTTAAGGACTTGAACTACTGAGCATTTTATTTTGGTGGAAAAAGGTGAAACATTCATTTAGTAACTTCATGGGCGTGTGGTTATTTCACTAAAGGCTCTTCCTATTTTCTGCCAATGAACAGACAGCTGCACACGGTTTAGGAATGTGGGGCTCACGTCTGTGGCGGCAGGAGAATCACTCCACTTGGTCTGGGCAAAGGCTTGATGTGTTCTGTCCACCTTTCGAATTTCCCAGAGCATCTCAGTGTACAAGCATCTGATATAAAACCAACCTTCTCCCCTAAAGGCGCCTTGCTCTGAGTTTATGGATTTGCGTCCATCTGGTAAGAATTCTTTGCTTGAAAGAATTTGAGAATTGAGATTTGGACGGCATTTCAGGTTCCCGGGGGTTTGTTTTCACCCCCAGATTCACCACCTGATGCCTTTTAAATACAGTTTAATAGTTGAAATGGATTTTTGTACTTTCTGCACTTAAATGATTATGCGTTCATGTGCATGCACACGTTGGATTTCTTAATTCCAGACAAGTGTGTGGAGGGTCACATTACATCCCAGTTATTTCTTTAAATTAGAATCCTAGTGATTTGGGGAGGTCTGTTCAGAGGGATTTGAAATTCTATGCAGCCCAGCAGATAGGAAGGCCGATTTCAAGCTGAAAAGGAAATATTAAGCATCTTCTCTTCTTTAGCACTGATTTGCTCTTAACCCTTTTTCCTGGTGATTGAGCTGCTTTTTCACACATTCAGTTTTAGGGGAAAAGAAAAAAATGGAGAGCAAACGTCTTGCTTAGAAGACAAACCTACAGCT
This sequence comes from Delphinapterus leucas, assembly GCF_059928025.1. NCBI lineage: Eukaryota > Metazoa > Chordata > Mammalia > Artiodactyla > Monodontidae > Delphinapterus > Delphinapterus leucas. Next base: position 80,343,074 of record NC_143145.1, on the reverse strand, counting down.
AATGCGGTGGGTGCAGTTCTGCTGGATTTTCCTCTTTCTGTCCCTGCACACGTGCCCGCCAGTAGGTTGCCTCCCCATGGGCAGGCACTATTTTCCCCACTGATGGGTCACCGCTGTCTGGTTAACTGTCTGGTGCGTATTGGGTGTAGGTGCTTGACGCTTGTTGGAGGAGTGTGTGGTAGGGAGAAGCCAGGATCACTTTAGGAGTGTAATCTGAGAGGAGAGACCAGAAGGGCTCAGCAGGTGGCTCCATCAGCTGTGCCCTGTCCCTTCACTGGGCTCCCAAACACACGTGCCATTTGTCTTTCCCTGCGGCCGCCTCCATCTCATTCCCCTGCCGTGAGTCGCTGGTCTGCTCTAGGCTCAAGGCCTGGCGCTACAGCAGTGAGCCCACCAGAAAGAATGCCCACCCACAAAGAGTTCTGGTCCCCTTGGAAAGTAAGTTAAATAAGTCAGTTACATAGAATGTTAGACAATGGCCCATGCTTAGGAGAAAGGAATAAAACAGGGATGAGTGATAGGAAGTGGCGAGGGATAGGAAGTGGCCTTACTCAGGGTGACAGTTGAGCAAAGACTGAAGGAAGTGAGGGAGGAAACTTGCAGAGATCTGGGGAAAGCAATCCAGGCTGCAGACGCAGCAAATACACGGTGGGAAGCTGGCCCACAGGGCTGAACGGGAATGAAGGGGGATCAGGTAGGGCCCATTAGCTGTTTAGTGGTAAGTGTCTAAGAAAGAAAAATGTTCTAGAAATCAAATGCCACTTAGGAAAAGTCCAGGTTAAGCAAACTTAAGCTGGTTCTCTGGGATCTTTATTGAGCCATTAATCTCCAAAAGGCAGTTTTCGTGCAAACTGTTTCCTAAGTGAATGTGAGTCCAGAGCAACTTTTGGGGAAACTCAGTTCTGTAGAGATCACAGAAGCAAGCTGAGGGACAGGAGGGTGGCTGGGTGGCTGTGCTGGCTGACTTGAGGGCCCCCAGCTGTGTCCCCAGCGTTCCCTAACCAGCCTGAGACATTCAACCATCAGAGAAAGAGGGGGAAGCCTAGAGGGAGCTGCTGTGTCAGGCGCAGAAAGAGCATCATAAAAATATTACATTTTCCTTACACATAGGAATAGAACTAAGTCCCACTATTCCTTACTACCAATTGGTACTGTTGGTCAGTCCTATATTTTTTAATAAATTTATTTATTTATCTTTTTGTTTTTGGCTGCGTTGGGTCTTCACTGCTGCGCACAGGCTTCATTAGTTGTGGCATGTGGGCTTCAGTAGTTGTGGTGCGTGGGCTCAGTAGTTGTGGCTCACGGGCTCTAGAGCACAGGCTCAGTAGTTGTGGTGCATGGGCTTAGTTGCTCCACGGCATGTGGGATCTTCCTGGACCAGGTCTCGAATCTGTGTCCCCTGCATTGGCAGGCGGATTCTTAACCACTGCACCACCCTGGCCAGTCCTATTTTTATTTTCTTTATTAATAGCATTTGTGTAACAGAAAAGTAAATAATACAGAATAATATAATTTCAGGGCTTCCCTGGTGGCGCAGTGGTTGGGAGTCCGCCTGCCGATGCAGGGGACACGGGTTCGTGCCCCGGTCCGGGAAGATCGCACATGCTGCGGAGCGGCTGGGCCCGTGAGCCATGGCCGCTGAGCCTGTGTGTCCGGAGCCTGTGCTCCGCAACGGGAGAGGCCGCAGCAGTGAGAGGCCCGCATACCGCAAAAATAAATAAATAAATAAAAATTAATTAATTAATTAATTTAAAAAAATAATATAATTTCAAATAGACACCTTTATTCATATCTTTATAATAAAGCAATAACACATGTGTATAATTGTATATATACATATATAGTGAGCATACACTATATATACATATATAACATACATTTCCTTAAATATACACGAGTATATATATGTATACATGAGTACATACTATACCTATATATGTAACACACATACATACATATACTATACATAAACGTATTATACATATATGACATATATAACCTATGCTAAATGTACATATATAATATACACACATGTACTAGAAATATATTTATAAATATATGTATATATAGTATATACATATACCATGTATATGTGTATGTACGTGCATGTGTGTATGTGTGTACGTACGCGTGTGTGTGTACATGTACCTATACGTGCATGTGTGTTTGTATATGTATATGTACAAGCCGGTCCCCCTGCTTGAGCTCAGAGCTCAGCGGTGAGCTGGGGGAGGCATTAGCCACCAGCCCAACGCAGAGAAGAAAGACAACAGGAACCATCAAAACCATGGAGACCAGCGATCAGCAGGGTGAAACCCCCCAGAGCCAGAGAGGCAGTGACCTAGGCTGAGCCGACCACAGGGGCTGGGGGCGCCCGCTCGCAGTGCCTTCCGTTCCTGCCGTGCGCCTCCGTCAGCTCCCTCACATCGGCTGAGCCTCGGTCTCATCATATGTGAAGGGGACGCGCTGTTGCCTCGTTCCCTGCGGGCGCGAGGGTTAAACCCGTGTGCACAGGGGCCGTGCCTCCCCGCCTCCTTCCTGCTGTGCTCCTTCCTCCCAGGAAGGACAGACCAAATGTACTGTCACCACAAAGGGGGCGAACTTCAGGACAGGGTTAGCCATGGGAAAATGGTTTTCATTCACTTACATAAGAATTACCACTGCAGGCCTGAGTCTGGAACCCAGAAAGGAGTCAAACAGGTGAGCGGAGGAGAGGGCGGGGCATCCGCGTCTGGAGCTCCGCCCACCCCTGCCACATTTGCTTTCCCAGCAGGAAGCAGCCTCGCTTCTCCTTGTGACAGTTATTCATTGCACAGAACATTTGGCAGTAAATCATGGGTGGCCTTGTGGCATGTCTTCTGTCGTGTTTCAATTTGTTGTGAGAAATTGTTGTTTAAATCTTACCTTAGTCTATTTAACTTTTCCCACTGGGAAGGCGATGGGAAAACCCACCCATGGAAATTTTCACACTGCGGCTTCATCTGGGAAAACCCACTTTGCATACACGCTGCCCTGACATTAACTCAAATGCAAATTGACTTCCTAAGACTTTCCGGTGTGGGTTTAGCTATAAAAGTAACTGTAGTTCTAAAAATAACTGTGGTTCCAGTGGGGGGGGGGGGGGGCGGGTGTAGAGGCACACACACGTGCAGTTAATTAAAGACCTAGATAGACCATCCAGGCTCTGAATTGAACGTTGCCATTCCTTTCATTGTGCATCACTGTGAATGCCTGCAGTCCAATATCATTTAATTGCTTTAAATTCTGTTTTCCATTGTGCTGCATTGGTACAGTAATAGGAACTTCAGTTGCAGGGGTAGGGAAACCAAGGACAGAGAGAGAGAGAAGTTTCCCTGAGCACCGTATACAGTTGCGAGCTGGACTTACTGCAATAAAGCTTTCTGCAGAGCTCATTTAGTATTACAGCTCTGCAGCACGCCGTACCTTACCTAGCAGACAAGCATTTATACCTACTCACCGTGGATCGGAGCTCAGCTGTACAGCACGGTGTTACGGCCCTGAACGTGAAGTAGAAGGAGGCAGCTGGCTGGAAAACAGACCAAGAGTGGCAACTGAGTGAAAACCACATTTACAGAGCTCACCTGAGATCCTTCTCCTACCGCAGGCCCAGGAGGGCTGAGGGGCTGCAAGAGCACCAAACGAGATTGAATGATGTTCTAGATACTGTTGGAAATTGAACACTGGAAGGCTTAGAAGCGTTACATCCAAAGGATTTTGTGTGAATGCTTTTCTAGGGGTGTGTGTGTGTGCGTTCATACTTTCATCAGAGAAGTGCTCTGTAATTTAGGGATTGGAAAGTGTGCCTAGAGGGTGAAGCCTCTGCACTGTGGGCTTTGTTTGCTGCTTCTTGCTCTGTCTGAGCTGATATTTCAGGCACGCTGAGCTCATTTCCACCCTGAGACCTTGCAGATAAGATGGATGTCCCAGCAGATAAGACAAGACTGCCTGGGGAGCTGCAGACACCCTCCCCCGGGACGGTTCCCTACACACTGGCCAGTCAGAGACCAGCAAAAACAATGGCCTTTTTTCTCCAAAGAGCACACGGTGTCCAGCAGAGCCCGTTAAGCCTCCAGCATCACTGACTCTGTGTGAGGCGGCATCTCTTAAATGACGGCAGTTTGTCAATTCGGTGGAGGCGGGTACATCCTGAGGATGCTGACAATGGGGCGCTGTGCTCCCCGCAGGACAGAGGGGAGAGTCTGTCCCAAGGTCGGGGGCAGAAGAAGCGAGCAGAGACCCCACACCCACCCAAGAAATTTAGAGACAGAAAAAGGGAAGGGCAGCGAGCCAAGGCCGCTTCCAGGACCGAAGGTCCAAGCAGGTCAGGTAATGATCGTGGCCTTGATCTTGTTGCTGTTGTTCTGATTCGTAAGTGCTCAGAGCAGCTTAACCTCTAACAAGTATTCTTCTCTCTCGAAATTAATACCTAGGTATTTTGTCCAGCAGAGGTGTTGTTGATTACGTCTGATGCTCCAGCAGTACAGCACTGAGTGTGTCTGCACAGCGCAGGGGCAGCTGGCCTGCGGGGACCACACGGCTCCCCGGTACCTGCCTCGGAGCACGGCCATGGATGCAGGACACACACAGGGCCCCAGTGTCCTGTCCTCAGCTTCACTCACTCAGAGGGAACTAGAAACGGGTCTGTGTGAGCCACGCTCCTGGCCCACGTGCTCAGAGGCCACGCCTGGTTTCGCGGCAGCAGTAGTACACGTACCGCTACCTTCCTTCAGACGCCGAGGCTCCCCCCACGCCTCCCCCCATCCACTCTCAGCAGAGGGTTCGTATGTGACTCAGGGTCCCAACTCCTAGGCCACGTGACCCAGCCCGAGGTCCCCCAGTGAGAAGTGGGGGGAAGAACCCCTGGGGGGCCTGGAGCTGCTGGGCCATCCCCTAGAGGGAGGTTGCTGTCCAGCCACACCCAGCAGACTTTCAGTTCCGTGGGCAAAAAATAAAGAAAATCGCTCCCGTCTTTTTGCATCAGTTTGAGTGGGGTTTTCTGTGGCTTTCAAAGAGGTTCTGACTACTGGCCTCTGTACGGTGTCTTTTGAGAGACTGTGTTAGTTTAAGGACAGTGGATGCTTGCTCAGAACAGGAGACAGTTTCTTAGACCTCTGCTCTCCTTGGACCCTGTCCATATGAAGACTGCTTAGAGCATCAGAGCAGAACTTTCCAGAGGGAAGGGATCAGCGGGTGTTAAGATGGCCTGGGCTGAAGGGTGCCACTCGGTCCCCCCAAGTCAGGGGGGCCCCTTCCCCAGGAGGTGAGCTGCCCTCTGACATGATGGGCCCTTTCAAACATAAAATTGTTTGTTCTGATCATGCAAGTGATACATAGTTATAGAAAAACTGGAAAAAACCGATAAGATAAAAAGAAAAAAAGTAGCATTTCTCCCTAATTCTCACTGTACATGTAGGTAAAGAGGTTGCTAATTCTGGTCTCTCCCTCCAACGCCCTTTAAACACACAGAAGGGGCTGTGTCTTTTTCGCTCTTATATATTCATCAGGGTTTTTTTTTTTAACATCTTCATTGGAGTATAATTGCTTTACAATGGTGTGTTAGTTTCTGCTTTATAACAAAGTGAATCAGCTATACATATACATATATCCCCATATCTCCTCCCTCTTACGTCTCCCTCCCACCCTCCCTATCCCACCCCTCTAGGTGGTCACAAAGCACCGAGCTGATCTCCCTGTGCTATGCGGCTGCTTCCCACTATCTATCTACCTTACGTTTGGTAGTGTATATATGTCCATGCCACTCTCTCACTTCATCTCAGCTTACCTTCCCCCTCCCCGTGTCCTCAAGTCTATTATCTTTGTCTGTGTCTTTATTCCTGTCCTGCCCCTAGGTTCTTCAGAACCTTTTTTCTTTTTTAGATTCCATGTATATGTGTTAGCATATGGTATTTGTTTTTCTCTTCCTGACTTACTTCACTCTGTATGACAGACTCTAGGTCCATCCACCTCACTACAAGTAACTCAATTTCGTTTCTTTTTATGGCCGAGTAGTATTCCATTGTGTACATGAGCCGCATCTCCTTTATCCATTCCTCTGTCGTGTTCATCAGTTTTTTACGCTAAGTTCGAACTCAGCTCTTAAAATTCTATTTTGGAAATTAAACAGAGTTCAACAACCATGTTAGTTTTCTTTCTACATGATGTAAAATTATATCAAGTAGCTATTTTAATGAATACTACATTGAAATAAAATATATTATGTGATGCTATATTATATATTCATGGCATTCGGTATTAGGCCATACTATATTAATTGTTGGCAAGTTATGCCATATTAATAACAGTCATCAAAATATACCCTGTCTCTAATGATAAAAAAAAAAACAACACAAAATAAAAGCGGGAACCAGCCTTTAGTACATTCATCTTATTAGTTAGGTGTAGGCACTGAATTCTCGAAGAAACATTGAAAGAAAAGTGTATGATTCCCCCTCTGCCCGGCTGGGGAAACTGAGACAGGCCACTGGGCAGGATTTCGATTTTGCATGTTCAATCTAGAGTGTTATCTCAGGGCCTTAATTCCCGGAGTAAAATCCATGGGATGTTGAGGTCTAACCCAATACTTGAAGGGAGATGTGTTGTCTTTTTTTCTCCCTCTAAGACACAAGCACATCTCTCTGACGGGGCCTGTCTGGGACGGGAGGCGGAAGGTCAAGCTCTGTTTCCCTCCACAGAGGCCAGGCTAACCAAAGGGTCCTCTCGTGGTGACAGGAATTCAGCAAGTGTCCTTTGGTCCCATGTGAGCCCCGCTGGAGGTGGGTAGCCGGGACAGTGTTGGAGGAAAAGCATCCCAGGGTGAGGAGGGCTCCCTCAAAGCAGCCTGTGTCGGTCTCTGCCCACGAGGGCCCCTCGGCCTAGAATGTGCTTTTCATCTCCCCAGCCCCTCACTAGCAAATGCCTGCTTCCTGCTCAGATTAAACACCACTTACAGCGATTACACAGCCTTCCCTGACACCCCTCAGGACCCCACGGCACTTTCTGCAGATTTGTCTACTCTCGATCATTTGCGCACGCATTGATCATCTTACCTTTGGCATTAGAGAGTAAGCTCCACGGGGAGGGGGCGGTGATGCCTTATTGTCTGTTGTACCCGCAGTGCTTAACCGCAGTTCCCAGGACGTAGCTAAGAGTTAATAACAAACATTTATTGAAAGAATAAACAAACTATGTAAATTCCTTGAAGCAAAGTCTTCGTCTTATTCACTGTTATACTATCAAGAGTTCAATTCAGGCAATGAACGAATGCAGAAGCAATGATGGATTAGGATTTTACCATTTTACCACCAACACAGCAATAATTGATTCAGGCAAGAGTCATCAGAGGATGGTAAAACTGATGGATGCATGCTTGGTGAGGAACGAGGATGTTTACATAGCCTCCAAGAATCTCCCCACGAATTCCTAGCTCATTATAAAGGGACAAATAGTAACCTTATAGTGGAGAGCCTAGTGGAGACCACCTTAACCAGTGGACCCAAGTTAACATCACTAACGTTGGGACAAGCCAACCGCACTTGGTACCTGATAAGATGCTCCAAAAGGACAGAGCATCATCTATGTAGAGGCTGTGTGGAATAGGAATGGAAATATGGAAGGAGCAGAAAGATTTTTAGTTGGCTCTCATGACAAGCCCAGTGACATAGGAACCTTGTGATTATAGGAAAGGCTCATTCCTATAGTATCAACGAGGAAGTAGATTCAGTGCAATTTGATGACTTGGCAACAATCGAGGCTAGAAAGTATCAGAGTCGGACCTCTCAGCAGGATGTCCAGCTCCAGCCTAAGTCTTACCTCCACTTCCTGCTGCCTCTCTCTGGCCTCAGACATACAAGAAAGGTTAATGAGTGGCTCCAACAAGGGGAAGGAGGCCTAGTGGTGAGTGCACGGAGAGGGATGCTGCAGACTCGAGCTCCTTCCTCTCCTGCCTCGGCCACCAGCCATTGGTGGGAATGCACAGGAGACATCCTCTACACCCCTAGTTCCCTTTCTGGAAAAGACAGTTCCTGCCTCATCTATGATTCTACGAAGTAGGTCCTTCTGTCCAAACTTTTGTTTCATAGACTTCGCAACCACTCATTTGTAGTGTGATTTGGAAACTTGCTACGAATGTTGTAAGAGAAGCAATTTCCTTCAGAATCAGATGTTTTGACAAAATGACTACATTATCTTAGATTTGAGACAGGAAAAAAGAAAGGAACCTACTTCCTTTCCTTTGCCCACTAGGCAAACCCTTCCAAGTATGATAAAAAAAATCAAGCAAATCTCCCAGTGTCCCCCGACAACAGGTCAAAATCATTCATTCATTCATTGAATCATTTACTAGTTGAACCATACTTTCCAAAGCCACATCTCTAACAAAAAAATCTTCATTATATAAAAATCTTCTGGCACTTAGAAACCTGAGTCTTGATTTGCTGAACTAAACAACAAAATGACACTGCCCCCATCCTGAAGAGGAAAGAGTTCTTGCTTAAATGTCTTCATCATGGGACATTTAATGAACATCTATTGTGCGCAAGGGCATTCTGCTCTGGGATATCAAGGAAGGTTTAATGTAGAACATGAATGGGCGGGGGGGATAAAGGACTGGTAGACTTTGTGCATGTGGGTTTGGAAGGCAGGGGCCCTACAAGCACAAACCAGGGGTGGGAAGGATGGGGCTTATACGGCTGGTCGTTCAGTTCAGTTACCTGCCCCGTGTAGGAGTATCCGCGTGGGAAAGGGAGATAAGGGTTAAGGAAGTTGAATCTGCTTTGTAGCCATTTAGTATTCCTTAAGAATGATCTTTTTTTTAACAGAAGCTCCGTGCTTCCAGAGTTGTTTTGTTTGTTTGTTTAACTGGTGCTGGAATGTCTGGAATGTCCCCTGTAGAGTACAGGCCACGGGAGGGAGCTGGAGCCCAGACCCAGCAGCAGAAATGAAACCTCTGATTGAAATGGGTGCTTGAAGCACAGTGAGTTGGAAGGGTCTCACAGGGTTTCTTTTCCATTTAAATTTTTTATTCTCTTTTAAAATACTATACAGTGAAAAATGAACAAGGCTTCTCGGCCACCAGACAAGGCTGGTTTCCCTCTTGGGGGACCCTGTCACCGCCCCCCGTACACACCCCTGCTTCTTCTCCAAAATCCTCCCCACACCCCCATCCACTTATACCCTTACTATCCCTGTCTTCCACAGTGATGAGGCCCCAGAAAGGGGGCACAGGATGGGAAGATGGAGAGTGGGGGAGTCCCCTTGAGCTCTCGAATCTGGGTGGGTCAAGGAGCACCCCGCATCCACAGGCGGAGAATGGGGTGTTCAGGGAGAGATCGGGGCCTTAGAGGATAAAGGCACATCCAGTCTGATGGAGAATGGGACGGGGAGGGGGGAGGAGAGGGAGGGAGGTGACCCTGTTACGCACCCCTCCACTAGCCGCTGGAGGCTGGGGGGACCCACACTGCGGTGCTGCCCCCTCCCTGGTAGATAAGAGCAGCTCCAGAGCCGGGCAGAAGCGGTGAGGGCCATGGTGTGGCGCGGCAGGCAGGCTGGACTGGAGGTTTTATGAAACTCTCTGCTGGGTCTTGGACACCTGTTCCAGGTCTGGCGCTCCCCATTCCTGCCTGGGTTGGTTAGAAAGAGCTGAGGCTAAAGTCACAGCTGAGACGATCCACTCAGGTTGTGCAGGAGCTACTTGAGAACCCAGAAGCAGACAGGAGTCAAAACAGCCCATAAACACCTGATGTGCAGGCAGAAGCTCTTCCTGGGTTCTCAGCGAATTCTATCAACAGTCCTGGGAGCCTCTGAGGAAGTACTCGTGCATTCCAGGCTCAGGCCAGGCTCTTTTCCTGGAGGTCACGGTCCCTTGCTGGAAATGTGTCCAGGCTTGAAGCATTCTCAGAAGCTCCCCCGCTGCACATCGGAGATTTCTTTGGAGTTGGCCCAACACTAGACTCACGTACCTGAATATGTACCAGCTTCTGTTGTGTTTCTAGAGGAAAACCAGGCTATGGAGAAGAGCGAGGACAAATCATCTGAGAGAAAACCAGTGACGAGATAAATGATGGTTTTGCCCTTGGCTCTAAGTTCCTGGACGGCTCTCAGAGGGTGCGTCCGCTGATCTGCATACTCTACCTGGCAAGGACGTCAGGAGGACACTCACAAAATGTCCAGCGGCCCTATTCAAAGGGAGACGGTGAGCGGTCTGGGAACCGGTGCTGGCCTACAGGATGCCTGTTACTAGTTCACAAAGAGATACATTCGGAAATAACGAGTCCATGTTCAGAAACATTTCTGGCGACTTGACGTGGCTGCAATGTCCAAGCATCTGATCCAGAGCTCTGTCTCACTGGGCAGATAAAACACTGGTCTGCGACAGATTGGAAATGAAAGCAACAACAGTGAACACAAACAAAAAGCCAAAGAGATCCTTCACTGCAGCTCGTTTTAACAGCGGTGCTGTGGAGAGCACAGTGGCGAGGGGACTGAATTTCAGTGGTTTGTCATCAACTTGCTTTGAGTGCCAGCTGTGTGGCAGCAGCCGGGGAAGGAGGGCTCAATACTGTCCTTGAAGAGTTCTCAGTGCAGTCGGGAAAGTAGACGGGTCGGCCGATGCCTAGAACCCAGCTGGACAGACACTAGGACAGAGCTCACTCTCAGGGTTTACCGCCCAGCACCTCCAAAGCAAGGCTGCTCTTCTTGGCCATTTGGGATGCCTGGTGTCGATGATGACAGTGTCCATTTATTGAGCACTTACATGGTGGCAGACGCTAAATTTAAAACTTTACATGCATTATTATTATTATTTGCTACGCCGCGAGGCTTGCGGGATCTTAGTTCCCCGATCAGGGATTGAACCCGGGCCCTGGGCACTGAAAGCGAGGATTCCCAACGACTGGACCGCCAGGGAATTCCCTATATGCATTATTTATTTAGTCCCCACAAGAACCCTCTGGATTGGGTACCTTATTGTCACTTTCAATTTATAGATGTGGAAATTGGGGCTCAGAGCGGATAATAAATCTTGTTCAAGATCGTAGATTTAATAAATGGAGCAACCAGAGGTCACAGATTGCCTGACTTCAGAGTTCAGATTCTTAACCCCAGCTCTACTGCCTGTGATGGATCCCGCTGTCTTTGCCTGTGTAGTGGGTGGGCAGAGGGGGTAGAAAGACCCTGAACTTCTGGAAGGCACCGCCTCTTTAGCAGCTTACAATGGTTGGCACAGAGGAGACCATTGTTTAGCAGGTATTCATCCCCTCCCTCCCCCACCAGACTCCAAGGAAGATGTGTACCTCCATCCCCACACCACTGACGGTGAGCGTGGCCCCGTGACTAGTTTGGCTAATAGAACGCGCCGGTGTGCCAGCTCTGATCACAAGAGCAGCACATGTTTTGTCCTGCCCCTCTTGTGCTTCCGCCAGCCTTGGCTATCCAGTGATCTAAGGAAGATGGAAAGTAAATGGAGCGGACCCAGATCCATTTCACAGCTGAGAACCAAGTTCAGCACAGCCAGCCAGCATCAGCCTACACCCACCTAACGGGCAGATGAGTGAATAAGAAATAAAAGCGTATTGTTTTCTGTCGTGAGGCTTTATAACTGTGACTGATCATTTTGCAGCAATACCTGGTGATCAGAATGTTCAAGAAATATTTGTTGAATAATGAAGCTGGTGCCTTGGGGGCACAGAAAAAGGTACTGACTCAGTGGAAGGGGAAAGAAAGGAATCCTCCCAGGGGAGCACTTCCTTGAGATAGTTATTTATGCAAGCTTATCCAAGAATGGATCAATCCCCAGGGCTTCATCCAGCGCCCAGCACCAAGTGGGGGACCGACATCAATTAGGTGAATGAAATCCAAAAATGGAGATTCATATAAAGTGATGTGTATGAGCTAGAAGACTTTTTAATCTAAAGGATTAAAGTTAATACTACTAAAATTTACAACTTAAAAGCGCAGTGTCCTTAAGTTTTATCACAGTTCAGTGTCTCAAATCTGAGATGGTCACAGCTGTCCCTTTGTCCTGTACATCCATTGATGTCACATGAAGCCAATGGTGAACGTACAGTCCTTCCTTTCTCTCTCAAAATAGGGATGTTGACTCAGTACCTGCATCTCTCCTTTGCAGCCAGGGCTCAAAGGAGAAGTGATGAAATGCCATGAGGTAGATAATGTACCTAGGATTGTCACTGTGAAAGAAAGCCAGCAGTGCTGGCAAAGTTCCCCCAAAAAAGGCTGCTCTCAAAAAATCCTGGCTGGAGTTTTTGCAGATGCAAGAGGTTTAAATAAACATCCAAACTTTCTCATGCTTATCAAGACCGAACCTCTGAACCTGCCACATACAAAAAGATCTAAAGCAAGAGACTAAGAAAGACTCAGAGAGCTCATGAATAAAAATTATATTTACCTGAAAATGCCCCCTTGCTCCTGGTGGCTCCCACAGAAGGACAATAGACAGTATTTTGAACAGATCAGTCAAAACCGTCAGCATACGTAGGCTACATCTAAAACAAAGTAAGTAGCGTGTGGTGTCCCCTTAACAGACACAAACCTGAAGACAAAAATAAAGATTTGCCTGGTGTAACCCATCTAGAAGTATCAATGATTTTTTTCTAAAGAATGTATTTCTATTTGATTTCCATGAATATTTGATGTATCCATATTCCCACGTTTTCATTTGTCTGCTGATAAGCAGATGGCTAATAGTATAATACCTTGGAACTTATTAAAACATCTGAATCCCAGGCCATTTGGTTTATTTTTAATACCAAATTGAGTATTTGAATGCTTTGAAGTGCATAATTCTTTCCACCTTGATTAGATGTTTAAATTCTGTACCTAGATGAACTAATGAAATCACAATCATGGAAAAGTTAAGAAATAAGGCAAGATAGGTCCTTTTTTTTTTTTTTTTTTTTGCGGTACGCGGGCCTCTCACTGTTGTGGCCTCTCCCGTTGCGGAGCACAGGCTCCGGACGCGCAGGCTCAGCGGCCATGGCTCACGGGCTCAGCCGCTCCGCGGCATGTGGGATCTTCCCAGACCGGGGCATGAACCCGTGTCCCCTGCATCAGCAGGCGGACTCTCAACCACTGTGCCACCAGGGAAGCCCAAGATAGGTCCTCTTTAAGAAAAAAATTATTTATTCCTTAGGATGGAGGAGGCAAAAAAATCTTATGCCAACCCCTTCTTCCCTGATTATTTATATGGCACACATTATAAAGGAAACTTATCTTCTTCCATGTTACTCAAAATACCTTATTTTATTGTGTACTGAAACTAGTCGGCCCATTGGTTCCCAAAATCCCTGGACGTGTCCATGTTGGCTGTACCTCCATTTTTCAGTGATATTCTCTTCCTTCTCCCTCCAAACAATCCATTTCTTCCGAGTGGCTTTTCCCAAATTATTCGATAAAGATATGGGCAATTAGTTCCTCGGGTGACTTTTCGGGTGGGGCTGCAAGAACAAGTCCACATCTCTGCGGACGTGGGAAGTAAAGCAGGCAGGCCAAGCACGTGCTGTGCTGCCTCTGCTCTCCCCCAGCTGGCCCGACGCTTCTCCCATTGCCTGAGGATGTGGTTCCCGCCGCCGCCGGGGGCCCGTGTCCGTGCAGCTTCAGGTCCTGCCTCCCGTGTGGTCCCGCCTCTCAGCCCTTCCTCCTGCTGTGGAATCCCTGAAGTTAAAAATACCACCGCACAAGAATGATCCAGAGCCTCCCAGACACCCTGTCTCGTCCGCTGTCTACCCAGAGCCCAACTTCTCTGATTCGCCCCCGTTCTCTGCTTCTGCTTTTCTCCCGTCCCTCTCACGCCTGCATCCAGCTTCAGGTCACTGAATCTGGCCCGTCAGCGTCGCCCATGCCCCGCCCCCCACCCCGGTTGCGGGCTGAAAGGGGCATTTCTCAGCCCGCCCTCCTGTTCTCAGCTTTGCAGCAGCAATTGGCACATTCCTGCCATTCCTCCTGGCCCTCCCTCTCCGATGCCTTCGCCTACTTGCACTTCAAGGCATCACACTTTCCTGCTTTTCGTCCTGCTTTGTCAGCCACTCTCTCTCAGTTTCCTTGGCCAAAACTTTAGAAATGGTGGGGCGCCTCAGAGCTGACTTTGGAGCCCATTTCTCTCCTCTGCTGTATCTGCTGTATCTCCTCATTCGGCCCCGTCGATGTGCTGACGGTTTACAGGTTTATGTCCTCAGTTCTAGCATCTCACCTGACTTACAGGCTTATGACACTCCCTCTCCGCTTGTTATTTCTACCTACATAATCTAAAACCAAAAACGGGTTACGCAACAGCAACTGAAGCACTGAATCACCGATTTAACTTCCCCGTCTGTCTCCCGGCCCCCAGCCTTCCCCACCTTAGTAACTGGCATCGCTTATCTCGTTGCAGTGCACGTCATTTCACTAGCCCCACTTCAGGTCGCTAAGGCAGTCTGACTGGCGTTATCGGCAAGATGTATCCCCGATCTGTTTACTTCTTTTCACCCCCAAGGCTACCATCCTTGTCTAAGACATTGTTGTCTGTCACCGTGAATATTGCATCAGACCAGTGGTTCTCAAAGTGTGGTTCCTGGACCACATCTGGGAAATTGCTAGAAATACAAATTCTGAAATATTGAATCAAAAACTCTGGGGTGGGTCGCAGAAATGTTTTAACAGGCCCTCCTGGTGATCAAGACTAATGTGTGTTTCTACTTAATGTTCGTCTTAGATTATACTCTTGCAATAAAACTTCCAATGGCTACACTTCTACTTTTTATTTCTGTTTAAAATTTTTTAAATTTTTATTTATTTATTTATTTTTTTAATATTTTTAATTTATTTTTTTAAAAATGGTAGAGTCCATAAAGTTCTACCTGGTCCCTTTCTGTATCTCTGATCATATCTCATAGAGCATCCTGACCTCCCACACCCAGTGCCCCGTTCTCATTGGCCTTCTCTGTTCCGTGATTCCACCAAACTCGGTTCCACCTCTGTGCCTCACGCTGCCTGTTCATCGTTCCTGCAATTCTCTTCCCCAGCTGCTCCCAATCTGCCTCTTCTGTACCATTCAGCTTTCAGCTGAAATGTAAACTCTACAAAGAATCTTCTCTAACCTTCATATCTGTACCCCAAACCACTTTCTAGTGCGTAAAACGTTGATTTTGTTCCTACTTACAATTATTTATTGGTTCGCCTGGTTATTGTTTTTACTCTCCAATAGACTTTAATCTCCAGGAAAACAGTGACCTCACTCATTTCTCTACCACCAATGCCTAGAACAGTGCCTGACACATAGTATCTGTTGAATGAATGAAGATCTGTGCTCTAGTGCTAACCCCACCTCAAACTTGCTGTGTGACTTTGAGTTAGTAACTTTTCTGGTCCTGAATAACTTGCCCTGTATAAATAAGGCAGCTGGAGTACTTAATTTTCTGAATTTCTATCCTTCTCTACAATTTATTGAAATCTTTAAATGTAAAGCCTCTTCCTGCCTCATGTTTTAACCAACAAAGATGTTTCAAAAAATAATTTTATATACTGTAAAGGAATATCAGAAAAGATGCTTTAAGAAAAAGAAAAGGAAGATGAGAGAAAAAGGACTAAGGAAGCAAGAGAGACAAAGAGAAGGAAAAAACAAGAGGAGTAGGAAGAAGAGAAAGAACCACCTGTGGTCCCACAAACCAGGAATAATCACTGTTAGAATTTTTGTGTTTTCCAGCCAGTCTTTCTACTATGGGTATTTCCCTTCCTCACCCTTAGAAAAGGAATTACATTGTATCTTTTTATAAATTCCCAGTTTCACTTAATGTTTTATAGTCACCTTTCCATATGTATTAGTCAGGGGTCTTATTTGCAAGCAACAAAAGTTGGTTGACTCTGGCTAAAATTAGCTAGAATTAGAAAAAGAATTCTGAAAAGGATATTGAGTAGGTTACAGACTCACCCAAAGGGCTGGAGAACCAGGCCTGGAGCTCATTGGCCAAAAGTAGCACCGAAAATGATACCGCAGAATTGGAAAGTATGGATATAGCTATTGCCACTCATGCAGTCTATTGCCAGAATGAATTTTTTTTGCACTGCCAAATTCCAATTCAATACGTGATGGCAAAGGCCTACTATGCACACATCCCTTCACTACAAGACAGCCAAGAAAACGAGTATCTGGCATTTTCAGCTTCTATAGTTGAAGCCAAATTGAGTTCCATAAGATAAGAAATTCCCCCAATGTAATTCCTCACAGATGCTATGTGGCTTAAAATAAAAGACAAATTTTCACTACAGCTCACTTAAGACACACACACACACACACACGCACACGCACACACACACGCACACACACAAAATGCAATTAACCCTCTGAAAATATGCTCACCACTTTCCCAAAAGTGATCAATCCAAATTCTCATTAATTACTACAGTCATCATGATTCAGAATGTCAAAATTCTGAATGTCATTCTTCCTTTAGTTCTGTCATAATCCTGTCTTTTTATTCTGTAGCCTATGGACTAAATGGTGCAATGACAATAAACAATAAAAAAATACACACACACAATGGATAAAAGGAGAAGACAGGAGAATAGTAGTTAATAAATATATGCATGAAAATACCAGGAATAAAATGCAATGACATGCTCAAATTCTTGTTTCTAAACTAATCCCTAGGCTTCATAACCCTATTTTCTTACCCGCTTGTCCAGTGAATGAAGGGTCTGAAATAGCCAGTTAACAATCTCAGCATGAACAGCTATGTAATTTGCAGAGCCCAGTGCAAAATGAAATGTGAGACCCTTGTTAAAAATGTATTAATAATTTCAATGGGACCTCCCTGGCGGTCCACTGGTTGAGTTCACCTTCCAATGCAGGGGATGCAGGTTTGATCCCTGGTTGAGAGCTAAGATCCCACATGCCTCGCGGCCAAAAAACCAAAACATAAAAACAGAAACAATGTTGTAACAAATTCAATAAAGACTTTAAAAATGGTCCACATCAAAAAGAACTTTAAAAAAATGTATTAAGACTTTCAAGATGGCAACAGCAGAGCAGTGAACCAGACATGGGGCCCTTCTAAGCAAGGGTCCCTGCGTGACTGCAGTGGCCACCTGTCCATGATCCAGTCCCAAGTCTCAGTTTTGAATTCAATGGAATAAGCATTGTGTCCTATGGTAGACTGTATCTTATTGCTGCATCAGTATGTCTTCCATTCCACATGCTCGTCTTCCAATGTGCCATTAACACTCCCCCACTGAGAGGTGAGGTCTATGTTTCTTTGCCTTGAACCTCCCTCCCTCCCTCCCTCCCTCCCTCCCTCCTTCCCTTCCTCCCTCCCTCCGTCCTCCCCTCCCTCCTTCCCTTCCTCCCTCCGTCCCTTCTTCCTTTCCTTCCTCCCTCCATCCCTTCTTCCCTCCTTTCCTCCCTCCCTCCCTCCCTCCCTCCCTCCCTCTTTCCCTCCCTCTTTCCCTCCCTCCCTCCCTCCCTCCCTCCTTCCCTTCCTCCCTCCCTCCTTCCTCCCTCCCTCCCTCCTTCCCTTCCTCCCTCCTTCCCTCCCTCCCTCCGTCCTTCCCTTCCTCCCTCCCTCCTTCCCTCCGTCCTTCCCTTCCTCCCTCCCTCCTTCCCTCCCTCCTTCTCCCCCTCCCTCCCTCCCTCCCTCCTTTCCTCCCTCCCTCCCTCCCTCCTTCCCTCCGTCCCTCCCTCCTTCCCTCCCTCCTTCCTTCCCTCCTTCCCTCCCTCCCTCCTTCCCTCCCTCCCTCCTCCCATGTACTCTGGTAACTCTAAGTTGCCCTGAAGCTGCCATGCTGGAAAGATCACATGAAGACGTGATGGGCAGTGAGATGCCCAAGGAGCCCCAGCTGTTCTGACCCCCAGATGTTCTAGTCTTCCCACTCCAGGCACCAGACTTGTGAAGGAAGACGTTCTGGAGATGAGCCAGCCCCAGCTACCATCCAACTGCAATCCCAAGCTACAATCACCCAGTCAAATACACCCCATCTTTTTACCCAAAGAAGTCATGTTAGATAATAAATGATGATTACTTTTTTAAGCCACTAAGTACTGGAGTGAATTCTTTTTCTACAGCAAAAAGAGGTAACTAATCCATGTCCCCTGAACAATAAGATCTCCAACCAGCAGAGTCCAAGTCTTGGGTATGGGAAGCAAAACAATGATGCAAGAGGGTCACGGAGTGTAACCGTGAGAGATGCCACACCTCCTTCCATCCACGGGTTCCTGGACCCTGGCATTCTACTGGTAGGAAGAACAGCACCGTATGTGGACCTGGGTTCAGACCTGACACTGCATCCTGAAGGACAGCCCCACAAACCTGCAACAGTGGTTCCCAAACAAAGCTACGACGGAAATGTCAATAAGAAGAGTGACTGAATAATTTAGCATCCACAGCAGGACATTTTGAGAGCACTTTGAAGGATTATTCTGGAACAACAGGCATAAACCAGGGTCATCCTAGGCAAAATGGGACATATGGTCCCCCTATCAATAATATGCTTCTGGGTCATAGGGTCTGTGGTAAGACTGGTAAATCACGTGGACATCAACAGTCATCTTACTGAAGTAGAGTAAGTTCTTTGGTCAAAAATAATGTTGTCCGGGCTACCATGATAGAAAATAAAGTCTTCAGCAAATCAGGGACAGTGGTATTGGCAGAAACAGGGAATGAAGATAACTCCAAATACAGAACACCCGTGTATATTCCACTGGGGACAAGTTGCTGCTCCTCTATGGCAGGCACAGACGACTGGCTGGTCCACCCAAGATGTGTCGGTCTATGGGGACTCACAGCGGTCAATGTCCCTGCAGGTCAGCAGCCAGTTGACCATAGTGCGTGTCTAATAAACAGCGGCTGGTAATTACAAGTTCACATTTCAGTATCTGATAGACAAGCTCACACTTTTATTTTCTAAACCTTCTTCACTTCTTGAGCATGTATTATTTTAGTTGAATTTCAGAATTCTGCTCCATTCTCCAAAAATCTCCCAGCGATTCTGATTAGAATTCTATTATATTTATAGATTAATTGGGGAGCTAGTGAGGACTACAGAGGAAATGGTGTGTTCTCAGACATGCAAAGTAGTGAAGGTATTCTCGAAATGATTTCCCACTGCTTACCGGGGTCCCTGGCACATGTGAATGCAAGCATTTTTAAATGGACCGACCGTCTTCAAATATTTCCTGGAAGAAAAATATCAAGTTTTCCCAAACGGCTGTTGAGATTTGTTCATAGGAACAATTCAAGAAGAATACGTAGTAATAGTCCACAGTTTCATAGAAAGCATCAATTAGATATTTTGCTGTGTCAGTTTCCCTCCAAGCCTGGGAACTATAATCAGACATGAGGTCTCTGGAGCTTCATGTGTCTTATGTAAGTGTTCATTTTAAAATACTTCCTAAAAAAATATTTCTTATATTTTAAGTGAGTAGCTTTTCTGATGTGCCAGCTGTATTGATACAGGCTAGAATTCCATTTCTGACAAAAGAATTAATATGCAACATGGTTTTTGCTTGGCAAGAGAAATAAGATGTCAAAAATATTTACTGCCATTTATTTTTTGAGAGTGGAAGACAACTGTGTATGTAGTAGATGAAAAATGTTTTAAAAAACACAGAGTTCTTAAAAATCATAAATTAGGTAGTTATAATTCAGTGATTGTTTTCTTATTCTCTTGAGGCAGCTTACATCATACACTATTGGGTTATAAATCTTGTTATAAACATATATAATATATATTATATATAATATATATCTATAAATATATTTATAACCCTATTGAGTTATAAATCTTGTTAATTGTGCTGGCACCTAGCATAATTAATATTAAGGTGCATTTCTGTGGCATGTTAGTCCTCTACAATGAGGGTGCTGTGCTGATGGAACATGGTAAACAGGAAGGGCCAAGTTCTCTGGGTGCCCTAGTAAGCAACAGGGTGCCAAAGAGCAGGAGATACAACTTATTACTACAGAGTGGCCGGCAGCACTGTAAAGTTTTAAGGGGCGTAATGTTCTGGGCAAACCGGATCGTCCCCCTTATGGTAAAGGACAAGATGCTGCATCTTGCACCCGTATCACTTGGATCTGTAGGCAACATACCCCTTACTTGGGACTGCCGCTCCCACCCTTTATCAGATGACTTGAAGGGGGCCTATTCTGAGTGACGCCCAAAGCAAGGGAGACCGCCGCTGTAGGTTTAGGTTCTGACACTCAGGCTCTGTGGCCCAGCAGACCCAGCAGCGCTGGAGGAGCCTGTGTGTAGCAGCACCCAGGTAAAGTGTTGCAGCCTAGAGCCCTAGAGTTCTGAAGTGAGGCCCGCCCTCTGCAGCAGGAACTGTTTGACTAGCTACTCCCATGTGCCGCTGGGCCCCAGTTGAGACTGAGTACTTGACAATGGGCGATCAAGTAACAGAGTGACCAGCCTGCCCGGCATAGGCTGAGATTTGTGACAAGGTAGAGCCTGGGAGCGATCCATTGTGCCACGGAAATGGTACAATAGGGGATCATGCCAGAGTAGGGAGAGGGCCCAAGAAAGATGAGTAAGAGTGCCACCTCCCTTAGCTCATACCTGTGGCTTCAAAGGATGTTGATGAAGGAGGGAGAACCTGGGGCTTCTCTGGGGTTGGCTCCATATATCTTTGTGTGAGCTGAAAAGGGGTTCCTGCAGGCCTGGGGCCAACTGTGACCAATGACCTCACCTGTATCAAGACAGCTCATCTACTTTCAAGGAGTGACCTTGTATGCAGATTTTCTCAAAGATAAGGGTATAGACTAATCTCTCAAACAGTCTATGTGTCATAGGGAAATGACATCATTCTGTAATTATAGTACTAATCTTAAGTTAACCCTGCCTTTACTTGTTATAGGCAGATTATTTAGCTAGAATTAATGAATAAAATCTGCAATTTAGCTGGTAAACAATTACAAGACTTCTTAGGCCAATGTTAAATGAACTGTCAAAATACTTTTCATGCACGTACAGCTATATATAAACAATAAACAGATACATAATTTAAAAAAATTCTTTGTAGTTTACTGTATATCTCAGGATACTATTTTCTATTCATAGTATTATACAATAACCCATCATATCTATCTATCGATCTAGATCAACTTGTTTTTTGATACCCTTTAGCTCTGCTAAATAATAACCTTTGTATTATATTAGAGTTTGTCATGAATTAGAGGTGTCCTGACTTCAGATACTCATGAAGTTTTATTTGCCAGTCCATTTGCTTGTATTCAGGAATGGAAGGAACAGAATAGAGTTGCAAATGGATTCTTTGGTTCTAGCAGCTGTTCTAAATGTATCTAATCTGAATGTTCCATTTACACAGCTGGTTTTATTTGCTCTGAGGTATTACTGCAAAACGGATCAAAGCAGCATACGTGTCACACTAAGCGTAAGGCTCGTTTAAACATTTAAACTTCCAAATCCTGAACTACAATTGGCCCTTTCAAATTCAGATTTCTACTTACTACTAAAATTACTAAAATTCCTGTTTTTAGAAAAGAAGTTACAGAAAAAAAAATATTGGGAATAAAATCCATCTCTCAAAGCCTACTAAATAATTATAAATGGAACTAAAATTATTAATATTTCTTAAATAACTCTAAAAGATATGAGTGAAGTACCCAAGTACAGCAATTCTATATTTGCTAGTATTCCATTGGTTTAAAATATTATTGATATTTGTTCCTACTTCTTTATTATCTAGACTCCTGATTCCAAGACCTCAGGCACGAAAGACCTCTTGAATTTGTCCCATATTCTAATATTAGGGGCCTTACCTATGAATATTAACTTTACGTGTTGGTGATGACTTTCTTTATGGTATCTATTATAAAGTGATGGAACCATAAAAAATACATAAAACACATCATGTGGAGTATTTTATATTAAGCTTAAGACTAAAAGCTACTGCAAAGGAGGATTTTCTGAGGTAATAAATCATTGTTTTGAAAATCACATTTTTTTAATCTAGTTTCATTTTAGAAAGATGAAATGCAGTGTTTGTATCAAGAGAAACATTCGGTTTCCACCCACTCCCCAAAGGCACAGTTAGATTACCTACGGAAACAGAAAACGTGTCTTCAGCAAAGCTTAGAGGTGAACACTGTGATTTGCATCAACATTAAGTGCAGGCCACAATAATCACTCCCTTAATTTAGTGATTCGTAACACCCTTGGGAGATGGGGGTGGGGAAAGTTAAGGAGGAAGATGATTGGCAGGACCGAGAATATTAAGACAGAAGAGCATGGGAGACATTCAGGGAAGGGCGTGCACTTCTGTAGGCAGGACCCTTGCACAGGAGCCCAGATGGTCAGACGTGATGGGCAGAAGCTCAGCCAAGCCATGGAGGCTCCTGGATGCAGAGAAAGCGGGACTTTTCTTCGTAGGCAATAGAGGGGGCTATTGAAAGAATATATATATATATTTTTTGCTGTACGCGGGCCTCTCACTGTTGTGGCCTCTCCCGCTGTGGAACACAGGCTCCGGACACACAGGCTCAGCGGCCATGGCTCACGGACCCAGCCGCTCCGCGGCATGTGGGATCTTCCCAGACCGGGGCACGAACCCGCGTCCCCTGCATCGGCAGGCGGACTCTCAACCACTGTGCCACCAGGGAAGCCCGAAAGAATATTTTTAAGTAAGTCTTAGGCACAAACAGTGACTTGTTTAGAGAGATTACTCTAACGCATGGTTACTCATTCATTTATTCAACAAACGTTGTTGAGTTCCTACAATGTACTGGGTATACCCTAAATACTGGCAACACAGCAACTTTCATGTGGTCCTTTCCTTCCAGATTTGTTAGTCTAGTGAGACTGCATAGGATGAACTGGAGAAGCAAGATGGTGAGGGCAGTTAGGAAACACTTTCGGCAGTTCGGGAGAGAAAACCTAAGCTGAGTTAGTAGCAGTAGGAATAGGGATCGAGCCATTGGTCTGGGTTTGCTATGTAAATCTATGGAAAGCTGATAGAAGCTGATAAATCACTATACACTGTACATCTCTCCCCAGCTCCACCATCTGTGAGGTCACATCGGTAGCTTGAAATCAGCCACGGTGGGTTTATTTACACCAAGAACATAGCTAAACACTGCAAATCACTCCAAGCCTCCAACCCTCAACCACAAGAACTGCTTGTTAAATATTCATATATTCTATCCCATCATCTGTAGATTTTGTGATAAGAATTAAGGGGATTGCACTTATATTTACCATTTATCATAGGAATTGTTAATTGCGAATTATAGTCAATAGGTTGTTAAATGTTTCTATGGGACTCCTTTTCAGAAGTAAACTCTCTGGAGGGAGAGCGTCATATTAGCACTTGCTGCACAAAGCAACTGTTTTAGGAGCTGCCTGACCATTTAGTTAGCTGAAAGCATTTTATAAACCAATATTTCTCTGGGAAAAAAAAAATTCACGCTAGTAATCATACATTCAGACCAAAAAACCCCCACACAGAACCTTAGCTTGGACACTAGTCTGTATTCAAAAATATAGATTTTATTCTCTATTCCTGGATTATAAGCAATAAATCTCAATTTTCTGGTAGCTGGCTTGTTCCTAAGCTCATGGTACACTCACAGACTGACGTGGCTCTTTTGACTTCCGGGTATTATTTTCACACTTGTGTTTACTGCTCTATCACTTTGGTGATTCTTTTTCTTGATAAAAACGTAACAGAGAAAGCTTACTTTTAAAACCCAAATTAATTTGTTTCTAACCACAGTCGTTTTGCTGTAACATATTTACGTGCCAGAGCAAATGAACTTATTATTTAATTTTTCTAACCAATGGCTGTAGACCAGATTTAAACAGCAGGGGCACCAATATTGTCCTCAGGAGAACAAAGCCAAGGCTATCTGTGTTCCCTGTCCCAGAATCTCAAGGAGTTGCTAGTCAGCTGATTTGGGTTATAACTTTACAGTAGCTCTTTTTGTTTGTTGCTTTTTTCTGCTGGTGTAGATTCCATGGAGACCTCTTTATCAGACTGGATAACGTAACAACAACTGGAAAGTCTGATTTCATTTTCTTTTCCTTCTACTTGTTGTGAGAGGCTTCTAGGAGCCTTGAATGCATAAGAGGTGCATTTTAATTAATAAATCATATAATAGGTTTTACTGTATCAAATTCGGAAGATCAAGAAGAAAAGCGATTTATACATGGCATATATGATATAGTATTATTTAAGACATAGATGCAATTTAATACAATATGTTAAGTTTAGCCCTTATCTGTAGACTCCATCCTCCCCCAGATTTATGGAACCAAATAGGAAGACATGATTTTAATGACTCTTCCAAAACATCATGTTAACTGTGTGGGCGCTTTCAAGGAGCTACGCCTAGGAAGAGTATGAGATTCTAGAAGATCTTACTAGATACCACTTAATTTAAGCCCTCACTACAGCTAATGGCTGTAGCACCCACAGTGCACAGGACAAAGTCTGGAGTTCCTCTTTCCTTTTACGAGGCTTCCGGAAAGGATGAAAAGTGGGAGGATAAGGCAAGGGTCTTAGGCAGAAACAGTAAAAACAGGAGAACAATTTGGACACAGGGTACAGTTGAATTTTTATCTTTTCTTCCACACATTTTTTCAGCATTAGAGCTAAAAAGCATCTGGCTATACTTTAAGCAACAAAGTCATTATCTAACTAATCTCATAGTTTCAAATATGTAACTTCAATATAAGAAGTGCAAGCCCTGAGTGCGGAAATTTTTTTTCTAGGTAATGTATTCTCTAAGGATATTTCAGTAATAAACAAATCTTATGGGTGTATATGCTCTTTAATAGATAATAGATAGATAGATAGATAACAGAGACAGACGATCAGATACATTTATACGAATATACATAACTGGCCCCATTTCTCTCCCTTCACCCTTTGCCCACTCCCTATGGGATCCAGGAGCACAGAATCTTTCAACCTCTTCTTTCTGTGCCCACATGAATAAATGTCCGATGTGCAGTAAAGTATCTAAGCTACCATTGCTCCTGTCCATTTTTAAATCTCAGCCCTGTGCTCATCACAAACCATATGACACCTTACCCAGGATGAAGAAAGTTTTCAGTTGAAGAATTCATAGATGTCCTAATAGGAGCACAGGCCAGCTTGGGAACCAATTTATGGTTTCTGTCTTTATCCAGTAACTCCCTCAGGAGTGTCACTGCTTTACTCATTGTTTTGATAGAAGCCTCCTAGAAGGAGCATCTTAAGTACAGGTGCATATGGAGGCACTTGGCAATGACCCCCACAGAGACAGCTGTCATCAGTAAATCAGGCTCCTTCTCTTGTAAAGTCCATTTTATGTTGCTAAGGAAGAAACAGCACTGAAACATTCGTCATGTAGAATATGTTTTTCAACTTGGAAAGCAACAGAATGTATCTCTGAGGAAAACTAATCTGAGGCTAGCTCTGCAAATTAAATGGGAGGTTTCTGAGTCTGGAAATATGATTTAAGGAATCATTTTTGCACAAATAGATTTATATTTTCATTTTCAAGTAAATATAAGCAGTATATCACTTATTTCACATGTAACCTTACAGCTAAAAATGGCGGGGGGGGGGGTCGATTGGATGAGGACAGTTAGGGGAAAATTATAAGAAGATAACTCTTGAAATAAAATGATATGATAAAAGTTGTAGCCTGGCTTTTTTTTTTCTTACTGATTTAGACAATGAGGAAAGAAAATTATAAATACTTTCAGTAATGAACTTGAGTTCCATGCAACTGACAGTAAAAGTGAGATTGGCATATATTTTGATTGACGTTAGCAGTCTATTCCTGTTTATTTAACCCTGAGTTACCGTTATTTTGATATTAAGTTAACAGAGAGAGAAAAGGCATACTGTCATCTTGTCAAGCTATGCAGAGAAATAGAACTGACTTCCTACTGGGAAATGATAAACATATCTTCTTTCCTGTTGGGATAAAATCAGAACTGTAGTTCGTTTTCTATTGGCCTTATACTGGCTGCCTCTGTATCACTGCTAATGTAGAAGTGGTGAGATGGTGTGTGTATCAGAATCATGACGGTGAAAAATATCTGTGCAGGAAAAGAATGCAAAGGGGAGCCTAGGGTATAGGAATATGAGATAATCAAATGCATATGTTGGTTTTTTTTTAAAACATCTTTATTGGAGTATAATTGCTTTACAATGGTATGTTAGTTAGATATGTTGGTTTTTTAACTGTATTTTTAAAGTAAAATCTTGAATGTGCATAATTAGTATATGCTTTTCTTCAGATGGCTGGTTTTTTTCTCATCTGAATATATCATTTTTTCTTTTTTATAGCTCAATAAGTGTTTATTAAAAGGTTCATATTATTGAAACTGTCGGTTGACTTTTGTTTGTTATGCAATTATATGTTTATCAGAAGCAGAAGATGAAAACTATTTAGAATGTCTGGTCTATACAGGGCAAAGGATGACCACGGAGGCCTCTTATGAAGCGAATTCTACCTCGGTGAATTACAACGTGATGGGAGTTAGAAGTTCCATGGAGCTTTTCACTCCCGCAATGGATGTTTGAGAGAAAATATGCATTCTTGCAAAAGGAACACACTGTCAGCACGTGTCATCCCCACTAGGCCTGGGATAAGTCATGAAATTACATCTCTCCTATGGTGGCCACACATCCTGAATGACCACATTCTCCCCACTGTGTTATGTGGTACAAGTCAGTTCACCTAACCTTCAACAATAGTTCTTTCCTCTTTCCTAACATAAGCCCTGGTCAAGTCCTCTGGTATCTACAAACATAATCAGGAAAAGGATCTCCACCTCATCACAGGGGGCTCAATGGGGAAACCAAAATAAAAGTAAAATGTAGAGATTTAATGGCCCTTTAATAGAACATCATTAAGTCATTATTAAAACTGCATTTCAGTGTTTCACAGAGTGGAATCGTTTCTTCCCTTGTTGATCTTTAAGTTTTCAGAAGTTCGTTCCTCTCCTTATGATAATTACAAGGACATGAAATTAGATATAAAAAACTGTATTTCTTCATTCAAAAAAGTGGTTGCTATAAGCCGACTATATGTTAAGCACTATTCTAGGCCCAGGATGCTGTGCCGATTAGACAAAGCTACTAACCTCATAGCGTTTATGTTCTAGGGGAGAATCCAGACAATAAAAAATAAATGTGTAATGCCACGGCCACAGCGATAAAAGCTCTGAAGGAAAACAAAGCAGAGTTGGGGGAGTGGAGGATGGTCTGCGAGAAGAGAGACAGGTGGTCAGGGAAGATGTCTCTGAGGAGGTGACATTTGACACAGAATGTATGCTGGTGATGCTAAGGTGACAAGCCACACAGAGAAGCTCTCTGGAGGGGTATCCCAAGCCAAGGGAACAGCAAGTGTGAAAGCCTTGAGAAAGGAAGAACCTTGATGTAAAGGAATAGTAAAAATGCTGATGGAGCGAGTGAGGCTGACTTTAAGATGAGGTCAGAGAGACAAAGGTCAGAGCACGAGGGGCATCCTGGATGATGTGAAGGACTTTGGGTTCTTCTCAGCATGATGGGCAGCCACTGGAAAATCTACTGCCTAGAAATGACATAGCAGAGTTATATTTAAAATAAAATCCCTCTCATTGCTATGGGAAGAGCTGGATGTAGGGGGGCGGGCGAGGCAGAGTGGGGGACAAGGGGCAAGAGGAGGGGCAAAGAAGACCAGGCAGGAGATGACGGCAGAGACTCAGGCCAGAAGACAGAGGCAGAAGTGGCAAGAAGATGTCAGACTCGGATCTATTTCAAAGGAGGAGCTGATAAGATTTGCTGATGGACTGGACATTAGGGGAGAGATGAATAGTAGGGATGGGGATATTTGTAGGATTATAAGTGGAAGAATGGAGTTATTATTTATGGGACAGGAGGAAGGAGCGTGCTGCGGAGGGGCTTCCTATGCCCTTGTGAAGTTTGAGATGCGTATCAGAGACGTTGACATAGAGTTCAGAGAAGTGTTCTGGGCTGGAGATACGCATTTCGCAAGCACTTGAATATTGATGGTTCGCAAATCCATGGGACAGGGCGAGACTCTCCAGGAAATGAGCTTAGATGAAGAAGACATATGTAGGGCTGAGCACTGAACTCTGAGATGCTCTGCAGTTTAGCGACGGAGGAGAGGACTTGGCAGTGAAGCTGAGGAGGTCACAGTGCCCTGAAGCCAAAAGAAGAAAGACTTTCGGGGGACAAGAGGCGTCCCTACATCATATGCTCCCCAGAGGCTGAGTACAATGACCTTGGGACCTTGACAATTATGTTTTCAGTCTGGAGGCATGGGTGGGGCTGGAGTGGAAGGAACTGAAGAGAGAATTGAAGACAAGGAGGTGGGGGGTCTGCAGACACAATGCTTCCGAGATGGATGGTTACAAGGCCACAGAGCGTTAGGGCTGAGTCTGAACGTAACGAGGACCCTCAGAAGTGCATTTTTTTTATGGGGAATTAGTATGTATGTTTGTTGATAGTTATGATCTAGGACAGAAAAATAAACGGGTGAACTAGGAAAGAGAGGGAATAATTACAGGATGGACGTCATCGTGTAGGTGACATCCAACACATACGCTGAGTGGTTGGCCTCCGACAGGAGTACACAGAGTTCAAGCATCGTAAGAGATGGTACACAGACAATGGGCAGAGATGTCAGTAGGCTGGTAGATTTGATGGAGGACAGACAGGCTAGTTCTTCTCCTAATAGTTATTACTTTTTAAGTGAACTAAGAAGTAACATTATCATTTAAGAATAAGAAGAGGGCTTCCCTGGTGGCGCAGTGGTTGAGAGTCCGTCTGCCGATGCAGGGGACACGGGTTCGTGCCCCGGTCCGAGAAGATCCCACGTGCCGTGGAGCGGCTGGGCCCGTGAGCCATGGCCGCGGAGTCTGCGCGTCCGGAGCCTGTGCTCCGCAACGGGAGAGGCCACAACAGTGAGAGGGCCGCGTACCGCAAAAAAAAAAAAAAAAAAAGAATAAGAAGAGAAAAGGGGTAATTGGAGTTTTGAGGAAAGAGAAGATGTGAAGTAGTAATCTCTGGGTGGAAGAATTAGCTGACTAGGTAGTTAAAGCTGATTTTCAGGGCAGTGTTGAAGGCTTACTTGAAAATGTTGGCCATAAATGTCAACTGAGCTCATTTGGCTTCGGCATGGGTTTCTGTTCAGCCCGTTCTGCTGCTAACAGGCGGGTAAGGAGCGGATGGGAAGTGGAGTTCTTCCAAGTGAATGTGATGGAGAGAGTGTCTTGGGCATAGATTAGAAAACTCTTCTTGTAAATGGTCAGACAGTAAATATAGATATTTTAGGCTTGCTCTGTGGTCATACAGTGTCTGTCACAACTACTCAGCTCACCACTTTAATGCAAAAGCAGCCAGAGGCAATACGTAAATTAAAGTGGGGGCTGCATTCCAATCCCACCGTTTATAAAACCTGCCCACCTGGTCCATTTGGCCTGAGGGCTCAGTTTACTGACCCATCGTCTAGGGCATTGAGAGCATATCCAGGAATCTATTATAGTGATGAGCCATGGACTGGAAGCTGGTGATGGATGAAGTGGAGGGTGTGATGGATTGTA
Organism: Delphinapterus leucas; assembly: GCF_059928025.1. Lineage (NCBI taxonomy): Eukaryota > Metazoa > Chordata > Mammalia > Artiodactyla > Monodontidae > Delphinapterus > Delphinapterus leucas. The sequence goes on along the minus strand of NC_143145.1, from coordinate 80,313,506 downwards.
AATGGCTTGCAGGGCCCATGGGGTCATTGAACTACTGGAATGCGTGTGCTGATGAAAATGAACTGGAAAGAGAGAACTTAGTGCTTGGAGTGTTCGCTACTTGACATCTAGTCATTGGAGGTGATGCCCTGTTAGATAAGAGCCCTATGAGGACAGGAACCTGGGAGCCTTGGAGCTTTGTGGGCATCCTTTAAAAGTTCCAGGGCTGAGCCTTGGTGAGGGGAAGGAACACCGTACCAAGAGCGAGGAAACCACTCTCACATCAGGGCACCTAGTTTGTGTAGGTTTCCTTTATAGATTGCCATGAGCGGCAAGATGGGCCTGACATTCCAGGACTCAGATGTCCCCCAAACCCTGAGAGGGATGGCACGACCAAATAGAAGTCACTTTGCAAGAGTCTGTGTGCCCTAAATTCTCACTTTAATTCATTTGCTGATTACTTCTAGCATATCTGATACCACATCTATTCCAGATCATCATTTGTTAATATTCTGTGGGGGTGGGGGGGGTGGGACAGGGTTATTATTATTCTTGCAATATCACCTTAGTTGATAACTTTCACCCAGCAACATTCTTGCTCTATGTTTCTCAAATAATGCAGTATTTTTGTTGCAAGTCTTCTCATTAGGAAAATTTAACAGTCATTACAGATATAAAATATTATTATTGATAGATTCTAAAATTAACTCATCTGTTTATTCATTCATCTTATATGTTAGTCAGATCAAATATTTAAGGCATAGTCTCTGCCCTCAAGATACTGAGACTGGAATTGGAGTGGATAATGTAAATAAATAATTGCAAGACACTGAATTAATTGCTACTGCGGAGCAAAAAGAGTAATCATTTGTAATGCATCACACGTTTCTTTTTTACTGCTCTCTACCTGCCAGGCAGGTAAAAATAAAGAAGATATTTTCTTTTCTGTTAGGGTGCTTAGAGGCTAGGTGTGGATATATAGACAGGTAACTGCAAGACAACACTTACTGCTACAATAAAAGGTATGACTCAGCTACAGTGATAACACAAAGGAGGGAAAGATCACTTTGCATGGAAGGGGAAGAAAGCTTTCACAAAAGAGAAAACTCCTGAACTGGGTCTTGTAGGATGATTAGGGCATCGTCAAGAGCAAAGGAGCATTCTAGGGCAACTGGTAAACGTGTAGAGTTTGAGTTTGGCTGGAGAACTGGGACAAGAAAGGTGAGTAACAGGCCATGAGGCTGGAAAGTTAGGAGAGCCAGAGAACAGGATGCCAGAAGGAGGAATTCAGACCTTCTCAGGCAGGCTTTGGGAGACCCAGAAGAGTTTAATCAGGAAGATAAACATCAAATTTGCATCTCAGAGAGATGGATTAAAGGAAGGTGAGAAGGGAGGTGAAATGTTTCTAGTTTCTTTTTCTTTACTTAAAAAGAGTTTTGTTTTGGTTATGACCAAATAAATTGATATCATAACCACTAATGGGCCGAGTTATGAAACACAAAACTCAGAGTTGGATGCTTCACCAGGTGCTTCATCATTTTCACCGGCGCTGGTTAAGGTGCCCTCGTCTGCATTCAGTGCTTGGAGCCATCACTGCACAGACCAGGTCACATGGCAGATATCCATATATGGGTCTTTCTCTGATACCGAACTGGGAATTCCTTGAGGAACAAGACTTGTTTAGCTTACTGTACATCTGCCTACGGGCTCAGCGACGATTACTGAACTGAGCAAAACACTTCTTGTTTTATAATCAATCGATGTCGCATAATCGGAGTTGGCGGGCAGCGGGGTGGGGGGAGGAGAATGTCTACTAGCAATCTTCTTGGTGACCTGCGGCCTTACCAAACAATGGAAACAGGGCAACATGCTCAAACTTCTAAAACGTAGCTTAGCTAATATTGCTAACTTAAATAATCTAAAAGGAAAAAGAAAGAGACATCTACTGGGTTTAATGTGATTCTAACTTCTTCAAAGTAGATTTTTTTTAACCTGCTTGTAATTTACTTCCTAAGATGGTTCCTCATCGTACAATACATGAATGTGACATAAAAGCAATTTTGGAGGCGATATTAGAAAACCCTGAAGTTAGGTTCTCACTCAAAAGGATTGTCAAAAGCAAAGGTAGAAGATGATCTTGTACACAGGTAATCGGCTTTTTATGACTCTATTCGTCTCTGCTGCTTCAGGCGTTGTTATCTCTGTAGTTCTATCACGTCACCTGCTCCATTGTAGCAAGAGAATAGCTGTTTTAGTAGACTTTATTTGCTCATTTTTCCCCTAAACATTGCCTAACACAACTTGGTAGTCATGACACTATTTCAGTAGTGTACTAGCCACTGGATAACACATAACTTCAAAAATGAATTCCACGTTATATTCTTTCTAGTATAATTTAAAATATATTGATGCCCTTCAGCACTATGGAATAGATGAAACACAGCTCTGCCTAGAAGCCCTAAGATGCAGGTGGGATCTTGAAAGTTGTGTTATTTTAAAAGAATGCTGACAAATAAACTATTTGCAGGTCGCAAAAGAAAATGATCCTTGGGTTCCCTGCATGAATGGGAGGGGCAGTATGCCTAAATGTTACTGGTTTGAGATCTCTGGTTATGGTATCAAGAAAGAGTGTGTCTTTTCCAGGCTTAGAGTACATGACATTTACAACCTGATGCTAGAACTCTTGCATTTATGGCATTTATATACAAAGGTGCATTCTCAGAGAAGATTTGTTTTTCTTCCTCTGGGCAAGAAAGACCCCAACTATATAACTCTTTTCTTTTCACAGTGACAAGAGTAACACTTAGTACTTATATAATAGACCCACATGCTTTAAAAGATATCACATTTCTATGAATTATGTCTTGTGGCATTATTTAATATTTATAGCTTATATATCACTGACGATGAACAGGTTGTTCTGACTTTTCAAGGGGGAGTGGGGAGAGAGCCAAATGAGGCATTCTTGAGTGAGGAATCTCGCCGCGTGTTCACGTTAGTTGGTGGTCTCTTTATTATTGAATTTCTTCATGTAAAAGTTAATAAGTAATCAGGAATTTCCAACCCTACAGAATGTACTGAATCAGTCTGATTCAGCCACTGGTCAAAATATGACACTGGCTAACTGCCAGGAAGCCTAGAGGACCTTTCATCAAGGAAGTCTACAGATGACACAACCACTTTACTCTACCCCAGGCACCACCGTAAGTCTCATCTTCATTCTTCACGTCAGGACCTTTGCACTCCATGACACATCCATGCATGTGAAGTTCCATAAGATTTAGGTAGAGAAAAGCAAGAATGATTTGGGCTAAATAAGAAGCGAATTGAAATGAGTCACCAAGGAAGGCTGTCAAGTCACTTTCATTCTGTGGTATCTGAGCTGTTTTGGATGTGATCCTAGAAAGTACATGTGATGCTTATTTTGTGGGTTAACTTGGAGGGTGTTTGGGGTGAGATTATTTAAATCAGTGAACTTTGAGTAAGCAGACTGTGACCTATAATGTGAATGAATCTTATCCAATCTACTGAAGGCCTGAATAGAACAAAAAGACCAGCCTTCCCACGTAAGGGGGAATTCCCCAGTAGACTGCCTTCAGATTTCATCAGCACCATTGACTCTCCTTGGTCTCCAGGGGACCCTCCAGGGAAGCCTGGAACTTCATCAGTTATCCTGAGTCTCAAGCCTGAAGGCCCACCCTGCAGATTCTGACTCGCCAGTCTCCATAACCATGTGATCCAACACCTTATAACTAATCTCTTTTTATATATACCCATCCTATTGGCTCTGTTTCTCTTGAGAACCCTAATAAGTACGATATTCATCAAGAGACCAATCGTTTATCAGTAGACTTATGGAACTCGGAACCAATATTGACTGGTCTGTGAGACCACACTAAAGATGGCTGCTCTGGTAGGTATTCTTTGTCATCACTCTTTGGCTTATTTGCCACTCTTTGAATTTCTTCACAACCCAGTGAAGGGCAGGTCTAGGTACCCAACTTCATGGCTACAATTTCCTGGACCAGATAACTGACTAGGGAGGTTAGAGGGTGGCTAATCCATAGGTTAGCCTGAGCAAATAGGCACTTAGGGATTTGAACTCAGAGACATTGAGACAGTCAAGGTACACATTGCTGATTAAAACAAGTACTTATAAGAGGGTCTCCTGCCAACTTCTGAACCCACGGGAGGCTAGCCGAAGAAGGCATGGGGAGTGGAGAGGAAGGGGATCAGAGCCCCTACAGTGAGCTAAAGTGGGAAGGGCCTTCGTTGGGAGGAGGGGGGTCACGCATTCACGTGCTAATAACTAGGGAGGCTAAGAAATACACAGGGCACTGAGGACCCAGAGACACCCTCACCTCCGCCAATGCCCTGTGGATTTAGCTTCTGGCTCCAGCTACATCAATATCTGACCCTGGAAAAGTCACTTAACCTTCTCTAGGCTTTAGTTTTCTCATCTATAAAATAAAAGGCTGAGCTTTCATGTGTGGAGTTCTAGAGAATCCAGTGGTTTTTAAGTTTGTCCTATGAAATAGGGACTGTTTAATGGTGGTTTCTCCCTTAATGTTATTAGACTCTGAATCCTATCACATGGTTTCCGATGCAACCATGGGGTTGTGCTCCTTAGCGAAATCATTTTCAATTTTTTTCTTTTGCCAGGGAGAACTTTGTTAAAAAGATGTCTTCCAGGGAGTTCTAAGCAACTGAAACAGATAAAAGTTGAGCAGATCTGATCAGAGTGACTGAGTCTTGAATCTTCACCCCCGTGGCCTTTCCTACCCTCCCCCGTCCCCACATGCTCTATATCCCAAGCTCTGCAGACTCCAGTTTGAAAGCCTTTGCCCTTGAGAAAGAACCAAGATGAATTAGGAAGAGGGAGAATGAAATTAAGTTATGAACTCCAGGAGCAGCTGGAGACCAGCAGGATTTCAGAGATACACAATCTGGAAGTATTTCTTGCCTTGGCTTGGTGAATTCCAGCAAACAGCACAGGCAGGAACCTTGAAGGGCAGGGGCTGAGGAGAGACAGCTGCAAAACCAGGGCCAGAGGTAAATGGCTACCATGGGGAAAAATAACAGGAGGGAGCAAAAATGTGTGACGTGGGGTTACTATGTTCCCAGCTTCAGACGGCGTAGGAAAAAATATAAGAGAAAAGGAAGGGGAACACCTCCCAAATATGGTTAAGAGGTTTAAAAGAAGGATACTTTTTAATTTCCCTAAAAAGAGGAAACAAGAAAGACTAAGAAGGAGCTTTTCTTATACATTTTCTAGAAAAGACCAGACTTAGTGTTATTTCGATCACAATCAGAGAAGATGAGGACACCAACAGGAACGGCACAGTAAAGATCTCCAAAAATTCTCTCCTCCATAAAAGCAATGAGAACGCCAGCAAAACTTGTCAGACTCAACTTTTTCTGAACTCTGGAAATTAACCAAAGCTTGCAGCAATCTGAGGAGCATTTATTCACGTAAAAGAGCTAAATCTCGGTGAGAATAGTGAGAGCTTTGTGGTGTTCTCGCTTGCCCTGTCCTCCTTTGCCCCTCTATAGTTCTCTGGGAATCTTGAAAATGAACAGCCAGGAATCACGGTGGAAACCAGCAACCTGGCAGCGTCTGGAGGCAGTGTGGGGCTGGTGGAGCTCCTTTAAGATCTATTCGCAGAGAATCACCATTGTTTAACCTATGTGGTATTTCCCTGTACTGTTCCACTTGCAAGGTTACCTTTATTTGACCCGACTTAGAGCTCAACCTGTACATGAGCCTTTCCCCCCATGGACATTTGTTGAAAACAATCAGAAGCAAGTGAACATCACGGCTGCTTGAAGCAGTAAATAATAGTTGAGGGAAACAAAATCCTGAACAAAATGATTAACAAGAAAGGCTGGATCATACGATGTCCATAGGGAGCTTTGAAAGGCTGAAACATATTCCTGGGAATCTAGAAGGCCATGTATATCTTTAGGACCAAATGCATGCACAGAGCTGTGTGCATGCTCGTAAGAGACCAGAGAAAACCCTAAGCTCTCACCTTGGTTAACCTTGAGCTTTTGCAAAAGCAAGATGTGAAAGCCAGGGCAGAGTTGCAAAGTGCCTGGATGACTGTTGAAGGCATGACCCAACACAAACAGAACCTCTCAGAAAAGAATGGAAGAATTACTGATTCCAGGTTCTAAAGGAAATTCCTGTTTAATCATTAGCTGACCAATATGCTAGCCAAGCAGAGATGTCAGTGGACAGCCAAAGAATATAGACTCTACAGAATTAGTTCATAAGTCACTAAACAAACAAACAACAGCAAACAACCAAAACAACAAATTTTGGGAAAGTGGGAAGAATCTAATTTCCAGAGTCGCCACATTGTATTATTTAAAATGTCCAGTTTAAACAAAAAGTATGAGACTGGCAAAGAAATAGGAAAGTTTGGCCCATGCACAGGAAGAAAAATCAATGAATAGAAACTGCCCATGAGGAAGCCCAGACATTGGACACAAACAAAGTCTTTAAATCAACTATTTAAACTATGTTCAAAGAACTAAAGGAAACAATACCTAAAGAAATAAAGGAAAATATGAGAACAAAGTTTCAGTAAATAGAGAATACTGAAAAAGAGACAGAAATGATAAAAAAGAATCAACTAGAAGTCCTGTAGTTGAAAAGTACAACTGAAATGAGAAATTCACTAGAAGATTTCAATAACAGATTTCAGCAGGCAGAAGAAAGAATCATCAAACTTGAAGATATGTCCATTTAGATTATCCAGTCTGAGGAATGGAAAGGAAAAAGATTGAAGGAAAATAAACAGAGCCTCACAGACCTATGAGAAACCACCAAGCACCCCAACATATGCCTAATGTCAGTTCCAGAAGAAAAGGGTAGAAAGAAAGGGGAAGAAAGAATACTTGAAGAAAGAAGGGCAAAAACCTTCCCAAATGTGATGAAAAACATAAATATACACATCCAACAATCTCAAACACCTTCAAGAATGATAAGTGCAAAGAGATTCCCACTAAGACACATTATAATCAAACATAGACTCAACATCCCACTTTCAATAATGGATAGAACAATCACACAGAAGATCAATAAGGAAAGAGAAGACTTGAACTATACATCAGCTGGAACTTACAGACATCTATAGAACACTCCACCCAACAGCAGAATACACATTCTCCTCTAGTGCACCTGAAACATTCTCCAGGGCAGCACATATAATAAGCTACGAACAAGTCTCAGTAAGTTTTATTTTATTTTTTTACATCTTTATTGTAGTATAATTGCTTTACAATGTTGGGTTAGTTTCTGCTGTATAACAAGTGAATCCGCTATACATATACATATATCACCGTAACTCCTACCTCTTGCGTCTCCTTCCCATCCTTGCTATCCCACCCGTCTAGGTGGTCACAAAGCACCGAGCTGATCTCCCTGTGTTATGTAGCTGCTTCCCATTAGCTATCTAGTTTACATTTGGTAGTGTATATATGTCAATGCTACTCTCTCACTTCGTCCTAGCTTACCCTTCCCCATCCCTGTGTCCTCAAGTCCATTCTCTACATCTGCATCCTTATTCCTGTCCGGTACCTAGGTTCATCAGAACCTCTTTTTTTATTTTTAATTTATTTATTTTTGGCTCTGCTGGATCTTCATTTCTGTGTGAGGGCTTTCTCTAGTTGCGGCAAGCGGGGGCCACTCTTCATTGCAGTGCGCGGGCCTCTCGCTATTGTGGCCTCTCTTGTTGTGGAGCACAGGCTCCAGACGCGCAGGCTCAATAGTTGTGGCTCATGGGCCTAGTTGCTCCGCAGCATGTGGGATCTTCCCAGACTAGGGCTCGAACCTGTGTCCCCTGCATTGGCAGGCAGATTCTCAACCACTGCACCACCAGGAAAGCCCTCTTTTTTTTTAGATTCCACATATATGTGCTAGCATACGGTATTTGTTTTTCTCTTTCTGACTTACTTCACTCTGTATGACAGACTCTAGGCTCATCCACCTCACTACAAATAACTCAATTTCATTTCTTTCTATGGCTGAGTAATATTCCATTGTATATATGTGCCACATCTTCTTTATCCATTCATCTGTCGATGGACACTTAGGTTGCTTCCATGTCCTGGCTATTGTAAATAGTGCTGCAATGAACATTGTGGTACATGACTCTTTTTTGAGTTATGGTTTTCTCAGGGTATATGCCCTGAGAGTAGCAGGATTGCTAGGTCATATGGTATTTCTATTTTTAGTTTTTTAAGGAACCTCCATACTGTTCTCCATAGTGGCTGTATCAATTTACATTACCACCAACAGTGCAAGAGGGTTCCCTTTTCTCCACACCCTCTCCAGCATTTACTGATTGTAGATTTTTTTGATGATGGCCATTCTGACTGATTTGAGGTGATACCTCATTGTAGTTTTGATTTGCATTTCTCTAATGATTAGTGATGTTGAACATCCTTTCATGTGTTTGTTGGCAATCTGTATATCTTCTTTGGAGAAATGTCTATTTAGATCTTCTGTCCAGTTTTGGCTTGGGTTGTTTGTTTTTTTGATATTGAGCTGCATGAGCTGCCTTTGTATTTTGGAGATTAATCCTTTGTCGGTTGCTTCATTTGCAAATATTTTCTCCCATTCGGAGGGTTACCTTATGTCTTGTTTATGGTTTCCTTTGCTGTGCAAAAGCTTTGAAGTTTCATTAGGTCCCATTTGTTTATTTTTGTTTTTATTTCCATTTCTCTAGGAGGTGGGTCAAAAAGGATCTTGCTGTGATTTATGTCATAGAGTGTTCTGCCTATGTTTTCCTCTAAGAGTTTTATAGTGTCTGGCCTTACATTTAGGTCTTTAATCCACTTTGAGTTTATTTTTGTGTATGGTGTTAGTGAGTGTTTTAATTTCATTCTTTTACATGTAGCTGTCCAGTTTTCTCAGCACCACTTAGTGAAGAGGCTGTCTTTGCTCCATTGTATATTCTTGCCTCCTTTATCAAAGAAAAGGTGACCATATGTGCATGGGATTGTCTCTGGGATTCCATCCTGTTCCATTGATCTATATTTCTGTTTTTGGGCCAGTACCATACTGTCTTGATTCCTGTAGCTTTGTAGTATAGTCTGAAGTCTGGGAGCCTGATTCCTCCAGCTCCATTTTTCTTTCTCAAGATTACTTTGGCTATTTGGGGTCTTTTGTGTTTCCACACAAATTGTGAAATTTTTTGTTCTACTTCTGTGGAAAATGCCATTGGTAGTTTGATAGGGATTGCATTGAATCTGCAGATTGCTTTGGGTAGTATAGTCATTTTCACAATGTTGATTCTTCCAATCCAAGAACATGGTATATCTCACCATCTGTTTCTATCATCTTTAATTTTTCATCAGTGTCTTATAGTTTTCTGCATACAGGTCTTTTGTCTCATTAGGTAGGTTTATTCCTAGGTATTTTATTCTTTTTGTTGCAAGGGTAAATGGGAGTGTTTCCTTAATTTATCTTTCAGATTTTTCACCATTAGTGTATAGGAATGCAAGAGATTTCTGTCCATTAATTTTGTATCCTGTTACTTTACCAAATTCATTGATTAGCTCTAGTAGTTTTCTGCTAGCATCTTTAGGATTCTCTATGTATAGTATCACTTCACCTGCAAACAGAGACAGTTTTACTTCTGTTCCAATTTGGATTCCTTTCATTTATTTTTCTTCTCTGATTTCTGTGGCTAATATTTCCAAAACTATGTTGAATAATAGTGGTGAGAGTGGGCAACCTTGCCTTGTTCCTGATCTTAGTGGAAATGGTTTCAGTTTTTCACCATTGAGAACAATGTTGGCTGTGGGTTTGTCATATATGGCCTTTAGTTTGTCGAGGTAAGTTCCCTCTATGCCTACTTTCTGGATGGTTTTTGTCATAAATGGTGTTGAATTTTGTCAAAAGCTTTTTCTGCATCTATTGAGATGATCATATGGTTTTTATCCTTCAGTTTGTTAATATGGTGTGTCACATTGATTCATTTGTGTATATTGAAGAATCCTTGCATTCCTGGGATAAACACCACTTGATCCTTTTGGTGTATGATCCTTTTAATGTGCTGTTGGATTCTGTTTGCTAGTATTTTGTTCAGGATTTTTGCATCTATGTTCATCAGTGATATTGGCCTGTAGTTTTCTTTCCTTGTGACACCTTTGTCTAGTTTTGGTATCAGGGTGATGGTGGCCTCATAGAATGAGTTTGGGAGTCTTCCTCCCTCTGCTATATTTTGGAAGACTTTGAGAAGGATAGGTGTTAGCTCTTCTCTAAATGTTTGATAGAATTCATCTGTGAAGGCATCTAGTCCTGGGCTTTTGTTTTTTGGAAGATGTTTAATCACAGTTTCAGTGCTTGTGATTGGTCTGTTTCTATTTTCTATTTCTTCCTGGTTCTGTCTCGAAGGTTGTGCTTTTCTAAGAATTTGTCCATTTCTTCCGGGTGGTCCATTTTATTGGCATATAGTTGCTTGTGGTAATCTTTCGTGATCCTTTGTATTTCTGCAGTGTCAGTTGTTACTTCTCCTTTTTCATTTCTAATTCTATTGATTTGAGTCTTCTCCCTTTTTTTCTTGATGAGTTTGGCTAATGGTTTATCCATTTTCTTTATATTCTCAAAGAACCAGCTTTTAGTTTTATTGATCTTTGCTATCGTTTCTTTCATTTCTTTTCCATTTATTTCTGATCTGATCTTTATGATTTCTTTCCTTCTGCTAACTGGGGTTTTTTTTCTCTTCTTTCTCTAATTGCTTTAGGTGTAAGGTTAGGTTGTTTATTTGAGATATTTCTTGTTTCTTGAGGTAGGATTGTAATGCTATAAACTTCTCTCTTAGAACTGCTTTTGCTGCATCCCATAGGTTTTGGGTTGTCGTGTTTTCATTTTCATTTGTTTCTAGGTATTTTTTGATTTCCTCTTTGATTTCTTCAGTGATGTCTTGGTTTTTCAATAGTGTATTGTTTAGCCTCCATGTGTTTGTATTTTTTACAGGTTTTTCCTGTAGTTGGTATCTAGTCTCATAGTGTTGTGGTCAGAATAGATACTTGATATAATTTCAATTTTCTTAAATTTACCAAGGCTTGATTTGTGACCCAAGATACAGTCTATCCTGAAGAATTTCCATGAGCACTTGAGAAGAAAGTGTATGCTGTTGTTTTTGGATGGAATGTCCTATAAATATCAATTAAGTCCATCTTGTTTAATGTATCATTTAAAGCTTATGTTTCCTTATTTATTTTCATTTTGGATGATCTGTCCATTGGTGAAAGTGGGGTGTTAAAGTCCCCGACTATCATTGTGTTACTGTCAGTTTCCCCTTTTATGGCTGCTAGCCTTTGCCTTATGTATTGAGGTGCTCCTATGTTGGGTGCATAAATATTTACAATTGTTATATCTTCTTCTTGGATTGATCCCTTGATCATTATGCAGTGTCCTTCTTTGTCTCTTGTAACATTCTTTAATTTAAACTCTATTTTGTCTGATATGAGAATTGCTACTCCAGCTTTCTTTTGATTTCCATTTTCATGGAATATCTTTTTCTATCCCCTCACTTTCAGTCTGTATGTGTCCCTAGGTCTCAAGTGGGTCTCTTGTAGACAGCATATATATGGGTCTTGTGTTTGTATCCATTCAGCCAGTCTGTGTCTTTTGGTTGGGGCATTTAATCCATTTACATTTAAGGTAGTTATCTATATGTATGTTCCTATTACCATTTTCTTAATTGTTTTGGGTTTGTTATTGTAGGTCTTTTCCTTCTCTTGTGTTTCCTGCCTAGAGAAGTTCCTTTAGCATTTGTTGTAAAGCTGGTTTGGTGGTGCTGAATTCTCTTAGCTTTTGCTTGTCTGTAAAGGTTTTAATTTCTCCATTGAATCTGAATGAGATCCTTGCTGGGTAGAGTAATCTTTATGGTAGGTTCTTCCCTTTCACCACTTTAAATATGTCCTGCCACTCCCTTCTGGCTTGCAGCGTTTCTCCTGAAAGATCAGCTGTTAACCTTATGGGGATTCCCTTGTATGTTATTTGTTGTTTTTCCCTTGCTGCTTTTAATATTTTTTCTTTGTATTTAATTTTTGATAGTTTGATTAATATGTGTCTCCTTGGATTTATGCTGTATGGGACTCTGTGCTTCCTGGACTTGACTATTTCTTTTCCCATATTAGGGAAGTTTTCAAGGATAATCTCTTCAAATATTTTCTCAGATGCTTTCTCTTTCTCTTCTTCTTCTGGGACCCCTATAATTTCAATGTTGGTGCGTTTAATGTTGTCCCAGAGGTCTCTGAGACTGCCCTCAATTCTTTTCATTCTTTTTTCTTTATTCTGCTCTGCAGTAGTTATTTCCACTATTTTGTCTTCTAGGTCACTTATCCATTCTTCTGCCTCAGTTATTCTGGTATTGATTTCTTCTAGAGAATTTTTAATTTCATTTATTGTGTTGTTCATCATTGTTTGTTTGCTCTTTAGTTCTTCTAGGACCTTGTTAAACATTTCTTGTATTTTCTCCATTCTGTTTCCAAGATTTTGGATCATCTTTACTATCATTACTCTGAATTATTTTTCAGGTAGACTATTTATTCTTCATTTGTTAGGTCTGGTGCATTTTTTACCTTGCTCCTTCATTTGCTGCATATTTCTCTGTCTTCCCATGCTTCTTAACTTACTTTTTTGGGGGTCTCCTTTTTGCAGAGTGCAGGTTCATAGTTCCCGTTGTTTTTGGTGTCTGCTCTCGGTGGATAAGGTTGGTTCAGTGGCCAATGTAGGCTTCCTGGTGGAGGGGACTGGTGCCTGTGTTCTGGTGGATGAGGCTGGATCTTGTCTTTCTGGTGAGCAGGACTGCATCCGGTGGTGTGATTTGGGGTGTCAGTGAACTTAGTATGATTTTAGACAGCCTCTCTGCTAACAGGTGGTGTTGTGTTCCTCTCTTGCTAGTTGTTTGTTATGGGGTGTCCAGCACTGGAGCTTGCTGGCCGTTGGGTGGCGCTGGGTCTTAGCTTTGAGACAGAGATCTCTGGGAGAGCTCTCGCCAATTGATGTTACATGGGGCCAGGAGGTCTCTGGTGGACCAATGTCCTGAACTCGGCTCTCCTACCTCAGAGGCTCAGGCCTGACACCAGGCCGGAAGACCAAGACCCTGTCAGCCACACGGCTTTTGCTAGATATTGTCCTCCTGAAGGCTGAAGTTGCATAATTGACATCAGATTAGTGGTTTATTACCGAGGATATTAAAGCACAGGAATCAACAGCCAGATGAAGAGGTTCATAGGGTGAGGTCAAGAACCCTCAGTAAATTTTAAAAGATTGAAATCATACAAAGTATTTTCTCTGACCAGAGTGGAATGGAGCTAAAAATCAATAGTATAATGAAAACTGAAATTCACAAATATGTGGATAATAAACACCTCACTATTAAATAACCAAAGGGTCAAAGAAGAAATTGTAAGAGAAATTTGACAATACTTGGAGATTGATGAAAACAAAAACATAACATACCAAAAGTTATGATATGAAGAGAAAGCAGGGCACATAGGGACATTTACAGCAGTGAAATTAAAACATATTCAAAAAAGAAGATCTCAGGAATTCCCTGGTGGTCCATGGTTGGGACTCTGCAATTCCACTGCAGGGGGCCTGGGTTTGATCCCTGGTCAGGGAACTAAGATCCTGCATGCTGTGCAGTGTGGCCGAAAAAAAAAAAGAAGATCTCAAATCAATAATATAACTTTGCATCTGAAGGAAATAGTAAGAGAAGAGCAAAGGAAATCCCAAGCTGTGATGGAAGGAAGTAACAAAGAGTATAGTGGAGATAAACAAAATAGAGAATAGAAGAAAATAGAATCAATGAAACTAAAAGTTGGTTCTTTGAAAGGATCAACAAAATTGACGAAATTTTAGCTGAACTAAGCACAAACAAGAGAAAACTCAAACTACAAAAATCAGAAATCAAAAAGGGAAACATCACTATTGCCCTTACAGAAATAAAGGACTCTAAGGGAATACTATGAACAGTTGTATACCAACAAATTAGATACCCTACATGAAATGGGAAATTTTCTAGAAAGATATAAACTATAAAAACTGATTCAATTAAAAAATAAAAAGTATGAATTGACCTATAACAAGTAAAGAGATTGAATTAGTAATCAAAATTTTCCCACAGGAAAAAAAAATGCCTAGGACCAGATGGCTTCATTGGTAAATTCTACAACACATTTAAAGATGAATTAGCATAATTTTTCACAAACTCATCCCCAAAATAGAAAAGCAAGGAATGTTGAGGAGGAAACTCATTCTATGAGACCAGTATTATCCTGACAGCAAAAGACAAAGACTTTGCAAGAAAAGAAAACTGCAGACCAATATCTCTTATGAATATAAACACAAAAATCCTCATAAAAAAGACTAACAAATTGAACAGCAATATATAAAAAGGAAAATACACCATACCAATTGAGATTTATCCCAAGAACACAGGTTGAGTTAATCAATCAATGTGATACATCACATTATCAGATTAAAGGACAAAAACTACCTCAATGGATGTAGTAAAAGCATTTGACAAATCCAACACCCTTCATGAGAAAAACACTTAACTAGAATTGAAGAAAACTTCCTCAGCCCAAAAATGGACATCTATGAAAACCCACAGCTAACACACTTATTGGTGAGTGACTGAATGCTTTCCCCTAAGATCAGGAACAAGGTAAAGATGTCTACTCTCACCATTTCTTTTCAACCTTGTGCTGGAGGTTCTAGTCAGGGAAATTAGGCAAGAAAATAAGTGAATAAATAATAAATAAATAAATAAATAAAAGGCTTCCAGGTTGTAAAGGAAGAAGCAAAACTATATTTCCAGATGACTTGATTTTGTATTTAGAAAATTCTCATGAATTCACAAAAATCTATTAGAGCTACTAAAGGGGTTTAGCAAGTTTGCAGGATACAAAATTAATATGCAAAAATCAATTCTATTTCTATATACTAGCAATGAGCAATCTGAAAATATAGTTAAGAAAACAATTCCATTTATAATAGCATCAAGAAAAATAAGGTATTTAGAAATTAATTTAACAAAAAATAAAACACTTCTGTATTTTAGAAAACTATAAAACATCATTGAAAGAAATTTTAAAAGTTCATAATAAATGGAAAGATACCCCATGTTCACAGATCGAAAGAGTTAATATTGTTAAGGTGACAATATATCCTAAATTGATCTATAGATTCAATGAAATGCCTATCAAAATCTCAGCTAGATAGGAGTGGAACTGCTGGGTCATATGGTAGTTCTATTTTTAGTTTTTTGAGAAACCTCCATACTGTTTTCTACAGTGGCTGCACGAACTTACATTCCCAACAGTGTATGAGGGTTCCCTTTTCTCCACATCCTTGCCAGTATTTGTTTATTTGTGTTCTTTTTGATGATAGCCATTCCAATAGGTGGTTTTGATTTGCATTTCCCTGATGATTAGTGATGTTGAGCATCTTTTCATATGTCTGTTAGCCATCTGTATTTCCTCTTCAGAAAAATGTCTATTCAGTTCTTCTGCCCATTTTTTAATTGGGTGGTTTGATATATGCACCCCAATATTCATAGCAGAGTTATTTACAATTGCCAAGATATGGAAGCAACCTAAGTGTCCATGAACAGATGAATGGATAAAGAAGAAGTAGTATATATATACAATGGAATACTACTCAGCCATAAAAAAGAATGAAATTTTGCCATTTGCAGCAATGTGTATGGACTTGGAGGGCATTATGCTAAGTGAAATAAGTCAAACAGAGAAAGACAAATAATGTATGATATCACTTATATGTAGGATCTTTAAAAATATAACAAATTAGTGAGTATAGCAAAAAAGAAGCAGACTCACAGATATAGAGAACATACTAGTTGTTACCAGTGGGGAGAAGGAAGGGGGAAGGGGCAAGATAGGAGCAGGGGATTAAAAGGTACAAACTATTAGGGATAAAATAAGCTACAAGGATATATTGTACAACATGGGGAATATAGCCAATATTTTACAATAACTATAAATGGAGGGTAACCTTTAAAAATTGCAAATCATTATACTGTATACCTGTAACATATAATATTGTACAGCATCTACACTTCAATAAAGAAGAAATGCTACTGTGAAGAGCATGCTTGAATGATAAAATATACACATTGAAAAATATAAAATATTGTGCCACTGAAATATCATTTTATTATTTTGCAAAACTGGGATAAGAAATATATATAATATTTAAATGAAACAATATTATGGCTTTATTTTCAAATCATGAATTAAAATGATTTTATGATTGTCACAATTTAGGAAATTTTATTCTATGATTTCTAGAACGAAGGTTTCATAGACTTATAAATACAGAAAGAATTCAACTATTTAAGGCAAATAAAAATCAATTTTTAGTATCAAAAAAAAATCTCAGTTGGATTTTTTGCAGAAATTGGCAATTTGCTCCTAAAATTCATGATAGGAGATGTAAGAGACCCAGAATAGCCAAAACAATCAGGACAAAGAACAAAGATGAAGAACTCACACTTCCCCTATTACTGCAAAGCTAAGGTAACCAACACAGTGTGGTACCAGGATAAGGTACTGATATAGATATGTGGAGTAAAATTGAGAGTCCAGAATTAAACTTACATATTTATGATGAATTTATTCTTTTTTTAAATTAAGCATGTGGTATTTAATTTTTTTATATAAATTTATTTATCTTTTTATTTATTTTTGGCTCTGTTGGGTCTTTGCTGCTGCACATGGGCTTTCTCTAGTTGCAGCGAGCAGGGGCTACTCTTCATTGCAGTGCTAGGGCTTCTCATTGCGGTGGCTTCTCTTGTTGCAGAGCACGGGCTCTAGGCACACGGGCTTCAGTAGTTGTGGCACACAGGCTCAGTAGTTGTGGCTCGTGGGCTCTAGAGTGCAGGCTCAGTAGTTGTGGCTCATGGGCTTAGCTGCTCCATAGCATGTGGGATCTTCCCCGACCAGGGCTCGAACCCATGTGCCCTGCATTGGCAGGTGGATTCTTAACCACTCTGCCACCAGGGAAGTCCTATGATGAACTTATTCTTAACAAAGGTGCCAAAACAACTCAATGTGGGAATTTTTGCTGGTGTAATTGTATATCCACATGCAAAAGTATGATATTGGAGCCCTACCTCATACCAATACAAAAATTAATTCAAAATGGATCAAAGACCTAAATGTAAGAGCCAAAACTATAGTCTTTTAGAAGAAAACTGTTGCCAATCTTTGTGACCTTAGATCAGGCATTGGTGTCATAGATATGACAACAAAAGCACAAGAAACCAAGGAAAAAATAAATTGGACTTCATCAAAATTTTTAAAATTTGTGCTTCAAAGAACACAATAAAGAAAGTAAAAAGAAAACCTACATAATGGGAGAAAATGTTTGCACGTCATGTGTCTAATAAGGGACTTATGGCTACAACTTATAAAGAATTTCTATAATTCAATAATAAAAAGACAACCCAATTTAAAAATGGGCAAGGGATCTAAATAGACATTTCTCCAAAAATTTACAGATGGCACTCAGCAAATGAAAAGATGTCCAACATCATTAATCATTAGGGAAATGTAAATCAAAACAATAATGAGACATCACTTCATACCCAAGGAGCTGGCTCAGTGTTGCAGACCTGGCCAGGTGTATGTAGGTTTATCAGAAACTGTTTCTAGAATGAGGCAGATGGAACAGGTACATTGTGATAAGAGGTAAGAGAAAAAAAATGGCATTTGGGATGATTGTGATGGAGCACAGAGAAAGGCAGAGAAAGGGAAAAATTATTTTTTAAAAAAGGAGGATCTATGAAATAAAAGAGAAAATGGGAATATAAGTCAGAATACACAGAGTACAGGAGGACCAGATACCATATGATTAAATATGTAGAAGAACTAAATCAAAGTAATAAATTGTTAGATAAAATTTGTTCTAGACTCCTATTTTGACAAGTATTTCTTCATAACCTGGAAAGGCCGGTCAAATATAATTTTTGTGCCCCTTGGAATTCTGCAATGAGATTTGTGCCTATGAGAGAGCCCAGGAGGTCTGCAGCCCTTAGCTCTTCCCTTCCCACTCTGACCTCATCCCACATACAAGGGGAGCCTCCTGCTGTGGGCGGTTTGGACTGTGGATATCTCAGTCCAGACTGCCCACAGCCCCTGCAAACTGTGGCCACTCGGTAGATTAGCTCTACCTTGGGGTGCAGGGTCCCAGTGTGGAGATCTGTGGAGTCCCAGGAAGTGGCTTTGGGCAAGGATTTCCAGGGTCCTAGGTGCCTGAGTACGGTTGTCAAAGTTCTAGAAGGGGGCGCAGATTGGAGTCTACATGTTCCCTGCTCCCCCCTGGATCCCTCACCCCATGGTGAGGGGCACTTCCAGAGGAGCCACAGAAAGGCTCCCTAATGCATGGAGTCCAGGACAGGAACTTCTCTGGTCTGGGTCAAAGGATGGTGTCAACACGAGGGTTCTGTCCCAGAGATAAAACTCTGCTACTGATGGTTGGTGGAGGCATGAAAAATGAGTGAGATAAATAGAAAAATGGTAAAGATAGTAAGACTTAGTTTGCCGCAAGATAACCTGGGAGTCAACTCAATTCTCTTTTAGGAAAGAGAAAGAATAGTATAAAGCTGGAAACGGGGGGAGGGGGGTAAACTCAGGGGAGGAAACTTGGACAATTTGTTCCAGAAAATTTAATGCATCACACTCAGGAGTACGGACGTAATACAGCCAAGGTTAGAGCTGATACGCAAAGAAGCAAAATACATAAGAAACAGATTTAGCAAATGGAATTCTAATATTTTTTGTTGGTTTTTAGTGTAGCTTAAGCACTCACAAAAATTCAATTTTGTCAGTAGGAGAGGAGTCTTGCAAAGCAAGAGAGAACATTGGCGATGGGGCAGTATGGCAGGCAGGGTATACAGGGGGAGTGCTGGGATGGTCAGAGGGAAACTGTCCTCCTTCCATCCTACAAGAAAGAGTCGTGAAGCTGGGTGCGCCCAGGGGCTGGGGAAGTAGGTCCTATTACAATTTGTCATAGAACAGCCCTGACTATTACTTTATTCTTTTAAATATTTATTTATTTATTTGGTTGCACCGAGTCTTAGTTGCGGAAGGCGGGCTCCTTAGTTGTGGCATGCGAACGCTTAGTTGCGGCATGCATGTGGGATCTAGTTCCCTGATCAGGGATCGAACCCAGGCCCCCTGCATTGGGAGTGTAGTCTTACCCACTGCACCACCAGGGAAGTCCCTGACTATTACTTTAAATAGCATCAAAAACAAACTGGTATTTTGCTCTTAGGTTCATCCCTCCTCTTCCCATAGGGGCATACAAGGAAAATTCTATTTAAATATATTTCTATCATCCCAAATCCCGAAGACTCTAAAGTTCTGTTTCTCATAAACAATACTAAACTATAAAATGCCTAACCATTTACAGCTAAAATTTTCCTCAGTAGACATAGCATGGGAATCTATCTTACTTCAAAAATGATTTTTGCAGTGAATGGAAAATTCTTCTCTCATAAGAAGCCATTTCCTAGTCATCTTCATTAATAAAATATGACAAATTACTGTTTTATTTTTAATTGTTGCATACGCTGTTCATTATTTTAAACCTTAAGCTCTGTTGAATTTAAGGCAAGTATAATTTGCTCTGGGGATAGTGATTTAATTGATGATGTTTAGAGTACGGAAAAAAGGAAGTATAAAATTTGTACACAAAAGCAGAGACTAGAAAATTTCCTCTTTTTATTGCATCTGGATATTCTACATGACAGAAAAAATTAAACAGGGATTTAGAGACTCTTTCTTATATTGTAGAGTGGAGAGCTTTTATGATTTTATTTTAATTATCTTCATATTTTTATTTGTTGTCTAAATTAATCAATGAAAGTTCTTTTGTCTTCCACTTATTATTACCATATCTCTTGAGCAAACTTATTTTCTTTGTGTCAGATCAGAGACAGACCAAGGAAGAAGAATTTTCAGAAATAAAATATTGAAATTGTATTTTCTAAATTACCTAGAACACTGATGTTCATTAGGTGCCCAATGTAACAGTCAATACAGGTCCATATTTACATGAGGGCAATGACTAAACTTCAGGTTAATTCATGCTGCTTATTTTTTCAGATTTTCCCAAATATTTGTCTCCATCATCTACTTTGCATATCCGTGGATAGGTACTTGGTCAGCACTTTTTGGTAGAAACAAAGAAGCCTGTAACACTGCAGATGAATTAGCATCAGATTTTAGCAGATGGGTTGCCACTAAATCTTAGGGAGGTTTCCAACTGTTTTCACTTTACCACCAGGTTTACAAGTAACCACAGCAATATACTCGGAGCATTTTTACATCTACCACGTGTTGTTCCAAGCTCAGAAAATTTATTAACACGCTTAATCTTCACAACAACTCTATGAGGTAGACACTCTTATGATCCCCACTTAACAGATGAGGAAACTGAGGCAAAGAGAGGTTACAAACTAAGCAAGTGAGTGCCAGCATGTGGCAGTTTGGATCCATCTCCCATGCTTTTAACTACATTCTCTGTAAATACCATCGTTGCTTTAGTATTAATTAAGAAAATACTGTTTAGAAGTATGATGACGGTAATTTTGAGGTTATCATCCACCTTTTTTTAAAGTCCACCTTTTTGATAGCCTCATAGGCATTACCTCTATGAGGAGTAATAATCCAGTCTTTAAATAAAGGTAAGATATGTAACTATGAGCTGATAGTCCTGAGAGCCTCAAAAATAATTTTTCTTTTATTTTGCTTTCAAACTTAAATAACATATTTATTAACTCTAATATTTGGGAAGAAATTAAGAAAGTGTTATAACTGGTACACTCGTATGGAATCATTTTAATATATACACACTTTGAAGTAAGGGCTTGTAATTTAATTGTTCTAATTTATTTACTGCAGTACATTATATTGTTGCAAAAGTTATAAAATTTCTTTATATCATAATGCTAAGAGCATATACCTGGGAAAACTCCCTTTCTCTAACTGCATCCTCAGCACCAAAAGAGGAGAGAAGAGAGAAAAGTAAACAGAGAAGAAGGAGCCACTGCCTTGGTCCCAAGAGGGCTCTCTGATTCCCTAGGTGAGGGCGTAGTTAGAGCTATTCTAGGGACTATTTAAAATGGTAACTTCTGGTGGAAACTCTTAGACTGGGATGAGCACAGGGGGCTGATCTGTGCAAGTCTGAACATTTTGAGCTACACGTGTGAGCTGAGAAGCACAACAGTTACGTTTACGCCCTTCCCCTCGTTCTTGTAAGCACCAGAAGCCCAAGACAGCTCCTGGTTTTCATAGATTGTGTCTCTTAAACTCCACGTCCCTCCCAGGCAGGTACTTCACCCCACATTGTAAATATTCATTGTAACACCGTGTTGTCATGTTTCTTGGTTGTCAACCTTCTCCTATAAAAGTGTTGTAAATTGTTGCATGGGTTGTGTGCCCTAGTAAATTTCAGTGATGAATTTTGCTTTGTTGCTTGACTACCCCCCGCCACACACACAGGCACGCGCGCATCAGGTAAAGACGGAAGCCACTGTGAAGGACTCAAATATTTGGAAACAGCTCTCTTAGTGAGAGGCACGTTTTCTCAGGTGGAACTCAAAGGCATCCTGCCAAATTCCAGGACAAGAAAGCTACTCTAATGGTATCTGGTATCCTTCAGATTATTTGAGAAGGAAAACAGATAGCAGTGCTCCTTAAACACAAGTGAAGAGTAAAGATTGTGATTATAATGTGCTGCATATAGGAACATATTGTGTCTCTGTCGTCCCCCTGGGAAGTAATTAAGGGGAAACCAAAGGATCAATGCAAACTCCAAGTTGGTCCTTCTGTACCAGTGGAACGATTCTCTCAACCTCCTCAGTGATAATAGGGGAATATAGGGAAGAGAGGAGTTACACCCAGTAGAGTATCTGCAATGAAGAGATTTAATTTATTGATTTATTACATACCACTTTTCCTATTTAGAAAATAGTTGATTACTACGCATGGACTTAGAAAGTCACCTAGCAATTTGGCCCTTTGTACCAGACCATGCTGGTGAGTCTCTGGCCTGGATTGGTTTGCAATAAGACAGATTCAGTTGCCTCATCCACATTACTTGTTAGTAAAGAGCAAATAATCCATTACGGAACTTGGGGGATTCACTATTATTAGAAGTCTTGGATTCATCCTCTGTGGTTGAATTTGGAACAAGATTAAATTATCTGATCAACAATAATAAACAACATGCAAAAATATGCATTATGAGAATAAAGAAACTCAAACTCCTCGCACAATAAAAGCAATGACAGAAGAGAGATACACAACTGGCCTGGAATCTGGAGAGTGATGCTTTTTTGCCGTGCCTTACCCTGGGTGTGTCTTTTTCTCTAAGAATCAGGTTAAAGATGCTTCTGAAGACAGAATGTCCAACTCAGAAATAAGCGAACGTGTCTCACTGATCTTTATTGCCTGTCTCCCCGGGTGGTATCAGCAAGGGTTCAGGATTATGGTTTTTTGAACAGAGCAGGGTGTCTGATCTGAAAAATTTGCTGAGGTTTTTGGAGATGCCTTAAAATGGTGGTTCGGATTCAGTCTTAAGGAGTAAAAACTCAATTGACCACAATAAAACACCGTCAGGGAGAGGGCTGAAAAGCGTAGAAGTCCCCTGATTATCATGAAATTAATTTTAATAATGCATTTTATTTAACCTAATATATCCAAAATATTATCATGTCAACATTAATAAATGTCAATTCATAAAATTATTGAGATACTACATATAGATTTTTCATACTAAGTCTTTGAATCCAGTGTGTACAGCACATCTGAACTTGGACCAACCACATTTCCCAGTTTAAGGGCTCAGCTGCCACTGGTGGCTATTGGTCACGTAGCTTCCACATCAGACAGCACAGGTTTAGCATAAAAGTCCTGTTTTTGGAATCAGATCAGTTTTTATTCAGAACATGAGCGTATACTTATTAGCTATGTGGCCTTAGGCCAGAGACTTAACTTTTCCCTCTCTCTCTCTCTCTTTTTTTTTTTCTATAAAATGGGGAGAATAACATCTAACTCCCGGAGTTTTGTGACAATTAAAATAAATGCTGTATGTAAAACTGTCCACAGTGCCTGTCCTGTGGTCATTCCAATAAATGGCTGCTAATATTTGGAACGCAGCAGGGCAGATTACTATAGCACAGCTATTGTTTTTAAGTCAGTTAGAAACAATTATCCTAACGCTGGAGCATCTGCTATATTCCAGATAAAGTGAAGGCATTCCCAGACCTATGCCAGGCTGTGCCGTCCAGCCCTGTGGCAATTTGAAGCATATCACTTCTGTGTAGGTTTTGGAACGTGTATATATTTTTGAGATTGGACTTTTCTGAACCTTATACTGGGAACTGTCAGTGGGAAACCTTCTGGCATTCAAGGATGTGATCTCCATAATAAGAAAGAGCAAATGAGCCTCTCCAAGACCAACTATTTACCTTATTGTTAAGTCCCTGAGGACCTAAGGCCGGTGCTCAGCCAAGGGAGACGAATGAATTCCCAGAGGACCTGATATCATTTAGTCAATTACACCATCTACAGAATACTCTCATTTAATGTTTTGCAAGAAGTCACTGCCCTTGCTTGATTCCCAAAGAATGGTTAACGGTAACTAGCGTCTCAGAGAGTACTAGTACTAGTGGTCCCAAGACTAGTACTTAATAGCTTGATCATGATGTCAATGATAAAGATGCTTATTGAATCCTCCCGTATCCACCGAACTATTACTGACCCAGCCATCTCTGACCCTAAGGAATTTACCATCTGCATCCCCAAAGTGAATAGTTTGGTGTTTTTTGCTTGCTTATTTACACTGTGGAATCATGTTTATCAAGACCTCTGCACCCTGACTAATCAGTAATTTTTGATCAAATTTTTTAACAAAAAGAGACACAACCAAAGAAAGTCACAGCAGCTCGTCTTCACGGCTGAGCTGGCTACCTGTGCAAGAGAAGGGTGGTCCCAAAGTGGTCAGTGAAAGGTTTATAAACACCCTCCCTGAAAGCTTATAATAAATCACATATGGCAAAATCTTTCCTCAAAATATGTGCTTCTTGGGCTTCCCTGGTGGTGCAGTGGCTGAGAGTCCGCCTCCCGATGCAGGGGACGCGGGTTCGTGCCCCGGTCCGGGAAGATCCCACATGCCGCGGAGCGGCTGGGCCCGT
Source organism: Delphinapterus leucas (assembly GCF_059928025.1). NCBI lineage: Eukaryota > Metazoa > Chordata > Mammalia > Artiodactyla > Monodontidae > Delphinapterus > Delphinapterus leucas. The sequence goes on along the minus strand of NC_143145.1, from coordinate 80,289,273 downwards.
GAGCCATGGCCGCTGAGCCTGCGCGTCCGGAGCCTGTGCTCCGCAATGGGAGAGGCCACAGCAGTGAGAGGCCCGCGCACCGCAAAAAAAAAAAAAAAAAAAAAATGTGCTTCTCTGGTGGAGCGGGAGCATGGGGCCAGACCCCACGGTGATGAAAGCAATCATTTTTATCTTCCCAGAACTCAAACCTCCACAGTAATCTGAATAGACTTGCAATGACTAGAGGATCCTCTTTGATTTTCACTAAGCAGCAATAGCAACACATTCTGAGCATGTCAAGTAGCTCAGCTGAGTCAATGCTTTTCATAAAAAAGCCACTCACAGCCAAAACCAAAGGAATCAATATCGTGACCCACATTAGCTACACAGCTGAGGATTTTAAGGCTCATTTAAATAAGACTGGGCACAAAAGTGCAACACCTCCCTTGATGGGACTAGGGGGCGATTCACATTTACTTGGAAAGTGAAATAAGTGGAATAAGTGCTTTGTCGTCCTCACACGGAAGGTTGTGAAACACGCTAGGCTAAAGACTGGTCTGACGTAAAGTAACTAGGTTACCAACCAGAAAGGAGAAGGAAATCACTTCTGTCTGTCTGGGCTGGAGAGAAGAAACCTCCTTCGCTGCTTTGTACCATCTGTGGAAATGCACTGAGCACGGACAGCATAGGCCATAAACCCACAACCCTTGTCTGGAGGAACAGCATTTCATCATTTTTCAAACTGCAGGGCTAGGTGTTTTCTGATCTTACAAATCAGTGTAGCCAGGCTGCCCCACATACCTAGCTCTTGTTTATCATGAGACCTGAACCCGAGCATTGTAAATTCCAGCTGCTTGCAGCCAGAAACCCCATGAGGTTTCGTTTACAGGCTCCTGTGAAGATAATACTTAAACATAAATGGGCAGTCCTGACATTTTCTCTCATCACTGCCTCCCTATAGGGGAATCTGGTTTGGGGAATGAAGAGACCTTCTTGGAGAAGCTTTGTGATGATCTGTGGGCAGATGCGACACATTGAGGTACCCCTGCATAACGGAATAAATTGCAAGGAGAAAGCTTAAAGGCACAACTTCTATTTCTGGTTCCACATGCTGTTCGCACAAGGACAAGATGCCGATGCTAAGTGGTTTGTCAAACTATTAAGAGGAATTACTAGTTAAGATGATCGTAAAATATTTACGATTATAAAATAGCTATAGAAAGTTCTAGAAGTTCAAGATAATACTACAAAACTATGCTCTTACTCTAAAATATAAAAGTCTCTCTAAAATATACACTTTCACGTTCCATGTAATTTATGTTATATCCATCTTAAGAGTGTAGGCGCCATCTCAGACAAAAATTGGGGAAACAAGCTTAAAATACGTGGCTTTAAAAAATACAGAAGATGTGACTGTAAGAAGCTGCTACTCTGGACACACAGGCTTGTCAAGGGAAGGTTCAAATACCTCTGCCTCTATCAGATCCCTGTCCCTTGTGAGGGGTATGGAATAAAGGGTCAGAGCCAAACTCCCCGTGGCTTAGGTGATGTCTTTGTAGAATTGGATAAACATTCTGGAGGGGTCCTTGGAGAGCCTAACATGCAGGCACAACTCTTCAGAAAGCATCAGGATGCTCTCAGGACCTCAGAAGGTAGGGAAGGGGTGTCTTCCAGCTGATATTCTGCCATGGCTCTGGGCACTCAGGGCCTTAGTGCCAGAACATTCTGGAAGGGCTTGGTCCACTTCTGATGTTTCATGTCCCAAGGGATCTATCTGTTGGGAACACTTGAAGAGAGTGTGGTTTTGCTATTGATGCCAAGGAAAAAATGTTCTAGGGTGAAAGTGCTTGCCGTGTGGGTAAATGGGATTTATTTTTGGAGATGTTCAGAGCTGTGTCAATAATAAGCACGTGGGGAATTGAAAACGAAACGTTCTATGCTGTTTGGGATTCATTTGGGCCACGGCCAAAGGAGAATCTTTTGGTTTTCAGGTGAGATAGAGTTCTTAGGTTATGATTAATGACCCATGAACATTTTTGTAAAAGCAAGTACTCTTGACGTTTTCTGGAGAAAATCCAATTACAGAAATTTTGTCTCTTCCATTTCCCTCTGGAGGTTAAACGTGGGTATGGTATTCTTTGCCGTTTCTTTCTCTGTGCTCTTAATCTTGAAGATCTTGGAAACTCTCATTTTATTTCTAAATGTTCCTATATAGACCATGTCTAGTTAAGCCTTTTCAGGGGGAAGAGAACTAAATAAATAATTAAAATCAAAGAACATCTTATTAATATTATAGCCAATCTCCACTTCTTTCCATTTACCAACTGGATTCTGTTTTATTTTCTTCAATCAAAAGATCTATATTGTGGGGCTTCCCTGGTGGCGCAGTGGTTGAGAGTCCGCCTGCCGATGCAGGGGACACAGGTTCGTGCCCCGGTCTGGGAAGATCTCACATGCCGCGGTGCGGCTGGGCCCGTGAGCTATGGCCGCTGAGCCTGCGCGTCCGGAGCCTGTGCTCCGCAACGAGAGAGGCCCGTGTACCGCAAAAAAAAAAAAAATCTATATTATGATAGCTTCTTTCCACATTATCCCAAGGACAAATTTAAGAAAGGGCTTCTTTTTCTTAGAAGTTGTATTAAATAAACAAGCCACCACCTAAATCCTTTCTAATGCCTCATGTAACCTTTGAAGACTTAGGCTAATTCCTACCTTCAGTTTGATTTCAGAAAACCTGCAACATCACTGTGTAAAACCATTTCACTTGCATCGTGGTGAGTGGAGTGCAATAAATCTGGACTTTCTGGTATTGCATCGAGGTAGTTTATGGCACCACGTGTACCGTCTTGCAGAACCTCCCTCCACAGTGTCCATGGAAACCAAGTCCTATTTACTATGCTGTCCTGAATAACAGAACACTGCAGTGAAGTATGGAATTGAAAACTGCCTTTTCTCTACAACTTGTCACATAGCAGAAATTTACAAGTGCATTTTATCTTCACTTGGACAAAGAAGGAGCGGCAGCCGGCTACACAACCCACCGCCAGCCACAACAGGGGCGACAGCCTGGGAGAGCTTAGGAGCCCACGTTGTTTTAAGCTTGTATCGTCATTTATTTTTACACTCTCCCTAAGAAGCAGGAGTGATTATCACACCTCTTTTATAGCTGAGGAAACGGAGGCATTGAGAGGTTAAGTGACTTGCCCGAGGTCATACCGTAAGTAAGTGGCAGAGCCAGGATTTGAATCCAAGAAAAAGGGAAAAATATCAAATGAAAAATAGCATCTAATAGATTATTGCTTAGTTCAGGATCGGTTTTTATTAATATCTGTTATTGGAAAATTACACTTAAAAACGATCAAATTCCTACTGCCGGCATTCTTTAAGCAAGGATCCGTGGATCCCTGGCAGAATCATAGACAAACTTCAGTTTTATGTAAAAGTAGGTGAGTGTATACATTTGTCCATGACTGAGCTCAAAAGCATTTATTAAACCTTCAAAAGGACCTGCAACAACACCCCTCCCCCCAGTAATGAGCCTTTACTAGGACCCAATGACCCACTCCATGTACCTTCCCTAAATTCCGCGGCAGGACTAGCCCTTAGTGTTCAGCAAGGCAAGGCTTAGTGAGGTACTCGTTTTCATAGTTTAGTAATTTACCTGAACAGTTGGCTGAGATGTCAGTGAGCCACACAACTGTGCAATGACCACACTAGTGCATCACTTGCATCGGCCACTGCCATACCTACCCAAGGAAACCGCGCAAGGTTTTTCAACTGTACCAACCCAACGTTTCAATCCAGTCTCATTGGCCTTGCAGTCCGTAAAAGTTCCTAACATGGTAAGAGTTTGGTTATCAATGTTGTGCACTTTTATTCTTTGCTTTGTCTGCATGGTTATTTCCATGGAAGTGTGAAGGGCGTAATGGTCAGGTGCCATTTGAAATCAAACTCCTCCCCAGAGACATTTAAAAGCATCTGGATGTGCTAAATGCCACTGGTGGAGTCGCCAGAGGCAGGTGCTGCGATGGAGACTGGCAAGCAGGACGTTTACTGGGGATCGTCACCTGGAGGTGGGAGGTCGGGGAAGCACAATCGAGAAGAAGGAGGCGCCTCTAGAGCTGAGCGAACTCTGGAGGAGCTGTGGCAGCTGGAGGCTGTCTGCTGATAACTGGCCGGCAAGTCCTCCCTCCAGAAGTAATCCGGGTGGTCCCCCTTCGTGTCCTCTGCAGTACATGCACCATTAGATCTACTGCTTCATACCAGCTTGAGAAGCAGCTCCTTCAGGGTTTTGAAGGACGAGGAAGGGCAGCTGCCTGAACTGCAGCCCCCGCCGGGACCACTGGTCTCAGGGCTGCAACTGAACCTCATCCTCTTCCCTCTTCCGTCCTCCATTCTGGACTCCATCACCTTCAACTAGAACTTCTGGTACTCTCGGCGGCTTACCTGATGGCATGACCAAGACTCTCACCCCTGAGAGGCCTCAGCCCCTGGGTACCACGTACTTCTCAGGCCAGGGCTGTGCACTTGTCCATTTACCATCAAAGCTGACCAACAGTACAAAAGGGCACCCAAGGGGACCATGTGATGCAAATGTGTCTCTCTGTCTTCTGCTGTGTAACAGCAGCCCTCCCTCCTCCTGGTGACCAAGGACACTGACGCATCTTCTTGCCTGTTGGCCCCTTGGTACCAGGAGTCTGAAGTGTCCAGGAGGCAGCAGCAGCTTACAATTCAATGGGACACAGGCTGTATCCTCCAGTGGAAATAATCCGGTTTTAAGAACCAAGCTCTCTAAATTTCTGTAACCTGGAGTTGTGGGAACAGGAAGCACAAATTTCCTGAGCGGCTCGCTGGAAGTGATGGTAAGCAGGGCCAACTCTCCTCCACCTGCTTCCCGGGCCCATGTATTCTTCTTGCTGGTGACACAGACGCATTAAGGTCTTTGATGCAAAGTGCATCCTGTGTCCCCATCTCATAGGTGGTCACACGGAGCTGGCACTGCGGCTGTGCTTTCCTGGCCTCATCCTGCCGGCGGCTTCTGGACACTCAGCATGAGAGAGTTCGGTGATGCCAGGCCGGCTCTAGGTCACGGGGAGACGACATTCTGTAACCACTGTGCTTATAATCTCCACTTCTCAGACGGCTGAAAACTGCGCCTACCAGATGCCCTACGTAGGCTCTAGCAAATCACCCCAACTCACCTGACAATCTCTAACTCTCAAAGTCTTGGCTCTTCCAAAACCAAAGACCGAGAGAAGGACAAGAACAAACAAACAAAAACTCTATCCCTGATTATTTCTTCTTCTTCTAGTAAATGCTGTTCTAAAAAAGTACAAAAGTTGTCATTCTGAGGTGAGCTGAAGAAAAATGCTATATTTAGAAAGATTCTTACCGAGAGTTCTTGTTGAAGAAGGGGCTGTTTTTTTTTTTCTGATGACAAATGTAGGCTTTCCCACATGGTGGCAGGTTTTATAGTGCCTCGCATTAGACCCAGAACTTCATTCATGTTTTTAAATCTGTATTTACAAATACCCGTCAGACCTCAGCGTGAAGCCAAGTGGGCGTCAGCAGTGAGGTGATGACTGGAAGTCTGGGAATGAGGCACCTCACAAATGTGTGGAGAGAACCATGAATTCGCAATTTCAATTGTAAGCTGATTTTGTCTCCTCCATGACCCCATATAATTTTAATCTTCTCTTTCCCAACTGATACAAATTGCTGGTATTGGTGCTTTTAACCAAGGGGGAAACAAAATGTACAAGACCGCCTTTTTTCCTTCAACAACACAATCCTTACTAGTTTGAAAGGATAGTAAAGTAATCTGAAGGTCTCATGCCAGGTAACAAATGAACATGGCAATTCAGTAGCTCACTGTTGAGACACTGTTAGGGTTGAAACGTTTCTTATCTTAGTTCTTTATGGTTGTGTGATTGTGATAATGGAAAACAGACAGTAAAAACAGCTCCTTGGCCAGCTCCCTTTTCGGGCAAGAAAGAGATTGAATCAAAGGGATGTATGACCTGGAAAGCAAGTCTGGGCACTAACAACAGACAGTGGTCGTAGTGTTTATCCCAACCCCACATTCTAGTGACACTAATTAGACTCTGGAGACTATATTTCAACTAAAGACATAATTCCAATTTAAGCTGTTCTTACTCTGCCTAGTTTCAAGAACTATGTGATGTACTTTATGGTACCGCTGATCATGAATCCCCGTAGAAAATGTTATAGTGGAAGGCTGATTAAATCTGCAGCCTCTGAAAGTTTTAGAAAATGAACTTCACATGTGAGCTCAAGGGTATACGGGTCAACTATACATCTTCCTGTAGCTAATATTTATATTTTAAGTAAACTTACAAAAACGTGTAATAAATAATTGGGCAATTCAATGTTTATAGAGTAATTTACTTGGGGTGTCTCTAAAGGCAGAAAAATGAACATTTCTTTTGTGCATCAATAATTAAATAAGCCAAAGCAATTAGTTACACAGAAAATTAACCATAAATTTACCTCTTAAACGTGGTAAAGTATGAGCAAGGGTCTTCTTTAGAAAGAATGAATATATTGGCTACTCTGTTTCAACAGAATTCAAAATACCAATATATTATTATCCAACTATACAAATAAAAGTTAGTTGGTTATGCAAAATCCACTGACTCCTTTAAAAAGCATCTAACATTTTCTTACTTATTGGAAATATTCAACTACACTTGCACTTTCCCTATAGAACAATTTTAAATGTACATGGGGAGTATCTCAAAAGAATCATAACTATAAAGACCAAAGCTTCAGGACTTCACTAGCAGTCCAGTGGTTAAGACTTCACCTTCCAATGCAGGGGGTGCGGGTTCGATCCCTGGTTGGGGAGCTAAGACCCCACATGTCTCGTGGCCAAAAAATCAAAACATAAAACAGGAGCAGTGTTGTAACAAATTTGATAAAGACTTCAAAAAAAATCGTCCACGTAAAAACAAAAAAACCTTAAAAAAAAAGAAAAAACCAAAGCTTCCATTTTCTTTAGGATCATTATTCCTCTGGAAATGTTATCAGACTAAATAAACCAGTACTAAAAAAAAATGACTTGGTTAGGAAAAGCAAAGCAATGGAATCTATATTCCTATCTCAAGAATTTTTGTCTGCTAAACTTTTAAGATAATCAGTTCCAATTTCATTTAGACAGTCAGTTCTGATTTTATAAAGGGTTCTCAAATTTGCATCTAGAGTAATGATTTAAGTAAGATTATTACTTGCATCCCTGAAATTGATTGATATTGGATATTACATGAAGAAGAGTGAGGAACTTGATAAACATCTATAAACAACAGCATCGAGAATAGCAACATTTGTAGATTTAAAAAATACTAATGAAAAATACAAGAGACAATAAACACATGTATGAGAAAATATACTCAGAAATAGAAAGGCCACCTTGAACCTTCAGTAACTCTGCGTTAGCTGTTAAAACTCTTTCCAAGTCAAAGGGAGTCTAGACATGCCTGTCCCCTAACCCCGCTCTGTGGCACGCTAAGTCAAGCCACTCAGTCTCCCCTCCTCAATTCCCTCATCTTGAGGATGGGGGTAACAGCACTTACCGCCAATAGTTTTTCTAAGGATATCCTAAGCAAAGGGCTTGGCCCAGAGTGAGTGCTCAATACATTGTAGGTATTCTGATCAGAAACTAAAGTAAAAGCTAAATTGAAAAAGTAAAACTAAAGTAAAGCTAAATTGAAAAGACAATGTCCTTTTAACCCTTGAACTAATGTGTTTTAAATTTACAAATGACAAGAAGTAAACATGGCAAACTGGACTGTGTACTGTTATTTGTAACTTTGGAGTGTATGTCTCCAAATTTGTTCAAAAGCTAATAATATCACAACCTAAATGGGTAAAAAGGACATATTTTAGCAGTCAATCTGTTAAGAGTAGTGAGACATCTTAGAGTTTACCTATTTCTGTTCCAAGTCTATATCCAGCTGAAGAACTCGAGACCCAAAGAAGTGGAGTGATTTGCCCAGAGAACTCATGGTGGAGCCAGGATGTGGAGCTTATGTCTAGACTTTCAGCTCAACACTAGCACCATCTAGCCCACCTTCCCTTTCATGTTCACCTAAATCAGCCAGCACAAAAATCTTCACACTTCCTTTTATTACATATACAGGCAGACTGCGGGGCCGTTGCAGGTTTGGTTCCAGACCACTGCAGTAAAGAGAGTCACAGGTTTTTTGTTTTCCCAGCGCATGTCAAAGCTCTGTTTACACTATACTGTAGTCTATTAAGTGTGCAAATGCCTTAATTAAAAAATACTTCATGGCTAAAACATGCTAACCATCCTCTGAGCCTTCAGCCACTCTAAATCTTTTTGCAACAGTAACATCAAAGATCACTGATCACAGATCACCATAGCAAATATAACAATGAAAAAGTCTGAAATATTGCAAGAATTACTAAAATGTGACACAGAGACATGAACTGAGCAAATGCTGTTGGAAAAAATGGCGCCAATAAACCTAATGCAGGGTTGCCACAAACAATTTGTAAAAAAACACAATAAGGTGAAGCACAATAAACAAGAAAAAAAACATCTCCTCTGTTGTCTTCGGCCACTAGTAAATTACATCCTATTGCAGGTTTCATTATTGATTACCATGATGACTCTCCAGCCTTTTCTCACAACTACTCTTTTCACTCCCATCGCGGTTGAAAATGAAGTACAATACCCATGTTGCACACTTTTTTTCTGGGCACTCAGCTGGGGTACTTTTCTAGCTGCCCTGGGTCAATGGACTCTTACCCAGTGGAATATGATGTGTTCCACTTCCAAGCCTAGCACATAGAGTCTTCCTACTCCCAATTCTTATTGTTTTCTATTCACTGACTAAATGGAGACAATTCAGAGGACCTAAAAGTGGGTGGAGCCTTAGGTAGAAGGAGACTGGGTCCTGAGTGATGACACGGGGCACAACATGTCACATCTCCCTTCCTCCCGTCCCCTACTGAGTGGCATTGGATTGTGACATGAGTAAGAAATCAAAGTTCTTGGTTAAGTCTTTGAGATTTGGGGTTGCTTGTATAGTAGTTAGCCAACACTTACTAATACTTTTTATACTCCAAATATTTTCACAATAGCGTATCTGTTTGCTCATTTCCCAAGAACAAGATGGGAGAGTCTTCTAGAATCAAAACTTCTTTCAGTTACCTTTTGAAATAGAAAGAAGAGTTGTACAAAGACTAAAATAAATAGACATCATTACCATAAATTTGTCAATATCTATTAAAATTTTACCCTGATAATTTCTTACTATTTGACCTAATGATTTCAATTTGTGGGCTCCACATATAGAAACAAATATTTCAGTACTTATGGACACATGTACAAAGAATTTTTTTCAGTGTTGTCTCCAGTGGTTTAAAAAAAAAGCCACCCCCCCCCACCAAAAAAAAAACCAACTCGCACACCTTAATCTCTATTAGTAGGAGAGTGACTGAATATACTATGACACACCTCTGTCCTTAAAAAAATGTTCCTCAGCTATTCAAAAGGCTGAATTGGACCTATGATTACTGACTAGAAGTAATACCCATATTATTTCTGCTAAGTCAAAAGGCAAATATTGATTTAATGTGTGTCATGTCATCTCATTCTGTAAAATCAAAGACAGAAAACAAAATTCTTACATTTGGGCACCTGCAGAAAGAAATGGAGTAAAGATGGTGTGGAATAAAATTCCTATTTTATGGCAAGACAAGAAAAATTTAAACAGAAGAATTTTTCTCTGCCCTCTGGCCTCTTCTCTCCCTCCAACTATGCATTACGTATCTGCATTATACATCAACCAAAGCTCCTCCATCGGCAGAAATAACCTGCTCAACTGCAACATTCTCCCAGCATCAACAAGACAACTCCTTAAAACATAACATTCCTGTGCTAGCTTCGGCAGCACATATACTAAAATTGGAATGACACAGAGGAGATTGGCATGGCTCCTGTGCAAGGATGACACACAAATTCACGAAGAGTTCCATATTTTTAGCAGCACTATTCACAATAGCCAAGATATGGAAACAACCTAAGTGTCAATCAACAGATGAATGGATAAAGAAGACGGGGTACATATATACAATGGAATATTAGCCACAAAAAATAACGAAATAATGCCATTTGCAGCCACATGGATGCAACTAAAGATTATCATACTAAATGAAGTCAGAAAGAAAAAGACAAATACCATAAGATATCACTTATATGTGGAATCTAAAATATGACGGGGACTTCCCTGGTGGCACAGTGGTTAAGAATCTGCCTGCTGGGCTACCCTGGTGGCGCAGGTTGAGAGTCTGCCTGACGATGCAGGGGATGCGGGCTCGTGCCCCGGGCCGGGAAGATCCCACATGCCGTGGAGTGGCTGGGCCCGTGAGCCATGGCCGCTGAGCCTGCGCGTCCGGAGCCTGTGCTCCACAACGGGAGAGGCCACAACAGTGAGAGGCCCGCGTACCACAAAAAAAAAAAAAAAAGAATCTGCCTGCCAATGCAGGGGACACGGATTCGAGCCCTGATCTGGGACGATCCCACATGTCACGGAGCAACTAAGCCCGTGCGCCACAACTACCGAGCCTGCGCTCTAAAGCCCGCGAGCCACAACTACTGAGGTCACGTGCCACAACTACTGAAGCCCACGCGCCTAGAGCCCGTGATCCCAACAAGAGAAGCCACTGCAATGAGAAGCCCGCACACCGCAACGAGAGTAGCGGCCAAAAATAAATAAGTAAATAAATAAATTTTCAAAAATAAATAAATAAAATATGGCACAAATGAACCTACCTACAAAACAGAAACAGACTCACAGATATAGAGAACAGACTTGTGGTTGCCAAGGGGGAGGGAGATGGGGGAGGGAAGGACTGGGAGTGTGTGGTTAGCAGATGTAAACTATTATACATAGAATGGATCAACAACAAGGTCCTACTGTATAGTACAGGGAACTATATTCAATGTCCTGTGAAAAACCATAATGGAAAAGAATATACAAAAAACAATGTCTATATGTGTATAACTGAGTCCCTCTGCTGCACAGCAGAGATTGGCACGATATTGTAAATCAACTATACTTCAATTGCAAAAAAATAAAAGAAAATAAAGAAAAGCAAATTTGAGAAAAACATTAGTGATATTTAAGTCAAGGGAAAAGAATGACTTTCCTTCTTGATCTTGTAAGGGGCCACAAGGATGCTTCGATCTGGATTGCGTAAACTGTCAATAATACGTCATTTACTGTACAGCCCTCCGTCTCAAACAACTGTGCCTTGACTTCTAATGGGCAGAACTGTTCTTACAGCTTTCTCAGATGCTTTTCCCGGGTTATAATCCTCATATTTGGCTCAAATAAAATTTTCCTTTTCTTTCTTAGATTGACTGATTAATTTTTCGTCGACAATGGTGTGGAAAGAGACAGACCGATCTATTGTCACAGGTTAACTTAGAATAGCTGGGGGATAACACTGGCATTTTCTTTACACATTCCAAGGTTGTTTTACTTTCAAAAGTTATGCTTTCTGATTTTTTAAACACTACTAAGATGGAGAAGCCCTTCAGCATGGTGGCTAAGAGCACGGTGTCTGAGGCCCCACTGCCTGGACCCTCCAGTTATCGCCTGTGGAACTTTGGACAAGGCAGTCCCCCACATTTGATCCCAAATTCCTCAATGAAGGGATAATAAAGCAGAGCTCCTGGAGCTGTGCTGGGCTCTACATCATGGGATGCACAAGTAAAGCAGTAAGAGAAGAGTTTGGCACTTAGTCAAATGTCTGTGAGTGGTGATTCATAGAATGGGAAACTCTCAAGGGCCCATCTGCAATGTTTCCCTCAGTGATAAGCGCTGTGGTAAAGGAAAACTGGGCCTCCCGCTGTAGGTGACCAGGTAACTCATTGTTTAGCTTTTTGTCAAGCCAGTTTGGTTGCCCTGCTTTTTCTACCAAGGGAAGACAATGGATGTGTGAAGTGAGAAGACATCAGCCCACCAGGCAGTGACAGGTAAACCTCTGGAGGCAGCTTCGCATCTGAGTCTTACTTCTGGTCTGAGTACCGCTGAGAAGCAGGAACCTGAAACACTTGAGTTTATCAAAAACCAAATCTTAAGCACTACAGGTGTCTCTGTTTTCATCTCTGACTCTGACTCTCTCAATCTCACACACATGCACACGCACACACGCACTCACTCGGGTCTCTACGTTTGTGGGTCATGTTCTGCATGTGTCTTTCCCCTCGTCGAGTTCTCTATAGACGAAGCCTGAGTATGGGCACCATTACCTCCCACTCAGGCCCCTCTGACCAGGGCTATGCCTTCCTGATGGAGAAAGAGTTGCCTTTGGTAACCTTGAAAACACTAAGTCCCGACTCCTGGAATAAAGCTGATCTTGGGGCTCCTCGACGCCGTTGGTTCCCAGAATAGCCCCAGTGACGAGTGAAACAGACTGGAGCTTCCGGTTTCTCCTCTAACAGGATACAACAGGTCCAGGACGTGCCTGCCCAGGTGGCAAGTGGCACTGTCCCCTTACTCATGGAGGGCAATGGAATTCCATCAGGTCGAATCTTGCTGCTGCTCCATCGGCCTCCCTAAGGCGGGCCAGCCCCGGCCTGGACACAGGCCTCCCCTCTCTGGCCGTTTCCCCCATACCCTCCCTCCCTCCCTCCCTCCAAGTCTCCATCCTCACTCTCACCGTTCTCAAAGGGAATCACACTCATTCTTCACTGAAGACACACCTTTATTATTTGTTTTTCGCTCTGAGAGACAAGCCTGCATTGGGTACACTTTGTGCCCTTTAGGAGCTGAAGATCTACCTCTTACCAGCTTGCTTTCTTTGTAACAGGTCATAATGTCCCAGAACATTAAATCATTTACATTCAATCCAGGTCTATTTATTCTAATATCTAATAACCAAAGGTACATTGGAAAAGAAAGAGTTGCTTGTAAACCCTCAAAATTTGCAAATGTGCAAAAGCAGACAATCCAGTTTGCATTCTTTTGTGTCCGTGGCTTGGAATGAACCCTTTAGTCCCACAAACCCAACAAATGCGGAAGAAAATGTGTATCGAGTTGGGGAAAAAATAGTGTCTTCTGATAGAACACAGTGACGTCAAATGATTTGAGTGTTACTCTAGTTGCCAGGGCCTCATGTGGGTATTTTAGAAAACAGGCCCCAGAAAAGATGCTCGGAGAGCAAAGCTGTTTAGCAGCATTAAAGATGAAGTAGTTCCCTCTGTTCTAGAGACTCCGCAGCTGCCCCGTCATCTGCCTGGTATCCCCACGCTGCTTCAGTCCCTCTCTGACCACGTGCACTTAGCACGGTCACCAAAGGAAGTGTCCACTAACAGTGTCATCTGCACCTTTGTTTTAGTGTTATTTTCTTCCTTCTACCTTCAGGAGACCCAGACAAGACTCTGTTTCTCTCATAATATTCATTCAGATGCCTCTGTACTGTTTCGCTCTGACTTTGGCCTTTGTAAAACTGAAACGGAAGCTTGTTTCTGTCGACAAAGAGACTTTCACTAACTTTATATCTGGCGGAGAGGATCAGCCTGATTTCAGAGGATGCAGTGATATGATGTGGAAAGCCCCCAGCAGAGGAAAACCATCCTTGAACCCTGAGACAGGAATGCAAGTTTCTGATCAAGAGGTTGTAAAGATCACCTGGGTCCCTGGTGAGGCCACTTTTCACTTTACTAAGAACCAACTGGCCTGTGTCCGCAACAGAAACAAAGGGAAAAATCGAGGCCACAATCTGGATGACTCTATTAGCATTTTAAGGAACTCTGACAATTAAATAAAGGAAATAAGAAAAAAGCTCCTGGTCCACCGCCCAGAGACATTCTGAAGACACGTGAAATACTGAAAGTGAAGGCTTTATATCAAGTGGGAGGCACAAAGATCTTTCTTAAAGTGAAAGCCCAATTTGTAATCTTATTATAATCATCATGTTGTACACGTGATAATCGTACCTTAGTTCTGTTGACCTTTTCAATGACAGTTCTTTTTTTGTGTGTGTGGTACGCAGGCCTCTCACTGTGTGGCCTCTCCCGTTGCGGAGCACAGGCTCCAGACGCGCAGGCTCAGCGGCCATGGCTCACGGGCCCAGCCGCTCCGCGGCACGTGGGATCTTCCCGGACCGGGGCACGAACCCGCGTCCCCTGCATCGGCAGGCGGACTCTCAACCACTGCGCCACCAGGGAAGCCCTCAATGACAGTTCTTAATTTATCTGTTCACTGTGCATTTATTTTGCTCGTGCTTTCATGCTACTTGTAATATTCCATACACCGTGTTCATATACTAATTTACTGAACAGATATTGGATTGGTGCTATTAGACCCCAGGCATCCCACTAGTGAAACCCAATTCCCTGCCCTCAGAAAGCTTACATCCTACTGCAGTGCTAGACAATGAATAAGGAAAATGCAAGCGAACTGGATACGGGTGAGTGCCAAGGAGAAACGGAGAGCAAGGCAAGTGCCTCGGCCGCGTTGGGAGGGCAGCTGGGGTTTTAGACAGAACAGTTAGGAATGTGACATTTGAGTGGAGACCTCAAAGAAGGAACAAGCCCTGAAGCTCGCAGGGGAGGAAGCTTCCAGAAGGAGGAACAGCTAATACAGGAGGAGCACGCATGGACCAACAGGGAAGAGGGTGGGGATGCGGTGGGCAGGCGCAGAGAGAGATGGGCAGAGTGACAGGAGAAGTCGGGGACAGTACCTGGGGCCTGGAGCCCTCTGAGCGGGGGCACAACCTGACTTAGCATACAGTAGCCACAGGCAGAACAAGAGTCCACTAGGTAACGACCAGGCCCTGAGAAACATCAATAGGAAAAGCATTACCTATGGTAATACGTGTGGGTATTTTTCTATGTGTTTCATTATTTACTTCTGATTGTCAGGTAAGTCAGTATTGCTGTTCCAATTTGGAGACTAGGCATCAATAAATAGTCTTTGGGATTTCAGGACCGGTAAATTTTTTCTTTGTAATGTTTAGAGATTTTGTTTGTTTCCTAAAACCAAGTAAGTAGGAAAAGGACATAAGTGCAACTCAGAGGTCAGTTTTTCAAGTGGAATGAGTTTGGCTTTATGAAAACTCTTTTCTTTCAAGGTCTTGAGGAAACTACCTTAGACCAGGGCTGCTTGCAAACCAGTGATTAGGAAATACAGGGCTATGACAGATTTAACTGTGAGAGCCAAAATATGGACTGACAAGCAGACCCGTGGGGTGCATTTCACTTCTCCAGCTGTAAAAAGGGGGTAGAACCTCCCGTGTCCCCCTCGCAGAAACACTGGGAAGACGCACGTGGTAATGGCTGGAAGGCCTTAAATGACTGGAAGAGAGAAAGGTCCTATTTCAATCGTGAGGCTAGTCACTCATATTTAATGCCACCACATTTACCTTTTATATAGAGAGACACAGTCATCTTTGAAAAGTTCTTTATGAATAATCCTAGCATATCATTGGTCACTTTTCTGTACCCCTCTCCCTTTTCCATTGCTTTTAAAACTTGTTAACATATTTAACCTTTTCGTAATGAGTTCCCCTAACCTGACCGTACTCTAAAGCCTCCGATGCAGAGTTTAGCACTGGAAAATACGGAGTTGAGGTGCACTCCAGGAACTTCCCATTTTTAATGTGCTTTTGGAAGCTTCAGAGGGCTGATGGGGACTGAATTATATTTAAAGCGATGTGAGGGGAAAATCCCTTTTCCTCACAGAGCTGAGCTGTCTAAAGAATTTCTAATGCTAAGCACTTCGGCATCAACATTCTTAGCAATACGTACATACAATTAATTTTATTACAGCTTTTTCCTTTTCTCATTTTTGCTGTAGGAAAACGCAAATTCCGCCATAAGCACTTTTCTTTCAGCTCATTTTGAACATGATGAGCCAGATTCTCTCACACGGTGTCAGCGGGCCGGACCAGGCTGAACAAAGAGACGAAAAGTTGAAAGATGGGATATTGTTTATCTGAGATATGAAATGGGCTGAAGCATTAAGTGACACTACATCACACAAGGGAAAACGGTGTCATAAAAAATAGGGGCTTTTGTGAAAAAGTAGAAACTTCATCTCACAAAGAAAATCTCCTTATGAAGGTGAAGATTAGAGGTCTTTACTCAAAGCTGCACACAGGGTCTTTAACAAGTTTGCTTTAACAAGTTCGCTGTCTAAAATTTCCATCCAAATTTAAGAGGAAAATGTACAGGCAGTGATAAAGGTCAAGGTGCTCTGAAGGCGAACTGACAGAGGGCCGTTGAAAATTGCCTTCTCTGAACTCCTGGCAGAGTCTGCAATGGGCCAGCTATAGCAAAAGAGGACTTTTCTTGAGAAAGAATCATAGAGACTGATAGAGACTCCTTTGGTAATCTGTGAACACGACAATAAAATCTAGTAAAATGTCAGTTTTCTAAATTCAAATTCCAGTGAACCAGAGACCAAAGGCACGAGATGGAAAAGAGGCAAAGAAAAAGGGGGAAATGCGTAAGAACAACTTTTCAATTTATACGGTAGGCTGTTTCCCTAAAGAAAAGAGGAGAATGTGATTGTGAGCTGGCCTGTGTCCCCACCAAACAATACTGAAAATAGCGGCTTATAATTGACTGTGTAGCATCTTTTTCTCTTTTTAATTTTATTCAGTAGGTGCAACCTTGAACTAAAGATTAGGTTTAACCAAATAAATAGGAAGCCACTTTGGTTTCAGCTCTGACATGAAATGAGCTTAGAAGTTTGTCACTCCTGCTCTTAATATAAAGACAAACAGAAGAGGAATGACTTTGCTTGGACTCATCCAAGAACTGAGATTTCAGAGCAAGCCCCACCCTGAAATCTGGAGAAACAGAGAATCCAGAGAGTCAGGCTTGCCTGGAGCAGAAGCTTCAGGGGTCACGAGCTGGTGAGGGACAGATAAATGGCAACTCTGACAAGTTACTGGAGGTAGAGTATGGGTGAGTGCGAGACGGAACCACTTTGCGGGCTTAACTCCGGAATCTCACCAGGATTTCCTGGTGCAGACCCAGCAACAATGCAGAGGGAGGAGAGGAGTCACCACTGTGAAATGTCAAAAGGCTCCTTGAGGGCTTCCCTGGTGGCGCAGTTGTTGAGAGTCCACCTGCCAATGCAGGGGATGTGGGTTCGTGCCCCGGTCTGGGAAGATCCCACATGCCGCGGAGCGGCTGGGCCCGTGAGCCATGGCCGCTGAGCCTGCACGTCCGGAGCCTGTGCTCCGCAATGGGAGAGGCCACAATAGTGAGAGGTCCACGTACCACAAGAAAAAAAAAAAAAAAAAAGGTTCCTTGATAACAAAGCCTCCTCTCCAGGGAAAGGACATCACCAGGGCCTTGTCTTATTGGAAGCTGAAAGGGAATCTCCCAACCCCGGCCCCCTTCTGGTCTTCCTGTCTCACCTGAGGGGAAATCTTTTTCTTTTTGTAATTTTAGAAACACTTGTGAAGGTATCAGCCCACAGACACAAGCTCACTGAAAACCTAAAATTTAATCATACGATTATAGAGCTTTGCCCCTCCTCCATGTTACCACCACACTATAGAGCTCCTGTGTGATACAGCGCATTACTGGAAGGTGCACACGTCTGAGGAAGAGGACTGAGGGAAGCCCAAAGACAACAGGGAGACAAAGACAAGAACCATAGAGTAATTTAAAGCCCCTGGACCCCTACAGCTACAACAAACATTAAACATAGCCCGAATCCTGGCTAGATTAACATAAAAACTCACGTTAAAGTGCTATTTACCTCAGCTCCTATGACCTGATACAGCACATCTAGTTTTCAACAACAAAAAATTACAAGACATGCTAAAGTTCCAGAAGGAACACAGTCTGAAGGCAAAAAGCAAACATAAAAACCAGACTCAGATATGACATCAGGTTTGGAATTATCATATAAGGAATTTAAAATAACCATGATCAAGATGATGAGGGCTCTAATGAAAGAAGTAGGCAACGAGACAAGATAGTTATGTAAGAAGAAAAAAATGGAACTTTAAGAATCAAAAGGAAATACTACAGGTCAAAGCACTGTAATTAATGAAAATTGCCTTAGATGGGCTCATTGGTGACTGGACACCAGCAAAGAAAGAATCAGTGAGCCTAAAGATAGGTCAATAGAAATTTCCTGAACCGAAATGAAAATAGAAACAAAGAATGACAAAAACAGGACATCTAATTACTGTAGGACAGTTTTTAAAAAGTACAACTTACATGCAATGGAAATATCAGAACTAGTAGAAAGAGGAAATGGAGCAAAGGAAATATTTTAACTAATAAATGGCCAAGAATTTTACAAAATTAATGATAGACAACAAATCAAAACTTCAGCAAGCTCAGAGAACACCCAGAAAGATAAACACCAAAAAGCTACGCCTAAGCATATCATAGTCACACTGCAGAAAACCAAAGACAAAGAAAAAAACCTGAAAGAAGCTAGGGTAAATGGAACACTTTACCTATAGAGAAACAAGGATGCGGATGACAGCGGTCTTCTCATCAGAATCAATAATCACTTTAAATACGAATGGTCTAAATACACCAATTAAAAGACAGAGGATGTCAGAGTGGATTAAAAAGCAAGACCCCAGGGGACACTCATGTGGGAACTATATATCTACATAACTATACATTTTTAAGTAACTCTTAAGTACCTATATATAATATCTTGTAAGCAATTTTTATCCTCTTTATTTTAAACAGCGCAGAAATCTTATTACTAGTGTGTCTCCATTTAAACTGTCTCTGACATCCTTTTGGGGCCATCTTAAGATTAGGTACAGATCTAAATTTCATCTTTTATATTTATTAGCTGTCATCTTTTGAAAGAGAAATTAGATCAATTTATTCTACCCTGTTATCTTTCATAACAACATAGCCCAAGAATTTCACTGAGCTCAAAAAAAAAAAAAAAAGTAATGTGAAAGTAAAATTCTTATTGAAGTGGGTAAACATAGATACTAATACATGTATTTATGCACTTGTAATTCTCCACTTTCCTTAGAGGGATTTTGAAAATCTCTTTTATGTTTGCTCTTCTATTACTTCATCATTTTGTGTCTTTTTTTTTTTGCCTGCCTGTCACTCTGACCAAGATAATTTCAAATTTAATCATTCTCATGATAATGTATTTCAAAATGACTTCCATGCAAAAAGTAAAAGCAACTGCACTGATGTGCAAATGTTAAATCCCTTAGGTTCCGAGACTTGGACTATGTCTCAAGAAATAGCCTTTGCTAATCTGCGAAGTGTTTGCATAAAAGGGTCACTGTGTCATTCTATAATGCTTCTCCTCTCTTCTCAAATTGCTATCCACCAACCTGAAATTGTCTGGCTGTGATCAAGCAGACAAGAGCCAACTTCATGTTTTTTAAGCAAAAGTACTTTAATGACCTCAAAACATAGTACATGAAACAGTCCCTCGGTGCTCAGAGTTCCTCGCTAAGCATTTCTTTTATTTTCTCTAGTTCCAGGAAGTTACTCTGTCTCTCTAGGGCTCCAGTTCCTTGGCTGTATAAAGCAGTCTATGATTCAAGGGACCATGAACAGAATTTAATATCCTGTATTGATCAGAGTCCTTCAAAACTGCAAGTCCATTTCATTTTTCCATATTTCTTAATTGAAAGACAATTCAGAGAAAAAAAATGTTGGAAAGGGCTTGGCTTGCTGCTGGGTGAGCTGCACCTTTGCTTTCATGGCATTGCAAGAGAATCCCAAGGACCTGCCAATTTGCTATAGAAAAATAAATCCCATTCCTATTCAATTTGTACAAAAATCAAAGCCATTAATTTTCTTAATTTTTTTTTTTATTTTCATGGGAAGAAGTTATCCAGATTTTCTTTCACTGAAGTTAATATTGCAAGGTTTTCCTTTCTTCTTCCCCAGTGTTTTCCATGGACCCACCCCCCTCTGCACTGGTATCTTTGGGAGTTAAGCACAAAGCAACAGAGACATACTGGACATATTGATCACTAAGTGAAATGGTTTCTCCAGCAACCATAACTCAATGAAAGCCCAGAGAACTGCCTTTCTTTTGCACATGAATTCTTTTCTAATTACTTCAGACATCACAGATGGCAGAAACAGATACAAAAGTACCTGCCCAAATACTGCTGCAAAAATAAAGCTGATTCAGCGAGAGATACTCTGCCGTGTTCTGTGGTTAGCTAATATATTCCTAATTTTAGTATACAATTTCTCAATAATTATGAAATGAATTCATTCCTTTGTGCATTACAGTATGTGAATGTATTAGTTTTATTACTGCCATAATAAATCATCAAAACCTAGTGGCTTAAAATAATAAACATTTATTATCTTTTTTTGTGTGTGTGGTATGAGGGCCTCTCACTGCTGTGGCCTCTCCTGCTGCGGAGCACAGGCTCAGCAGCCACGGCCCATGGGCCCAGCCGCTCCGCAGCGCGCAGGATCCTCCCGGACTGGGGCACAAACCCGCGTCCCCCGCATTGGCAAGCGGACTCTCAACCACTGGGCCACCAGGGAAGCCCCATTTATTATCTTATAGTTCTGCAGGTTAGAAGTCTGACACATGTCTTACTGGACTAAAATAAGGTGTCAGCAGGACTGCATACTGTCCTGGAAGCTCTAAGGGAAAATCCATTGTCTTTCCTTTGTCGGTTTCTAGAAGACACCTGCATTCCTTGGCTCAGTACCCCCTCATCCCTTTTTAAAGCAACATCACATCTCCCCAGTCCTTCCTCCACCATCACTTCACAGCCAGTAGGGATTCTTGCTTTTAAAGACTCTTCTGATTATATTGGAGCTGCCTGGATAATCCATAATAATCTCCCCATCTCAAGGCCATACTCTTAACCACATCTGCAAAGTCCCTTTGGCCATGTAAGGTAACATATTCATTCACCTGCTTCAGCGATTAGGCCACGTA
This sequence comes from Delphinapterus leucas, assembly GCF_059928025.1. Lineage (NCBI taxonomy): Eukaryota > Metazoa > Chordata > Mammalia > Artiodactyla > Monodontidae > Delphinapterus > Delphinapterus leucas. The sequence continues at coordinate 80,268,364 of NC_143145.1, read as the reverse complement.
GGTCTTTAAAGGGCCACTATACTGCCTGCTGCAATGAGGCTATTGTCTGGCACATTGAGAAAAAAAGAAGATGCTTCTCAAAATATTGATATGCAATAGAGCATGCACTTTGAACTGCTTCTTTTACATATTGGTGATTATTTCACATTGATTTAAAGCAGAGGTCAGCAAACCTTTTCGGTAAGGAGCAAACCCTATATATATTTGGCTTTGCCAACCATTCAGTCTCTGTTACAGCTACTCGATTCTGCTATCGTAGTGTGAAAGCAACCACTGACAATACATAAACGAATGAGCTTGGCTGCATTCCAATAAAAATCCCTAAACAAAAACAGGCAGTGGGCCAGATTTGGCCTGTGGGCTACAGTTTGCTGATTTGTAAACTAGAGCTATGAGATCTCTAATCCTATAAGTAAAATCTGACACACATTTTCAAAACTGAGATCTTTTTTTCTGGATATAGAATATAATAAAACTAAAACTCTTCACCTGGCCTCTTTAGCAATATAACAAAGAATATAAACATTCTTCATTATCATAAAACCTTGGTTGAGTACCAGTGATAGGAAATAAGACCACAAAAAGCTAGAAGACCAAGAGTCAACCCTCAGTGGGCTTATAATTGGATGGGTGACACATATTCATTAAAAGGTAATAGCATCATTTTTGATCTATATGTTCAGTTGAATACATTATCTAACCTCCAAAAATACCATCTTTAAAAGTTATATAATGGGAGTTCCACTTCTGGTGAGTTCCACTTCTGGTGATGGCAAAGTATTTTTTATTGGAACTAACCCTCCTGCAGACAACAATGATAAACTCTGGACAAAGTATTTTAAGAAATAAACTATATGTAGGCAGTGGGGACTGACCAAAAGCACACAGGACCTGGAGGGGAGTCTGTCCTTGAAAGAAAATAATTTTTCTGGATAAAAATTTGTGCTCGTATGACTTTTTGCTGAAGGGCACACCCCCATCTGTGTGTCAAGAGGCAGAAGAACTAAAACAGAAACCTGGTCTCACTGGCTTAAGAAGTCAAGGTATGGAGTTGGGAGATGCTAGAGAGCATAGGGAATAAGTAAGAAATTCCAGAAATTAGGGAGCCTCAGAACTGCATATGATCTCTGTCCAAACCTTGGCTGAACCCTGAAGTTTGTAAGCAATGGAGCCACACCAAGGTTCCCTGGGAAAAGCAACAGCTGGAAGTTGGAAGAGCTGAGCATTTTCAGCTGCTATCAGTTCCAGGGGAGATAGAGATTAGGGTTTGAGTCCAATAATACTGATAAAGTTAAGTTACTGCTAGAACAAAAACCTACAGTTATAAGAGAAGGACCAAACTATCCAGAATCTCTATCTTTACAAATGAATGTTTCATTGAAAATGTGCAGTGCACTATAAACACGGAAAGAAATAGGAAAATGTGAACAATTGCTAAAAGAAAGGTAGCATATAGTAACAGACTTCAAGATAACAGAGATGTTGTCATTAGTAGGCAACGGTTTTAGAGTTGGTATAATAAATGTATCAATGACTTAAAGGAGTACATGATCATTATAAATGAACACAAGGAGAAAATCTTCAGAGTAATGGAAACTATAAAAAGGGAACCAGGGCTTCCTGGTGGCGCAGTGGTTGAGAGTCCGCCTGCTGATGCAGGGGACACGGGTTCGTGCCCCGGTCCGGGAAGATCCCACATGCCGCGGAGCGGCTGGGCCCGTGAGCCACGGCCGCTGAGCCTGCGCGTCCGGAGCCTGTGCTCCGCAACGGGAGAGGCCACAACAGTGAGAGGCCTGTGTACCACAAAAAAAAAAGAGAACCAAATGGAAACTTCAGGAGAGAAAAAGTTAAGACATATAGAATTAAAAATATTTATTGTATACACTTATCAGCTTATCAGAGATAGCCAAAGAAAATGTTAGTGAACTTGAAGATAAATCAAAAGTGAAAAAAGGAGAAAAAGAGTGTGAAAGGAGTGTGAACGAGCCTAGCTGCACAACAGCAAATGATTAGCATATGTAGGATTGGAGTACCAGGGGAGAGGACAGAGAAAGTGGGGCAAAACAAATTAGAAGAAATAATGACCAACAGATCTTCAATTGTACTGAAAACAGCAAGGCATAGATCTCAAGAAGCTCTGAAAACCCCAAGCATTTTTAAAAAAGAGAAAGAAAGAAGGAAGGAAAGAGAATAAGGGAGGAAGTAAATATGAAACACATCGGTTAAACTGCTGAACACTGAAGAGTAAATAGAAAATCTAGAAAGCGGTCAGAGAAAAATGTCCTGTTATATATAAGTAAGTAATAACATAACTAATGGTTGGCTTCTCATCAGAAACAATAATGGCCAGGATACTGTTGAAGCAGAGCAAGACCCTGTGGTCCTTCCCCGTCATGTCCTCCGCCTGCCTTTTGTCTGTGGAAAAACTTTAGCCAAAGAATAAGTTTAATCAGAGAAGTGAGAAAATTCAGAAACAAAGGAAAACAGTCCAACAAGACTAAATAATCATAGTTTAGGCAGTAAGCAAAGTCAAGGACCTTTGGTTCCTTCTCAAGGGCTATAGATAATATTCTGAGCCGTATCCTGTGAGCTGTCTTATAGGTACTGAAACCCTCACCAGGTGTAAAAAGTTAACTACATGATGAGCAGACTGTAGCCATGACATAAGCTGCCACAGTTCTAAGAACTGGCCTTAAGGAAATGGGAGCAAACCGGCCCTAGAACTGAAGACTAACCGTACCTAAAATAAATCAAGATGATGCTGGTCAGACGACCGAGGATCAATTTCAAGATGATGGTCAGAGTTGACTGTGCTGTTTCTGCATGGAGCCCCCTCCCTCCGTCTATAAAATCTCTTGCCCACGGATTGTCAGTGGAGGGAGTCGGCCTTTGGACAGAAATCTGCCTTCTCCCCCACCCCCATTGCCGGCATCCAAAACAAAGCAAACTTTCCTTTCCACCAACCTGGCTTCTTTATTGGCTTTTGAATGGTGAGCAGCCGGACCCTACTTCCAGTTACACTGTGTCAGGCAAAAATACAAAAAGTGACGTTGGAAGAAAATCATTTTTAGATAAAAGGAAGCTAAGAGAAATTTCCACCCGCAAACCTGCACTACAAGAAATCCTAACTGAAATTCTTTTCTTGGAAGGTAAATGACACCAGATGAAAACTAGGGTCTACAGGAAGAGATAGAGTGTCTGACACGGGTACATGTATAAAACTCTCGCTCCTTTCGTGCATGTATGTGTGTATCTCTCCAGGTATTTTTTGCTTTTCTAAACATATTCGAAAGTCATGTGAATGTTTAAAGCAAAAATAAAAGTACTAATACTGTACTGTGGAATTTATAACATACTTGAGGTAAGACACACAACAACAATAGCACTTAGGATGGGGCAATAAATTGTGCTAAACTGCTGCATGGTTCTTACATTTTACATGAAGGGCTACACTATTAGCACTAAGTACATTGTGATAAATTAAGTATCTGTACTGTAATCCCTAGGGCAAACACACACACACACACACACACACACACACACACACACACACACACACACACACACTGCAAAGGAGCATAGCTACAAAGTCAATAGAGGACTTATACTGAAACACTAAAAAGTATTCGGTAAATCCAAGAAGGCAGAAAAGGTAAAATAAGTGAACATAAAGCTGATGGGACAAAGAGAAATGAATAACAAAATTTATGGACCTAAATCAAAGCATATCAATAATCATTAAATATAAATGAATTAAGCACTCCTAATAAGAAGCAGAAAGTATCAGCCTGAATTTAAAAAGCCATCTATGAGGGCTTCCCTGGTGGAGCAGTGGTTGAGAGTCCGCCTGCCAATGCAGGGGATGCGGGTTCAAGCCCCAGTCCGGGAGGATCCCACATGCCGCAGAGCGGCTGGGCCCGTGAGCCATGGCCGCTGAGCCTGTGCTCCGCAACGGGAGAGGCCACAACAGTGAGAGGCCCGCGTACAGCAAAAAAAAAAAAAACAAAAAACAAAGCTGTCTATGAGAGCGACACCTGAAATATAAAGGCCTGAGTAGGCTGGAAGTAAAAGGATGGAAAGTGATATACCATGCAGAGTGACCTGAGTGGCTGTATTAATAGCTGGAGAAAAGTGACGTCATCACAAGGATTATTACCACAGATTAAGAGAGACAGCTCATCGTGATAAAAGCTGAATTCACCAGAAAGACATAATGATTATCAAGTCTATGCAATAGTTGAAGTGCTTAAAAATATACAAAGCAACCTTGACAGAATTCAATGGAACAACTAACAAATCCACACCCACAGATTAGATGAGTCAATACTGTTAAAATACCACTTCTCTCAAAATTGATCTACAGAGTCAATGCAGTTAAAGTCCCAGCAGGATATGTTTTGTAAATAATCACAAGTTAACTCCAAAATTTATATGGAAATGCTCAGGACCTAAAATGGCCAAATAATCTTAAAAAAAAAAAAACATTCGGAAGACTTTCACAACCAGATTTCAAGAGTTACTACAAAAGCTATGTTAATCAGGGTAGTATGGCAGTGACATACGATTGATAAATAGCCTAATAGAATAGACCCATTCTTAGATGATCAATTGATTTTTTTAGCCAAGGGACCAAATTAATATAGTGGGAAAAGGAAAGACTTTTTCAACAAATTATGATGGAAAAACTGGCTGAAAGTAATTTAATTTGGGTCATAGAGCCAAAAGTAAACCTAAAACTCCAAAGGAACATCTAGAAGAAAACACAGAGAAATATCTCCAAACACTTGGGGTAGGAGAAAATTCCTTAGGATTCAGAAAGCGTTCTCCATGTAAGGAAATATTGGTAAAATGTATTTCATCAAAATTAAAAATTCTGCTCATCAAAAGACAGTATCAGAATATGACTAGACAGAAAAAAACATTACATTATGCATTATAATATTTATAATATATCCAGAATATTTAAAGAATTCTTACCACTCTACAATGAAAAGACAAACAACTCCAAAAAAATAAGGAGGGAAAATAAACTTGAAACAGCAACAAACGTACGGACACCCAGGGGGGAAAGCAGGCTGGGGGGTTATGAATTGGGAGATTGGGTTGACATATATACATTAATATGTATAAAATAGGTAACTAACAAGAACCTGCCGTATAGCACAGGGAACCCCACTTCACTGTACAGTAGAAACTAACACAACATTGTAAAACAACTCTACCCCAATAAAAAAACAAATAATTAATTAATTAATTAATTTTAAAGAAAGACATTTTAAAATGGGATGTATTTAAAAAAAGGCCAATAAGCACATGAAAAAAGTGTTCCACACTGTTAGCCAAAGGAGAAATGCAAATTATTACCACTAACACCCACTATGATGGCTAAAATTTTAAAAACAAAAACAAAACCCTTGAGTTCAACTCCAAATGTAGGTAAGATGTGGAGTGACTGGAAAGCAAATACCTTGCTGGTGGCATAGTCCAGACAGACCTCCTCCTACTGTGCTTCTCTTTATTGCGCGTCACAGGTACCGTATTTTTTTACCAATTGAATGTTTGTGGCAGCCCTGCATCAAGCGTTTGCTCACTTCGTGTCTCTGTGTCACATTTTGGTAATGCGCACAATATTTCAAATTTTTTCATTGTTAACATATTTGTTATGGTGACCTGTGATCTTTGAGGTTACTATCGTAATTGTTTTGGGGCATCACAAACCGCACCCGTATTAGACAGCAAGCTTAATTGATAAATGTGGTGTGTGTTCTGACTCCCCTACAGACCAGCTGTTCCCTGTCTCTCTCCCTCTCCCCAGGCCTCCCTGTTCCCTGCGACACAACAGTATTGAAATTAGGCCAATCAATAAACCTACAGTGGCCTCTAGGCATTTAAGTGAAAGGAAGAGTCACACATCTCTCACTTTAAAGTCAAAGCTAGAAATGATTAAACAGTGTGGAAGGCTGGAAAGTCAAGACAGGCCAAAAGCTAGGCCTCTTGTGCAGTTAGCCAAGTTGTGGATGCAAAGTTCCTGAAGGAAATTAAAAGTGCTCCTCCAGGAAACACAAATGATAAGAAAGCAAAACAGCCTTATTCCTGATATGGAGAAAGTCTCAGGGGTCTGGACAGAAGATCAAACCAGCCACAACGTTTCCTTAAGCCAAAGCCTAATCCAGAGCAAGGCCCTAACTCTCTTCAATACTATGAAGGCCGAGAGAGGTAAGGAAGCTGCAGAAGAAAAGTCTGGAGCCAGCAGAGGTTGGTCCATGAGGTTGAAGGGAAGAAGCCATCTTCATAACATCAAAGTGCAAAGTGAAGCAGCAAGTGCTGATGTAGAAGCTGCAGCAAGTTACCCAGACCTAGCTCAGATACTCATGAAGGTGGCTGCACCAAACGACAGATTTTCAATGTAGAAGAGACAGCCCTATATTGGAAGAAGGTGCCATCTAGGCCTTTCATAGCTAGAGAGGAGAAGTCAATGCCTGGCTTCAAAGCTTCGAAGGACAGCCTCTCTTGTTAGAGGCCAGTGCAGCTGGTGACTTTAAGCAGAAGCCAAGTCTCATTTACTATCCTGAAAATCCTAGGGTCCTTAAGAATTATGCTAAATCTATTCTGTCTGAGCTCTATAAATGGAACAACAAAGCCTGGATGACAGCATATCTGTTTATAATATGGTTTACTAAATATTTTAAGCCCACTGTTGAGAACTACCACTCAGAAAAAAAGATTCCTTTCAAAAATATTACTGCTCATGGACAGTGCACCTGGTCACCCAAGAGCTCTGCTGGAGATGGACACTGAGATTAAAGTGGCTTTCATGCTGCTAACACAACATCTATTCTGCTGTCCATGGATCAAGGAGTCATTTTGACTTTCACATCTTATGATTTAAGAAACACATTTTGTAAGGCTGTAGCTGCCATACAGAGTGATTCCTCTGGTGGATCTGGGCAAAGTCAATTGAAAACATTCTGGAAGGGATTCACCATTCTAGATGCCACTAAGACATTCATGATTTGTGGGAAGAGATCAAAATATCGATATCAACAGAAGTTTGGAAGAAGTTGATTCCAACCCTCATGGATGACTTTGAGGGGTTCAAGACTTCAGCGGAGGAAGGACTGCAGAGGTGGTGGAAATAGCAAGAGAACTAGAATTAGAAGTGGAGCCTGAATTACTATAATCTCAGAATAAAAGTTTAACAAATGAGGAGTTCATTTAATGAATGATGAGCAAAGAAAGTGGTTTCTTGAAATGGAATCTACTCCTGGTGAAGATGCTGTGAAGATTGCTGAAATACAACCAGGGATTTAGAACATTACATACACTTAGTTGATAAAGCAGCACAGGGTTTGAGGGGGTTGGGTCCAATTTTGAAAGAAGGTCTACTGTGGGTAAAATGCTATCAAACAGCATGGCAGGCTACAGAGAAATCATTCGTGAAAAGAAGAGTCAATCAATGCAGCAAACTTCACTGTTGTCTTATTTTAAGAAACTGCCATGGCCACCCCAACTTCAGCACCCACCATCCTGATCCGTCAGCAGCCACCAACATCGAGGCAAGACCCTCCACCAGCAAAAAGATTAGGACTTGCTGAAGGCTCAGATGATGGTTAGCATTTTTTAGCAACCAAGTATTTTTAAATTAAGGTATGTACATTTTTTAGACATAATGCTATTGCACACTCAGTAGACTACAGTATCGTATAAACCTAACTTTTATATGTGCTAGGAAACCAAAAAAGTCATGTGACTCGCTTTACTTTGATATTCGCTTTATTGTAGTTGTCTGGGATGAAACCCACAACATCTCTGAAAAATTCCTGTGACCCCTTTTAGAGAAAGGTTTGGCAGCCTACTATGAAGTTCAACGTTTACCTACCCTATCAACTAGAAATTTCACTCCCAGATGTGGCTCAGTTTACAGAATGTTCTAGAACAGACAAAACTCATTTGTGTCTAAAAAATATCAGAAAAACTGTTGCCTCTGCGGGGGTGCAGGGGGAGGAATTCACCTGGAGGCGACATGACAGAACTTTCTAGGGTGATGGAAATGTTCCATTTCTGGATAAAGTATTAGGCAGGTGTATGTATTAATTAAATGCATCAAATTGTGCACTTAAGACTTGTGTATATCATTATCTATAAACTTTATGTTAAAGAAAACTCTGTAAGCAAACATTAAACTCTAGTTAGTAAGTTTGCTTTCCACACTAGTATTGTTAGCAATTTGGAAACCACTTTGTGTTTATTATAGGAATGAGCAAACGAGCGGCTACATATGATGGTGGGAGTCAAGTTCCCCCTGCTGAAGAAGAGAGTTACAAGTGCAGGAAGGTAAGGACTAGAATTTATCCTCTGGTGTTTTATTGTTCTCATGGAATTGGATGTATCAGTATTAACTTGTACTCCTAACTTCTTGTACGGGACTTCCCTGGTGGTCCAGTGGGTAGGACTCTGCCCCCCCGATGCAGGGGGCCCAGGTTCAATCCCTGGATGGGGAACTAGATCCAACATGCCACAACTAGGAGTTTGAATGCCGCAGCTAACAGTCCACATGCTGCAACTAAGGGTCCCACATGCCGCAACGAGGATACCGCATGCCACAGCTAAGACCCAGCATGGCCAAAATAAATAAAAATATAGAAAAAGAACTTTGCCTCTTTCTTTTTCCTCTTGCTTCATCTCTGTCTCTGCCTTCTCCTCCTCCTCCTTTTTCTTTCCTCTCTCTCTCTCTCTCTCTCTCTCCCTCTCTCTCTCTCTCTCTGAATATGTAGACACACACACACCCCCACACACGCATATTTCCTAGCTCTATTTGCTCAGGAAATCTATAAACAATTGTAATATGAAGGCAATGAGCACATCTGACACCTAGATCTTGGTTTCTAAGTACCCTTGCCCACTTCAAGAAGCCAGCCTTCTTCAAGAAAAAATCTGATTCCAGGATTGGCAATGAAAAAACAAGCTGAAATTGGAAGATCTTTTGTCAGAAAATAAGTGTGATGGTCAGTTTTATGTATCGACTTGGCTAGACTCTAGCCCCAGTTACTCATCAAATGATAGTCTAAGTGTCATGGAAAGGGCATTTTGTAGACGTGATTAACTTTAAGTAAAGGAGATTATCCAGGATAACTTGCATGGACATGATCCAATCAGTTAAAAGGATTTAAGAGCCAAACTGAGGTTTCCCTGAAAAGAAAGAAATTTTCCTATGGACTACTGTTTTAGCTCCTGTACAAGAGTTTCTATTTTTCCAGAGTGTCTTACAGATTTCAGATTTGCCTAGGCAGCCCTACAGCAGTGTTAAGTCAATTCTTAGCAATACATTATCTATCTATCTATCTATCATCTACCTGTCTTCTACTGAGTCTGTTTCTCTGGTGGAACCCTAATTGATACGGTAACAGAGTACAAAATGATGGCAACATATCAAAAAGACATAGCAGCTGGCTTGAAGAGGCTTCTACTTACCCAGATGGGAATTCAGGGCATCAAAACAAATAATGGGTTAAAACTCACTGAAGAAAGTAAAAGTCTGTGTGTCTATACTAACATAATAAATAAATAAATAGGTAAATAAATAAATACAAGAAAGTGTGAAGTTAAGAATGATTGTCCTTAAATTCTATATATATGTGTTAGCATACGGTATTTGTCTTTCTCTTTCTGACTTACTTCACTCTGTATGGCAGACTCTAGGTCTATCCACCTCATTACAAATAGCTCAATTTCGTTTCTTTTTATGGCTGAGTAATATTCCATTGTATATATGTGCCACATCTTCTTTATCCATTCATCCGATGATGGACACTTAGGTTGTTTCCATCTCCGGGCTATTGTAAATAGAGCTGCAACGAACATTTTGGTACATGACTCTTTTTGAATTATGGTTTTCTCAGGGTATATGCCCATGCAGTAGAATGCCAACTAACAAATGTAAAAGAAATAGTGTAGGTAGAAAATCCTCGATGGATGCTAAAACTGCTGACTACAACATCAACGGATATAAAAGTTGGTGAGGAGCAGGATATTTACAGTCTAGTCTCCAAGTATCTCCCCAGGGCTTATTAATTATAGAGAAATATAGTAACTTCACAGTGGACCGCATCATCTAAATTAAAGGATCAAAGTCAACACCATCAATACTGGGACAAACCAAGTGCCTCTTGATATAACGCACTCAGAGGGACATAGCATCACTTCTGTGGTATACCTGACAATACACATAACTAGAATCTAATCAAGGAGAAATAGCCAAACGCCAAATGAAGGAGATTCTGTAAAGTAATGCCTGTTTTCCTTTAAAATGGCAATGTCCAAAAAGATTTTTAAAAGGCTGATGGATTGTTTGGGGATAAAAGAGTAAATTAGCATGACAACAAAGTATTTGTAATCCTGGATTACATCCTACAAGAGAAAATAAAATTAGCTCTAAAGGACATTATTGGGATAACTGACAGTTTTGTCTGTGGATCAGATAATAGTAGTGTATCAACGTTAAATTTCCCAATTTTTTAAAATTGGACTGTGGTTCTATAGGATAATATCCTTGCTCTTGGGAAATATAATCAATACTTTGAAATATTTAGAAGCAAAAAGACTCAATGTCTTCACATTAGCAAAGGCTCAGAAAAATATGCAGATGTAAATAAATACACAGTGAGAGAATGATAAATCAAATGGGACAAAATGTAAACAATTAGTGAGTTTGGGTAACGGGACGAGGGAGTTCCTAACACTATTCTTGCAACCTGTCTGAAAGTTTGAAATTATCATAAAATCTAAAAGTTACAAAAAGAAAACAAAACATATGTAAAGGAAAGCTGTAGTTCCAAGACTGCATTTGTAGTAATAAACACATGGGTATAAAGAAAATAAAAAGGCTTTAGGTATTATTTCCACTGAAAAGCAATCAACAAATTAGACTAAAGATAAACAGCTAAGACAAAGCTGCTTTTTACATTCTGCCTTGTCATTCCAGGTTAACTAGAACGTGAAACTGGAATTTTGTTTCCTGATCTTGTAAAAATTCGTTACTTATCTTTTTTCCATGTTTCTGCTTTGCTTTCCAGCCTCTCATGTCTGTAATTCTCCAAATCACAGGTTCCAACTGGATCATTCTCCACAAATGATTTCAGAGTTAAAGAATTATCTCTTTGTATAAACCCCAACAGAAAGAAATCAAATATTTATCCTAGCTAAATAGCAGAATATTCCTCATGGGAAAATGCTTTCTCAACTGGGTCCCCTGTTTTCCTGGGTGTCTTTAGATATTGTAGCCTAAATAATACTAGAAGGAATTCTCATCTCAGATTAGTAAATAAATGATAGCAGGATTATTTTATTTGCAAGGAGCCACTAAAACTGGACTTGAAAAAGCGGGGGTGGGGGGGGGAAGACATGATTATATTGCAATGTTGCTGAATTGGAGAGAAAGGGGATGGACTTAAATTTATAATGTGGGTTGAACTTTCCCCATTTGTAGAGACCTTTATTGTGGAAATAAATGGGTTGTATGTGGTTTTTGTTTCCTTCTCCCCCCAACCTTGGGTTCTCCAATCTCCAATATTTTTTTTTTCCAAAGCTGCAATTACTGAGATTACAAATAATGTGAAGCATCACAGCTGGTCCTGGCATGTCTCCAACACATAATCACCTGTCATGTGTACTAATTCCTGCTATGATTAAGCCCCTTTATTCGCAGGAGGGTCTGACAGCTCTATTGTTTAAAATGTCACCGATTAATAGAACAGGCATGAGCTTGTCTGTACTCTGACTAGTTTCCTTGCATATTTTCTATGTCAGCTTCAGCTAAGCTGTTGTTCTGTTTATTTGATAAGTGATCACTTTTCCTGGAGCCTCGTACTGTCAATAAAAGACTAAAGATATGTGAGACCACAGCTTAGTTCGATATAAATGTGGATTCAAACAAAGTCTTCTAGAAAACATTAGAAAGCGAGACTCATGGGCTCCAGACTGAAGGAGTAGACACAGAATGGTCTTGGTTTCTTTTAAGATAAAATGCCAGGGCTTAAATATAACAATAATAACATTTTCCTTTGTTTTGAGAAAATAAGCTTATGGCCAAATCTGTGGAAAATTTTCCATTTAAAATAGATGTTCAATATATTTCTCAATATATACGTTCAATGTGTTTTCAACATATTACTGACAATGAAGAGAATGTTTTCAAAATCTTTTTATTCCTTCTCTAAAACCCAACTCTAAGTAGTAATTAGATGTGGCAAATCTTATGAAACTGATAACAGAGATACAAAGCTCTCTTCAACTAAAAGAAAAATCCAAATACATTCTATAGGTGACCGTGAAAAATGGAAAATTACAAGTGCTTATTCGGTTGTTTGAACTGAAAATTGTGTGAGATCCTGAAAAGCTCCATTGAGAAAAATTGGCACAGTCCTAAAGTGGCCTAAATAGTGATGCCAGGAAGAATAAGGAGGCTTTGTGTTAACGCTTAAGTTCCATCTCCCGACTATATCTTATTCAAATTCATGCATGCTTTGCTAATATCTTTCACCTGCTACCATTTGCATTTGTGGTTGCAACTAGATTCCTCCAGTCCTTAATCAAATATTAGCCTCATCCTGTTTCTGCAGCCCAGCAATCACGTCTGCACTAGTTTCCATTGTCTGATGTTTGCCTAAAATTGGATCAAAGACCACAGCAAGTAACTCTGATTGCGCAGAGACCCATCTGAGAAGAATGCCTTTCCCAGATCCATCTGATCCACCAGCTGCAAAGATAGGTGATAGATAGGTAGGTAGGTAGGTAGGTAGATAGATAGATAGAGGATAGATAGACAGCAGATAGATAAATGATAGATATATAGATAGATTGATAGATAGATAGATAGAAGATAGATAATAGATAGATAGATGACAGATAGATAATAGAATCAGAACTCCCAGCTCCAACATTTCTAGCCTCCAACCCATCTGCAGAGCCTTTCTGATCCTTGCCTCAAGACCTTCACTTTGTTGTGTTTTATCACCAAGTCTTAACCTTTCCCTTACATGTAGTGAAGACTTTATCCCTAATGGCTCAAAGAACTTGAAAGGCAGTCAAAAGTTATCAACTCAGTCAACAGCGAGTAAAAAAATGCACATTAAAAAAATACTGATTTGGTGTCCTTGAGTCAACATCCTACTGACCTAGAGGAAGAAAAAGTTTGAGTACAGAGCCTCTGGCAATCTTCCAAGATACTCTGAAAAGAACTAACATTCTAGGGACAAGATTTTAAGAGTGGAGGATTCTAAACCCAGTTTCAGAATCCCACCCTTCCATCAGCACACTATAAGGCTGTTTGACATGCTGCATTTTCACCCCAAAAAGTGCATAGATGAATGGATACGTAGAGAGCTAGGCTTTGCCCTGGACAAATTTTTCCCTTCCTCTCCTCCTCCTGAATGAAATCCCAGCATGTGCCAAAGGACAACTCCTGTGAAGACAGATACGTTTCATCACTTGTAGAAATTAGGCAAATATGTAGACAGCAGAACAAATTGGTACTTAGACTCTGCCATGTTTCTAAAAATAACAACAGTAACAATTACCCCGGAAACTGCTTGTTAAAATGTCTAAAACTCTTTCAAAAATAATAGTTGGGAATGCTAGTGAGTCATCAATTCTTTTTTTAAAGCCACCTGTTAACTGCCATAAAACCTTCTCTGTTGACATAACTTGTTGCCGTTATTCAGTCTGTTACAGGTATAACATAATTTTTACATAAGTTTTGGGGAAAAGCATATTAATTTTATTTTGTAAACTGCATAATATTTTAAATGGGCTTGCAGAGCTATCGGGAAAAAAAGCCCATGCTGAGTCCATTTGAAAGGAGGAGCAAGAAAGGAATATTCCACATAAAAATTTCCCATTTTATTTTCTCAGTATTTTACTCTTTAGAATTTCTTAAAGCTAGTTACACCTGTATAAAATAGCGTGACCTTGTAAGGATGCATGTATGTATTGCATATAGTCACTTATTAGAATCTCGTAATTAAGCACACTCATTTAGATATATTCCAAGTCACATAGATATATTCCCCACACATAGAAACTAAATATACTGTGTATACAGATCGGGAAAATGTGATACAGATTGAAGCAGTATAAAAATCTTTAAGAGCACGGGCTCTGGAGTTAGCTATATTTAATTCCTACCTCTTTCAGGAGTCTTGGGAAAATTGCTTATACATTCTAGGACTCAGTTTCCCCAACTGCAAAATGGGAGATAGTAACAGTCCTATCCTGAAAGATTTAAGGCATATAATAAAAGCACTTTGCACCAGGCAAATTGATCAAGATTGGAAAGGCCCCATATCAGTCAGTTCTTGCTGCAACAATGCCATGTAACAACTTTAAAATCTGAGAGATTTACAAAAAACAAAGGTTTATTTGTCACTCAGGTTACACTTCCGGAGCTGGCTGACTGCCGCTCTGTGAGCCTGAGGCTATGTTGCAGGCAACAGGTGGATGATGGGTCAGCTCTACACGTCTGCTTACGCTGGGAGCCAGGTTTGAGAAGTGGCCCCTATTTGACGCCTGACGTTCACACGGTGGAGGGCAAAGACTCAAGAGTATTGGCGAGGGCTTCCCTGGTGGCGCAGTGGTTGGGGGTCTGCCTGCCGATCCAGGGGACGCGGGTTCGTGCTCCGCTCCGGTTAGATCCCACGTGCCGCGGTGCGGCTGGGCCCGTGAGCCATGGCCGCTGAGCCTGCGCGTCCGGAGCCTGTGCTCCACAAAGGGAGAGGCCGCAACAGTGAGAGGCCCGCGTACCGCAAAAAAAAAAAAAAAAAGAGTAGTGGTGAAATACGACCCCTGTCACTTCTCACATTATATCTGGCCCATGTGGTTCACATGGCCGAGCACAAAGTCAGTGGGGCAGGGATAGATATCCCCACCAGGAGCTAGACAAGTCACATGGCAAAGGATATATACAGTTAATTATGCTATTCAAGGGGAGCCGTGAAGATTTGTGACTACAATACAATTTACTATGTATACCCAGTGACAGAAACAGCTTAATGCAGTTTAGCAAAAAAGAGGAATTTGCTAAAAGAGACTATATGGGGGCATGCCATATAATCAAAGAAAGGGATGAACAACTCAGTTACGGACGGGGTAGACACACATCTGGTCTTCAAGAAGAGTGGGAAACAGAGTCTTGATGACAGCTAGACCTCTGTATCTCTCTGACACCAATGGGCGTTGGCTTCACTTTTTTCCCCCAAAGAACATTAAATTCCAACACATGGCAGAAAACATGGCTGTCCCTGGCTCACAAGTCCCACATTCCTTCCCTAACTGGGAGAGACCCCGTCGCTTTACCACTTATGATTACAGAAGTCCTGGAGAAGAATATGGAGTGAATCAGATTTTGTTTTGGCCCAACCTGAATCAGATGTCCCATCCATTTAGCCCAAGCTGGGGTCCTTTTCCACAGAAACGCATGATGGAGGAGGATGGTTTGGTGAAAAAACAAGTGTTTGCCATACCAGGACATAGTACATGGACGTATTCAAGAGTTAAAAATTATTTGTAGAACAGGTATTATTTTGCTTTATACATTTAAATTTATATTTTATGCAGAGCAATTTTCAGTGAGACAAGTTTAAACTCCCATATACAATCCTGAATGGCGTTTGGAGCCCAGTGTACCTAGTTGAGAAGCAGCCTGTTTCGGCTGTAAAACGGGTGTGAACGCAGTACCACGTCATATGGCTTTTGTGAGGGTGAAATGAGTTAATAGATACAAAGTGCTACATCCACAGCAAATGTTCAGTCAGCATTAACTGGCCTAGACTGCTAGATAGTGAAATCTGTGTGCATAGAACTATATATAAAAAATACATACATACTAATTATATGTATGTAAACATACAGACACACACAGATACACGGACATATATACATACACACATACATACCTATATACAAATATTACATACAGGGAAAGAATTGTTCTCGTGCAAAGGAGAAGGCCATTATGAGATTATTTTGTGCTTGTATTACTGCAGTATTTCCTGGGCCACATTTCGTCTTAATGGCCTAGCAGCAAAGAGGACTTGGAAGGTGCATACAGATGGTTTTTCTGCTGTGGGTCCAGATGGCTTCTCTGCAGTCTTAAGCATGGCCAGCTTCTGGGTTCACCTTAAGGCGTGTACAGCAACATATTTCTCTTGGTGGTACAACGACCTGAGAGTATGATTCTGCAAAACCACTCTCTGATTTCACCAGGTGCATGGCAGGGGGTGGGGTGGGCACCACAAGAAGGGCACTGGAGTACAGTCATAGTTGTTATCTGTGTTACAGCTGCATATGTTATAACCCTACAAGACAAAATTACGATTTCTTTACACAGTTCAATTGTTTGCAAAGAAATTGGAAGGAAAGGGGGCAAAAAATAGTTTTTTGCATCACCTAGATATTCATCATTTCCAATGCTCTTCCTTTTTTCCTCTGAGGATCCAAGTTTTCGTCACTTTCCTTCAGCTTGAAGAACATCCTTTAGCATTTATTGTAATGCAGGTCTTCTGGTGACAAATTATTTTAATTTTCTTTTATCTGAAAATGTATTTTTTGCTCTCATTTTTGAAAAATACCATGTGTGAGGAATACAGAATAAGGTGACACCTGAAGCCTTCACTTTAAGGACTTTCTAAACTTCTTAATGAGGTAGAGTGCTTAATTAAAATGATATTGTGCTTTGCATATGTTTTTTTTCCTATATGATAAGTGTTTTCTCCTCTCTCCTCCCCTCCTTTGAGTGGAAATGTTATCCTCATACTTTTTTTTTTTTTTGCCGTACGCAGGCCTCTCACTGCTGTGGCCTCTCCCGTTGCGGAGCACGGGCTCAGGACGCGCAGGCTCAGCGGCCACGGCTCACGGGCCCAGCGCTCCGCAGCATGTGGGATCTTCCCAGACCTGGGCACGAACCCGTGTCCCCTGCATCGGCAGGCAGACTCTCAACCACTGTGCCACCAGGGAAGCCCTATCCTCATACTTTGATAGACAATATCAGATATCTCTACTGTGAAGTCTTCCTTTATTATCTGAAGAAGAGCTCGCTGTTCTGCTCACGGTGCTAGCCAGCGTAGTGCTATTTTCCTAGTCTTCATACTTATATAATATATATTAAATCTCAAGAAGAAAAAGAACAAACCACAAGTTCAGGTGGTAAGGATGTCCTAAGTGACAGCAAGTCTTATCTGAACATTTCTTTTTACTTTCGATTCCATTTACCCTCCACTTAGAATTTCAACATGCAACTACATTTTTGTTTATTGATCCAATTATGTGACCTCCTTAACTAATGAATTTTTCATGTGATTTCCCATTGCTGTCACCATGAGGTCTTTGCAGATCTATCTTTCCTATATTTACATATATGGTCTTATCTCTTCCCTTCTCTTAGAGAGTTGGTACTGAATTTGCATTTGGTCCTTCACCCATGACAATCTGAATAAACAGAATCTCCAACAGAATTGGAAACTCTTCGAGACAGCTCCAGAGCACTTTCCCATCATCCTTGAAACAACGTCTGGCTCTGATCCCAGGTGCAAGGCTATGCAGAGGTTTGAGTGAATATACCGTTGTTCTGGGAAGTTGCCTTCATTCTTAAATGACACTTTCAAAGGATATAGAATTCTGGGTTGACAGTGGTTTTTCTTTCAGCATTTTCAAAAGGTTATTGCATTCTTCTCTGTCCTTCATGGTTTCTGATGAGAAGGTGGCTATTAATCATCATTGTTCCTCTATATACAATGTGTCAGTGTTCAAGATTTACTCTTTATCCTTGGCTTTTAACAATTTACCATGATGTAACTTAGCCTTGGATTTGCTGTGTTCACTGTGGTTTTGTTTGTATGGCATCTTGTATCTAAACATTTCTAACTTTCATCAAATTTGGAAAATATTCAGCTATTATTTCTTCAAATATTTTTTTCTGCTCTGTTCTCTCTTTCTCCTCTCCTTCTGATATTCCTATTATATGTTTGATTATTTTATCCAATCTAACAAGACATCATCCATTTTCCAAAATCTCTCTTCTGTTTTTCACCTTGGACAATTTCTATTGCTTTATCTTTGAGTCCACTCACTCTTTCCTGTCATGTCTATTTGACTATTAAGTTTTTCCAGTGAATATTTTTATCATAATTCTAATTTTCAGTTCTATGACTTCCATTTGTTCTCATTTTGTTGTTTTTATTTCTCTGATGAGATTTCCCATTTCTCTCCTGAGGTTCTCGTTCCGTGAAAACATGTTCTGTTTTACTTCATTGGCTATTGCTATAATAGCTGCTTTAATATCCTTATCTGTTAGTTCCAACATCTGGTTCATCTCCTAGTCAGATACAATTCATTTTCTTTTCTCTTGAGAATGTGTTCCATTTTCTTGGATCTTTGTATCCAAGAAAGATACAAAGTTGTAACTATACAAAGTTGGATAATTTTGACTATAACTTAGACATTATGAATGTTAACAGATCCTGGATACTGTTATTTCCTCTGATAGTGCTGTTTTCTTTGTTTTAGCAGATAATTTTCTTGGCTGGTCTTGAAGTGCAAATTGTTTCCTGGGCGGAAGTTCAGTCTCAGCTTGGATCTCTTGTCTTTAGCTGAGGTGCTTTGAGTCTGTTCCCACGCACACATATTTCTGGGGTCCATCAGAGATGTTGTGGACAGAGATTGGGGATCCGTTCTCTGCCTCTTTTCCTTCCAGGACTACCCCTACTCTCTCCAGCATTCAGTTTCCTGGCTTCACTATAGTTTCTCAGGCCAGAAAAACTGAGTTTTCTATACGTGCCCCTGCCACCACTATGCGAGCCAGGCAGACTACACTTAAGCCCCAGACCAAAAGCCATGGAGATGGAAACTTACTTCTATAGATCCGCGTCTCTTCTCCTGCAAGCACACATGCACTAGCCGGCAGGGTCTGTCTGCTTCTGTTCACTATCTAGAACCTCAGGCTGTTATTTCCAGCTTTCACGGTTGTTTTCTGCCAAGACAGGGAATCCTGCAGGGAGGGTCTTAGTCTGTCAGACCCATAAGGGGAAGTTTCTGCCTAAGTTTATTTTTAAAATAATTTTGCATCCAGATGAAAAGCTTCAATTCTAAGTATTTTTTTAAAAGGAAGGAGTTAAGGAAGCTATCTTGTTCACTTGCTGAAAGAAATCACTAAAGATGCCCAGTCAATCAATAAATGTCTGGGAGGTGAAGCTTCTCTAATCCTCAAGGTGGAAGCAGAGTGGAACAATTTTCAAACAGTAAACATTTAGGGAGCGCTTACATTTACTCTTCAGAATGGCATGATGATTTAGGTACTATGTCCACACCTGTTGTACAGCTGAGGAAACAGAGGCACAGGAAGTTAAGTCAGTTGACAAGCTCACGGAATGAAGGAGCCTTGACATAAAAGGAATCCAGGAACAGCCCAGGCCTCCTCTGGGCTGAACTCGGAGAGGCTGTCAAGGCCCCAGCGTAGGCCGTGCCCAACAAGCAAAGCCAAAGGAAGGTGAGCTTGTAGAGACACCTGGGGGTGGGTAGAGGGTGTCACCCACTCTTGCAGGGAGAACAGAAACCTACCCCCTCCCCAAGAGAGGAGGAACAGATGCCGCTGGCAGAGGCCTGGGGTGAGTGGGAAGGCTGCGGAGTGCAGGACCCTCACCGCCTGAGGTGCTGTGGGCACATGGTCGGCAGGGGCGGCAGAGCAGGGCTCCTCAGTGGACACCGGTGCAGGACGCCCAGAAAAAGCAGCGCTCTGTGCAGAGACCCTCCTGCTGCCGCCGTAAACCCCTCCTCCACTCAGATGCCATCAGGGAGAGAAGACTCTGGGGGAAGAACCTTGAGAGAAGGCTCTGAAGGGTGTTTCAGCTTCAGATTGAACAAGGGGCTAATTTCTTTAATATGTCAAGAGAATGACCAACGGTGTAATAGAAAATGGGCAAATACAGCGTCGGTTCACTAAAAAAGTAAACACGAATCCTCTTAAAACAAAAGCATGAGAATGTGTTCAGTTGCACTTTTAATAAGAGAAATGCAGCTTAGCACTACCAGACCTACCCCATTCTCACTCTGCAGGTGGACAAAAGTCACAGGCTGGAGTCCCCTGGGAAATGCTCGCCCTTCTGCGGGGAGCCCGGCCCTGGAGGGTCTGGAAGGAGTTGGTGGCAGGAACCTTCTAAACTAGGGGCTCTTGAGGCAGGGATTTTACTGTGTTTATTTTTTACTCTCCTAGGATGGTGCATAGCACATGGGAAATGCTCAATAACTTTTATTGTAAAACGGAACCAAAATTTCCATATTCATTATACACTCTATTTACTGGCGTGAAAGCCAAGCGGGGAGGAAAGTAGGAAGGGGCTACTGCAATAAAATAATTCTTATTTTACCCTGAAATGACTGCTATTAACATGCAATGCATGTGTATTGTATTCTTCTCTGACATTGTAGGGACTAACATACACCAAAAAATACAGTGATACATGAAGAACAGAAATTAATGTTTCCAAATAAACATTTCTAGGAAAGAGGACTTCTCTTTCAGAAAGACTTTGTTTATTGCTGATGCATTCCAGAGAAACAAATTTGTAATCTGGTCAGGATGTGCTTATGAATTAATACATTCATTTTTCTCTCACCAAAAAAATAAATAAATAAAAATTAAAATGCCTATCATCGAGTATGCAATTCAGAGAATGGAAATTGGCCGAGGAACTAATTACAGCTCACAAAGAAAAAAAAGATCTGCTATTTTGATGAAAATGTGTTTTCCTAGCATTTTTGTTATTTCCGTTGATAATTGCAGAAAATAGTTTTAGTGGGGACAATTGTTATTGTTCTCTATGTATTTCTATCCTAAGTTATGAATAAGGCAGTGTTCCTGGCAAGTATTTTGGGATCCATCTGGAGAGAGGGAATGATGAAAACTCCAGAAGACAAGCTTTTCTTGCTTCAACATCCTATTTGAAGTGTTTGTTAAATAAAAAGTATATACAGGGCTTCCCTGGTGGCGCAGCGGTTGAGAGTCCGCCTGCCGATGCAGGGGACGCGGGTTCGTGCCCCGGTTCCGGGTGATCCCACATACCGCAGAGCGGCTGGGCCCGTGAGCCATGGAGACTCAGAAGCTTAGACTTTCAGTGTTGAATGGACAAAAGTCCATAGAGTACTTAGATATCTATTCGAGCACAAAAAAAAGCCAGAAAATTGTGCACTCTGGGTTTGTTGGATCCAGGTTAGAATCAAGCAGCTGTTTCTTTCCGGAGGACATTGGGGACATTCTTTGGCAGACTGCATTTTGAAATTTTTTAAACTTCCTATCCCAGGGTATCGTGTAGTCCCGGAACCACTGTTTCCCCAGCTGTTAGGATGAGGGGTCTGCTGGGGCCCAAGGAATGTGAAAACAGGAGAATTAATACATAAAAGAGAGATCTGCTTTAGAACAGCCTGAAAGTGCCAGTATTTTATAGATTTATAACCATGAATTCGCAAATAAATTTCACAATTTAGTCTACAATGAGTTTAAAATCCTGCTTCCTACTGACATGCATTTCAAATTTAAAACACATTGTTCCACTCAACTAATGTAATAGATGATGCCTGGGACCTCAGGGGAGCCCTAAAACCCTTGACCAATCATTGAGTTGCCACAATACTGTATATTTTAAATGAAACAAAAATAGGACGAAACAAAAATTAAATTTGTATTTGAGATAGATTATCTTAAAGGCTGGTTCTTGAGATAGAAACAAATTAATCAGAAGTAGTAAAACAGATCAGTACGAAAATGATGGAGATCTATTCAGTCAATTACAGGGACTTTAATTTTATATGGTTTTCCTGTCCCCTGACACAGATGGATCATCACCGATAGCCTTATATTTATCAGCTATAGTTAAGGTTGTGCGAAAAAAGACATCTTCCTCAGGTAAGGGCACGAATTGGAAAAGAGGGGTAGGATTAAAAAGTATGTATATAAATATGTAAGAGAGGTAAAGCGTTCCATGAAATAACTTGAGTTGATGACAGAACCCCAAATGGAAGCACGAATGGGACGATCCCTCCAGAGAAGACAGAAGCCCACTGTCTGCCCACTGGTGAAGATTCACAAAGAGTATCTGTGGAGCTTCCTGAGCCTGGGACCGGGGCTCACCATCCAGCCTGGCATGTAGCAGGAGTTCACAAATATCTGTGCCTAAACAAGTGAACAAATGAATGGACAGATGAGTCCTGACCCCTGGGAAAGTCTGCGTCTTCACACGCTTGCAGGCCTCCCTGCCCACAGAACGGCAGAGGTGCAGCAGGGGAAGCCAGTTGTGGCAACACAGGAAGACCCTCCTGCCCAGGGCCCCCTGACCCCTCTCCACTGGTCCTTGGGAATACGGCTCAGGCATGGGTTGTACACCCTCCCTCCATCCTGCTTCTCTACCCCACCAGGCTCTGAGCACACGTTCAAGGTCTATCCTTGCGCTTGAAGGTGAGCTACAGAGGCACCCAAGGGTCAAGGCAGTTTTTCCAAGAGGACTAGGCAAGAACTCATCTCTGAGCCATTTGCGGCTTCGAGAGAATGATTGAGTGCATCATGATTAATATCGTAAAATATTTTCTTATAATGTAATTTTCCCTTTTAATTTTTACAGTCTTGAAAACAGGTATAAGCTATCATTTCATTTGGTAAGAAGCACTTTACTGGAACCATTTTTCTGAGGAGCAACTTGAGACCGGGCATGGCTAGCTGACCCACTTGTGGTCAGTAACTGATGGAGCCAGGACTGGGAGACAAAGAATCTGATGATGAGGTCATCACTCTCGCTACCAGTTGAGAATTAGCACGGCCACATCTATGTCGGTACAGGTTTTCATTACAGGCAGAGCATCAGGCTGAGCCTGCATCTCAGCTCCTACAGCCCTTGTTCTCTCACAGCTGGGCCTCCTTAAACTCCACTTAGAAACTTGACCTTGCCCTGGATCATCACATTGCCATCAGCCCAGGGCTGGCCGTTGCCTTGGTCTCCGATCCCCGTGAGCCCCAGGCGGAGTCCTCCTGGCCATGCTGTGGGCAGCTCCCTCTCAGCGACTGACGCAGAGGCTCCTGTTTCCCCACGTCCCTAGCCTGGGACACAGGACCTGCCTCTACTCTGACCTTCCACATTCAGCCCCATGGATCGCTGCCTACTAGGTCTCTGCACCTGTATTAATGGCACTTATTCAGCATGGATTGAGCACTTAGAGAGGCAGGCATGTGTCGGTTATGAGCATTCGGCAACAAGCAAATCAGAGCCCTGCCATCGTGAGGCTCACAGCCTGTCCTGTGCCACCAGCACTGGACAGGGATGACAAATTTGACGACTGCCCTAAAATGAGGGCCACAGGGCACGAAGGGCTGATCCAGACCAGGGAGCAGAGGTCAGCCAAGGCCAACTGACAAACTTTTGGGTGACACTGCCATTTGCACATCAGACTGGAATTTGCAACACTTGAAGCTACATCGTGTGCTGTTCTGGCCTGTCCTCTCCCGCTCTCTGCAGTAATAAATCACAGGCCACTCTCATGTCAGGACATGACAAAAATAATCTCTCTTATAAACACATTCCCTATCTGTAGTGTATTATTCATTTAAATTGAATATTTTTTTCCTCTAATATACACCTTTCTAAGCACACATGCCCTTTATCAAAGACAGTCTACTAGATACGGGCTCACTGGCAAAGGATCACACTAGCAGCAGATGGGCACACAAGGCTTACCGGAGCATAAAAGCAAGCATAAGAGGATATATTCAGGAATATATTGCTGATTGACTGTTAATTCAATTTTTAAAGTAGGCTTTCAAGAGGCATTTAAGTAACCCTGAGTCCATCCTCCAACCACTGGGTGAGGTGAGTTTACATTTCCAGGGCGCCCAGCTCCCTTCGTAACTTGGAAACATCTGGAGATCTATGCTGGTCATGTAAAGGCACAATGAGGGGAACACCCCTGCAAATCCCAGCATGCTCCTGCCGGGGAAAGAGGGAGTCTCTGTGGGTTAGGCTCAGGCCGGGGTAGGAAGGGAGCAGAGGCAGAAAAGAGAATCCAGAATGACAGTATAAAATGGAGCTTTGGCTTTCAGCCAAAGACAAGAGTGAGCCTGATTATATTGCATATTTTAGAATTCTCTTTCTATTCCATTGAAAATGAGACGGCAAAAGCTTCTCTTTGTCATAAGAAATCAATTTCTTAGCTGCCATCTCTTCTCAGCACAAACGTTCTCCTGTTAGAGCCTTTAAAATGCCATTTGTTAGAGCGATTACAGAATGAATTCCGGTCCATGTTTAATTCTTTAAAACTCATCTTTCACTTTTAAAGGGTGTAAAAAAGCATATGGGTGAGCATATTAATCACAGCTACTATTTCCAGGGCCTGAGTGAAAAGAAGCATTTATGTTAATGGTGTATGTGGCTGAGCATGTAAGTCTGGAAATATCCCCAATTACCAAAATTATCTCTTCTCCTGCAACAAGAATATGACCGAACCAATAAACTACCATAATAGCACACCCCATCCAGGTTACCTTGCTGAGGTTAAATTGTTGCTCTCTGAACACTGCCAGTCAGAACACTCAGGCCGTGATGGAATCGGCCAAAATGTTTAGCCACCTTCTCTGGCTCTGGCTCTGAATTAATTTAGAAAGTCCCACATGCATCCAGTGGGGCTCCCTGGAGAATCAAACCTTGTGAAATTATTCCTTATTCACTTACAGCAAAATCTCTTGCAATCAGCTCCTTAGTGGAAAATGGGTACCAGTTATTCATAGGACACCATACATCACACACACGGGCCACCGAGGCACTGGATGCCGAATATTGCACACATGGAAATATAACAAATCATGTCAGAATGGGGCCGGGAAAGCTACTGCACATCCCTCAGTAGCCTGGGTCCTTGAAGAATATTTTAGAGCCAAAGGAGGGGAAGTCTTGGGAATAATAAACTAGTCAGCATCATGTATCAAAGTCACATTAAACAGGATCAGACCAACTGTCTCCAATTTCTTGTCTATTTTTCCTTCCATGAGGTAGGACAAACTCTTTCCATCATGTGCTCAGATCTGCATACTATTTCCAGAGATGAAGAAAGTCCCATTGTTAACTCTGAATTACAACCACGAAAGCAAATGATTTTATAGTTAATTTTAAGAACACTGTGAACAACTTACATGTTTTTTCTACCAATAAAAAAAGGTAAACTAATACGTAATCATCTAGGGATGCCAGATCAGGACCATGGGAGCCTAAGAGTGGACAGAACCTAGATATCGGTTTCTGCTAGGTGTTAGTCTGAGGAACAAGAATTAGAAACGGCTTCTGAGATGAGCAGAGTGGGGTGTAACATGTGAAACTGAGGTCTCACCACGTTACTGCATATTTCTTCAACTTATCAGAACAAGATGGTAGTAAGCAGAGACCGAAATACAGCATTCCAGTTTGCTAAACGGAGCTCTTGCTGGCACTGTGTTTATTGGTCAGATGTAAAGAAAGAAGATGAATGAAAAGTTTTAGAAATACAACCAATCAGGGCTGTCACCACCCAACACCTCTGTGTCCCTAAATGATGGTAATTAGAAGAACAATAATTCAACAACAATAAGAACTTCTTCACCAGGAAACAAAACCAAGCTGTTCCTTAGCTCTGGTACCTCGACAGGTATCTGAGCACAGCAGCTGGGTCACCTGTAGGACCCCCTCCTACAGTCAGGGGTCTGAGGGGGACGGTTTCATGTTAGATCAGCCTGGGTCCAATTAGGAGAGAGAAACCACACTGTGAGTTAAACGGGGGACGTTTAATATAAAGGAGAATCAAACACTAATCAAAGTGTTACTAGGAGATACAAAGACACTCTGTATTTTGCCCTTGGGGAGAGATGGTTCAGAGAGAAACCAAGGAAGGACAGACTGGAAGGCCCCCTCCCCAAGGCTGGGGCCTCAGACGTCTCTGCAGAGGGAATAGCTCAGCTCCTCAGATAACAGGCAGTTTGCTGTTCGCTGTTGCGGGGAGCAGAGGGCAGCCATCTGGAGCAGGCAGGGTGCCTGCGATCAGCGACCAGTGCCATGGGGGTGCACACGGCGTGTGGCTCAGAAGGAACTTTCCAGGCATAGGCAAGACCCACGGGGCCAGCAGGAGGAGTCGGGGCGCCAGTGTGGGCAGGAGACCTGAGGACGCTGGTGTCCGCTGGAGAGAGCGGTGGGAGGGTGATCACCGGGCAGGCGGAGGGTCTGGGCACGAGACCGGGGCAGAGCTCACTCGGCTCCTATAGCCCTCACCCCAGGGAGTGCTTCCCCACCTTCCTCTGGGCCCCCCTGCGGAGCGCACTGTGAAGGAGAGATGCTTGCAGGAAGCACCCTGGAGCAGTGTCCTGGTAACTGGAACATATGGTCACCTCCAGATCCTGGGGGCATCTAGGTGTGCTGTCCCGTTGTAGAGAGCAGACAGCTGAGCTGGACAAGTTCAATGACTGCTACAGGTCACACACACAGCAACTGTGCCTGTGTGATTCCAGAACTGTCATCTTAACCACCACACTGTTATTATGATCCATCACAAAAGATACCAGAATCCTCTGTAAAGGCCCTGATTATGATAGGAGACTCTTTCCTAAAAGTACTGGGATTTGGTAGTACACCATCAAAATAAGTTGTATTTTTTTGCAGCCTTGAGGAGACATCCTTGCCTTCTATTCTGTAGTCGTTTGACTCTGCCGAGTACAGACACACGTTTAACCAGATGTGAAGAAAATGAACCCACCTCACATGAAAGGTGGAAGATGACAAAGCGATGGGGACCCGTGTCCATGAGGACCCATTCCCAGCCCTGCGCTCTTTCAGACTCGGGGAGAAATAGAAAAATAGCGATGATTCCATATGTGAAGATTTTCTCAACTGAGAGACTCAACAGATTTCTCCCTTTCCCCCAGGGTCTGAATGTGAGGAAATGAGCTTGCTTTAAAACCAGACAGATTTCTGCTGAATATAAGGAAGAACTTCTTACTCATTATGATGATGAAACACTAGGATGAATTTTGCTGTGAAGTGTTGAAGTTAAATCTCTTTCCCAGAGATATTAAAGAAGAAAATCAAAACTATCTATCGTGAATGAGTTAGACATCCCTCTAGATGAAAATAGCATTTTCTCAGGCTCCTTCCACGTCCCAAGTCTCCTATATGCCTTAGTCATCTTTACCTCTTCCTTGCCACAGAGGTAGATACCTTCCAAGGACAATGGGGCAGCAAGGGGCATTATTAACAAGAGTTCACATTTTTTGAGTGCCTACTGTCTCTCGTCTTTGCGACACTGCAAGGTAAGCATCATTATTTCCAGTTTACAGATTCTGAGGCTCAGAGAAGTCAAGAAGCTTATCAAAGCTCACACAGCAAATAAATGTCACTCAGCATTCTAACCCAGGACTGTCTATGAACAAGTCTGTGTGACCCCATGGATAAACCATGCCTTTTCACTCTTCCAGCAGGCTAGCTAGTAGTAACTGTTGGAGGCTTACCCCTCCACTCCTGAAAACTCTCCAGGACATCCCCCAAACCTGCCAAGTCTAATTTGTACAAACAACGTAACATGGCATGCCTGGAAAATCAGCAAAGAAGTAGGCCACGAATGAAAAGAGAAAGATAACTGATAAAGACAGATAAAAAAATGGAAGTGAAAGATCAATGAACACACACTATATCATATCATATCTCCACTACCCAGGACCTCATAAAATTGCACAGAATTGACTGGGTTCACAAGTAATCTGAAGGGAGAAATAAACGGTACAGCCCTAGCGAAGCCTGAGAAAACCGCCCCCATTATTCTTGCACTGGGAATGTGTGAAAACTGAACAACTGTGCTACAGCATTGTTTTATTCCCTGCGCTTGCAGAAACGGAGCCCTCCGAAAGACACAGTCCCGTTTGCTTCTCCAAGGCATTGGATCACCGTGTTCTGATGACTAAAGATTCTTCCTTACTCTCTTGTCTTTAACCATTTGCATTTGAGGTCACAGAAGGAGGGAGCAAGTCCCTTTAACACGGATGTCTCACGGAGATAACTCCACCTGTTGTGAGCGTTAATTGTGTGGTTGGTACCTTTCCCAAGAAACACGGCTCCCCAAGACCTCCCCAGACACACCAGCTGACCAGCTCGGGATCCCTGTTGCTCTCCCTGTCCAGGTGGCCTCAAGGTGGAAGTTACTTGTGAGAACTCTGCATGAAATGTATTCCCCCCAAACACTCTTTATTTGCCTTGGAAGATGTTTACAGAACATTCCTAAATGCTCAAACAGCAAAACATCATCTCTGTTCTGTACCTCTTTCAACATTAAAACGAAAGATTATGTGCTGAGGATTTTGATGCAGAGATGAACAAAAGACTTGTACTCTGCCTTCACGGAATTCACAAAGTAGGACAGAAGATCAAAATGACAATAACCACAGAATGATGTGAGGCTCGGATGACAGAGTCTAGGGGCTGCATGGAAGCAGAGGAAAGACACCTAGCCTAGATACTGGAGCACACTCTCCAGGGACGAAGTTTGAGCAGAGCCTTTTTTCTCAGTCAGCTCAGGCTGCCACAAAAAATTACCGTAGACCACATGGCTTACACAACAGACATTTATTTTTTCACAGTTCTTGAGGCTGAAAGTCAGAGATCAGGGTGCCAATAAAGCTGGTCTCTGGCGAGAGCTCTCTTCCTGTTTTCAGATGGCTGCCTTCTGACTTCGTCCCTGTCACGAGGCAGGGAGAGAGGTGGTGTCTCCTCTCATAAGGACACTAATCCTATGGGATCAGGGCCCCACTCTTATGACCTCATTACTTCCTAAAGGCCGATTAAATATGCCAGTGAGCACAGGTTGAAAGTCTCCGGCAGCAACAGCCTGTTGGGGATGTACACCAGTCCAACACGGCTGACACGGGGGATGATATGGTGAGAGACGGCACAAGGGAATGTTCTCTAAGCAGTGTGTACTTTATCGTGTGGGCAGTCAGGTTTTTGCAGGACTCAATTAAAAAGTTGAACAGATTGGCATTTTAGGAGAAAAACAGTTGGTCCACTTTTGAAGAATAAATAGTAGGACAAAGGGACTCGGAATTCTGGACCCAAGCCATGGATACTGAAATAATCCCAGGAAAGATAATAAGGGGTTTTGCCAAGATAGTAGCAACAGATGTGAGGGTAAAGCACACATTTGAGAGTTACTTAGGAGGCAGAATGGTGGGAATGGTTGGCTGGGGGGGAAAGTGGGGAAGGGAAAACGTAGACGAGAATCCTGGAATGGATGGAGTTCTCTGGAATGGATGCCTGAGTGGTATTTATGCCTTTATGTTATCACTATAGTCGAGGTAGAACCACATCTCAATACTTTGTTTTTCTGTTGTCGCTGTTGTTCCATTCGTGGACGATCCCTCAGCCCTCCCCGTAAATTTCACTTAACACACCTGTGGGTCTAGCGTGCGGATCAAGGAGTAAAGAGGATAAAAATCACAATCAGTATAAAATTTGGGGCTCAATACTTAATAGTGGTGGGAAATATGATGAAATGAATGACAGGGTCACAAGCTGAAGCCCAGCGTGTGCAGACATTTTGTACCTTACCCTAAACAATTGGAAATTATAGGAGTTTATACTTACTTAATTAACTCAATATACCCCAAGTATTGTATTATCATCTCACACAGAATTAAAACAAAAATTATTAATAAAATATTTTACGTTTTGTATACTTTGTCATTGAAATCCAATTCATATTTTTTACTTACAGCCCGATTCAATCTGGACGAGTTACATTTCAAGCACTCAGTAGACATGTGTCACTAGTGGGTTCCATACTGGACACAGCACAAGACTAAGAAGAGTGCTTGATGCAAAAGCATTAAACATTAGCATTAAACTACCAGTTACCG
Source organism: Delphinapterus leucas (assembly GCF_059928025.1). NCBI lineage: Eukaryota > Metazoa > Chordata > Mammalia > Artiodactyla > Monodontidae > Delphinapterus > Delphinapterus leucas. The sequence goes on along the minus strand of NC_143145.1, from coordinate 80,238,417 downwards.
AGCAAAAGGTCAAAGTGATCTTCTATTAGAAAAACATGAAACGCTGAGTGTTGTTTTAAAGAACATATGATTATTTTAAATTCTAGCTTCCCAAATCTGTATAAGTCAAAGATTAATGTATCTGTTTTGTAAGTAAAATTTCAGACACATCGCTTAACAAGCCATCTGGCAACATGTGAGTGCCCTGGTACTTGATTAGATTATTTACCTTGATGAAGAAGTAAACGAGACATCCTCTGTGTCCAGAGGCTAGCCAGAGGACTTTGGGGGATAAGCAGAAGTCTTCTCTCAATACATGCATAACCCTGTTAATGAAAAGAGCAAAGGAGATTGTAAAGCTCCATGGATATCTGATGCCATGAGGCAGTAAGTGCAAATTAGCTCGTTTTAGCAATATTTATTCGTCACAAGTATAGTAATCTGGCTAAAAACAAATTTGGTAGTAATCCTGGGATTATTACCAACACCACTATAAGTCTTTTTCAACTGAAATCATTTTAGGTAAAACAGAGTTTTGAGTTGTGTTGACTCCATGATGAAACAATTAAATAAGTGTTCAAATTTTTCTATTGGTATAAAGAAAGCAAAGTGAGTTGCAATCTTCCAGTCTTTTTTCTGGCCATTTGCCACTACTCTGGAGTTCCTTATCTGTATCATAACCTACACCTATAACCTGTATAAAGAGAAGGCAGCTTCTCATTGCACACAAAGCAGAAAAACTTTGCTGGATGCTCATCCCAGGAGGATGTGTTCTCGCCACGGCCTTTCAATGACATTCCTGAGTGCAGGTCAATACAACCATCGTCCATTTTTACCTAATACCCACATCATGACCCAAGCCAACCATGAACCAAGCTTGGGCTTCTTCCTTCTCCATCAGCTGCTCATAAGGGATCCCTCACTGGGCAACAAATATAAGCTGAGGGAGAGGTGACGGTGTAGCCATCATTGATAACATGGCATCTGCGTTACTTGTTCAGCTTCTGGGAACATAGCCCATTGCCATTCAAGGTCAAGTACTCTGTCTCAGACAGAGTCCAGTAGCATGCCTGGAGCTGTTTATCAAAACGTCTATAATTCTCCTGTAATGTCTTTCTCTAGAAATCAAGGCATCATGTGATAATTTTTGCATTGAGGATTGTCATAAATGCCACACAACATCTTTTGCTACCTCTGACAATTTTACTATAATAGGCGAAGTCGACTAGGTCATATGGCCCACGTGTCAAGGCTGTGTGTCCTACAGTCTGGACCTGCTGCTGAGCCCTTTGCTGAATGGCCCCACTCATTGCTGGCCGGCCCTGCGTCCCCTCATGTATGAGTTGGAACAGATTTCCCAGGTGTGCTGTATACTGTCTCCAGAACCTGATGAGGCCTGCCAGGCACTGTGCTTCCTTCCTAGAGGTGGAAGGTGCAAGGGGCACTGCTGTCCCACTCATAACCAAATGTCCGTATTATGTATGAGTGACCTCTGGGCTCTGTATTCTGTTCCACTGATCTATCAATCTATCTCTGATCCAACTTCACACAGTTCTAACTACTGTGGCTTTGTGGCAGCTCCTTTTTTAAAACTAAAAACAAAACAAAAGCAGTTCACCCGTTTCTCCCACCCCCTCCAACATATAATTTGTCTTTCTCTGTCTAACCGACTTCACTTAGCATAGTACCCTCAACGTCCATTTGTGTTGTCACAAACGGCAAGATCTCATTTTTTAAATGGCTAAATAATGTTCCATTGTATACATATACCACAATTTCTTTATCCATTCATCCAAAGATGGACATTTAGGTCGCTTCCATACCTAGGCTATTGTAAATTATGCTGCAATGAACATGGAGTTTCAGGTATCTTTTTGAAGTAGTGTTTTCATTTTTTCCAGATAAATACCCAGAAACAGAGTTGCTGGATCATATGGCAGTTTTATTTTTAATTTTTGGAGGCACCTTCATACTGTTTTCCACCATGACTGCACCAATTTACATTCCCATCAACAGTGCACAAGGGTTCCCTTTTCTCCACACCCTCACCAGCATTTGTTATCTGTCTTTTTGATGATGGCCATTCTGACAGGTGTGAGGTGAGATCTCACTGTGGTTTTAAATTGCATTTGCCTGATTATTAATGATGTAGAGCATTTTTTCATGTACCTGTTGGTCATCTATATGTCTTCTTTGGAAAGATGTTTATTCAGATCTTCTGCCCATTCTGTAAATAAAGTATTTGGGTTTTTCTATTGAGTTGTATGAATTCTTTATATATTTTGTATATTAGTCGCTTACTAGATATATGATTTGAAAATATTTTCTCCCACGAAATGCCTTTTCATGTTGTTGATGGTTTCTTTTGCTGTGCAGAGTTTTTTAGTTTGATATGGTCCCACATGTTTATCTTTGCTTTAGTTGTGTTTGCTTTTGGAGTCAAAAAACTCATCACTGAGACCTATGTTAAGGATATTATCATCTATACTTTCTTCTAGGAGTTTTATGGTTTCAGATCTTACATATAAATCTTTAATCCATTTTGGGTTAAATTTTGTGTATGATGTAAGACAGTGGTCCAGTTTCATTCTTTTTCATGTAGCTGTCCAGTTCTCCCAGCACAATTTATTGAAGAGACTGTTCTTTCCCCATTGTATATTATTGGCTCCTTTGTCGTAAATTAATTGACCATATATGTGTGAATTTATTTCTGGGCTCTTTACTCCGTTCCATTGATCTATGTGTCTGTTTTTTTGCCAATACCATACTAATTTAATTGCTGTAACTTTGTAATATAGTTTGACATCGGGGAACATGATGTCTCCATCTTTTTTCTTCTTAAATTTATAGTATAGTATAGTATAGTTTTGCTATACAGGATCTTTTATGGTTCCATACAAATTTTAAGATTTAAGAAGAATGACATGTTAGGGTAGGATGGGGACTGTCCTACCAGATATAAAGGATTATTAAACAGCTGTAATAACTAAGAGAGCATAATATTGGTAGTAGAATAAAGAACACACAGGGGAGCAGAACAGCAAGTTTCCCCAAGCTGACACCCAATAATAAAATTTAAATGTATTTAAATTGAAAAAAGATGGAATCCACAACAAAGATCTGATGATTTTGAGTACCTATTTGCCAGATAACAGTTTTAACATTAATAAAACAGAGAAAAGGCATGGAAAACAGACAAAAACCCATTAGTATTGGGAAACATTATTCAAGAGAAGAACTGAACAAATGGAAAGGCCTACTGTGATCTTGGAAGGGAGAACTCAACTAAAGACATAAATTGTCTCTAAGGTAATGCAAACATTTAATGTGACATCAACAAATTACTAAAAGATTTCTTTTCATTATGTAAACTCATTCAAAAGTCCACATGAAGACATAAAGGAGAAAAAACTTCCATAGCCAGGAAAATTAGAAAAAGAAAAGTACTGAGGGGAAACTAGCCTTACTTTTAGGGGCTACATACATTGCACATGAATAGTTAGATTAAGGTAACAGAATAGCAAGTCCAGTAATACAACAAAATTCATGTGGCTATTTAATATATGATCGAGGTTGTATTTCACATAGATGGTGAAAAGATAACTTAATCAATAAAGGATAATAGAACAATTAGATTGGCCCCTGAAAACTTTTATTTGAATCTATAACTCACACTTTATACCCCCAAAAAATCCAGGTTAAAAAAACTTTGTTAAAAAAATTTACATATATTAAAATATTAGAAAAAATATTATGAAAGAAGGTTTTTGTTTGCTTGTTTATGTACCTCTTTTGTTTTTGGTAACTTTAGAGTTGGGAAAGCCTGTTTAGATGACACAAAAGCTGGATGCTACAAAATCCAAAATTAAGTCAACTCCATAAAAATAAAAAGATGTCTTCAAAGGAAAACCATTGCAAAGTCAAAAGATAACAAACTGAGGAAAACATATTTACTGTAAGAATTCAATTTTATATCAAGAAGAAAAGCCTAAAATTCCAAAGGAAAAATGAAATCATAGTAACATTTTTCTCTTAACAGACTGGTAATAATCAAAATGTTTGCTCACATAGCATGTTGGCAATGGTATGGGAACATTCTCATCCTCTGCCAGTGGGAGTGGAAATTGGTACAACTTCTGTACATAGAAACTTGGTAATAGTCACTGAATTTTAAAATGTCAATGACCTTTGACCCAGAAATTTTATCTCTGGAAATTTGTTCCTCAGATACATAGGACATGTATAAACTTGTTCAATGATGAATGATTTGTGATAGTAAGAAGTTGAAAATAATTTAAATATCCAATAATGGGACTTATTGAAATAACATTTGCTAGCTATAAAATAGACTAACTGCTTAAAAGAATGAAATCACTCTATATATTTTGTAACGAAACAAGCCCCAAGATATACTGTTAAGTGAAAAAAACAAGTGCAGACCATTTCTGTAAGGTTAAGAGAATATATGTGTAAATGCTTGTATAAGCATTAAATATTTCTGAATGATATAAAAGAAGTTGATACCCATGAATATATCTAGAGAGGGATCCTGGTGGCTGGGGGGTATGAGGAAGACTTTCTTTTCACATCATGAATTTTTAATGTTTGTACCGTGAACATGTTGATAAATGTGTTGGTGTAAGAAAAGACCACTTACCTCAGTGGTAATAACCACAGTTGTTATGGTAACTAGTCTTGGTTCATCCGACTGGAAAACAGCTGAAAAAAAAAAAATCACTTAAACTGTGGGAGATAAAATTAAACTTTCTATGGAACAAATTTTATGCAAATTTATACACATTTTTACTTTTTGAATATAGTTTTTGGATTCTCCTGCCAAATATACAAAACAAAAATATATCAAGAAAATAAAAGTCTTTCTAATATCCAAAATTATTACTAATGTGATGGTGTTACCAATTAATTAAATTAAAAAACTTTTTTAAGTGACTATTCAATATTCCATAAAATTCAGTGCTGTTAATGGGTACTAACCCACAGCCTAAGGGACATTGTTTACCGATTATACAGAAAATGTAGCACATCTCTCGCAAGTAAGAAACACAATCATGAAGAGACCACACAACCAAAGACTTGGGGCCTTGATATATTCAAGTAAATATTCTCGCATGTCTCATTGATTGGTTTGGAATGCATAATCTCTGTTTCTATGGCCAAATAAAGCTAATGAGACTCTAGCATTACAACTTAGGCTTTTGCTAAGATTTCATGTACCACCATTTTCTGCCTGGTTTATGAAACTCACAATGTCATGTGCTAGTTAAATGCTAATCCCCAAAACCTGTAACCTCAGAGTTGGAAAAGTGAGACAGAAAGAAAACTAAATAACCGAACATGTTAATTATCTTGTTTGGGGAATGAGAGACGGATCACATATAACAACATTCAGTTGCAAAACTCAAACCTTGTGTAACCTACTTCTTCCCCGAGTCCCTCCTCAGCGGTGGCCTGTGTAACAGCACCCCACTCACGGCTAGACCTTGCTGTTCTTCCTTTGAGCATAAACAATTTCACAGAACATCGACATCAGACAAGGTCACTCTGTGAGCATGATAAAGCAGTCAAAAAAAAAAGGCCCATTCATCCTTTTATCTAAGGACAGGCAACAACAAAGTCACAGTGAAAACCACAAAATTATCCAACACCCCCCTCTTCTGACTAATGTGAGTGACTGATACAGCTCTGCTAACTACACCTTTGACCTCACTCTAGTCTTTCTGTTAAGATTTATTAAGATAGCCCAGCACAGAATTACCCCTGCTTCCAGACAGCCGCCACTCCAGAACAAAGATCTGGTTCCTCATACCTGCCCCCAAACTACCCAACACCTTGCTGAGAGGCCCACTGCTCCCGTAGTGTATGGTCTCCCTCACCGTAATGAGCAATAAATCCAACTTGCTCAACTGTGGTGTAACCCTGGTGGTCTTTGGCTGGAAAGGCAAAAAGAGTCATCTACACCCAATGATGTACATTCTCCTCCTCCAATTCTCTCTTAAATGCATTCCAATCAGGCTTTTGTCCATACTGAGCCCCTGAAACTCTCTTGTCAATGTCACCAGCAATTTCTACATGACAATGGAAGGTCAATTCCCAGTCCTCCGTTACTTGACCAATCTACTGATCTCCATTTACTGCCAATCACATCCTCCTTCTGACACTAGCTCTTCACTTGGCTTCCACACACGTAATTTTCCCCCTTTCCCGCCAGCCACTCGTCACTTCTTTTATGGATTCTGCCTCATCTCCCTAACTTCTAAACATCGTGTACCCAAGGGCTTAGGTCTCTGACTTCTAGGTATACTTACTCCCTCTGTGATTTCTAATCTCATGCTTGTAAACATTATTTATTCTGATGATGTGTGTGTGTGTTCGTTCATTCTATCCCTAAACATGTGTATATGTATATCCTGAAATAGGGAAGTCTGACTAAACTGGACTGAATATACATTCAGTGCATACTTACTTCATTAAACTAATACGTATATTCATCCCAGTTTAGTTGTACTTCTATCCTGAAATTTGAACTCATATATCCAATTACTTCCTCAACATTTCCATTGTTGTGATGCCAAGGAGACCTCTCACATTTGACTTCCAAAACAGAGGTCCTAATATTCCTCTCCCTTTAAAAACGGAGGACACTTGAACATCTATCCATCAGTAAATGGCAGCCCTATGTCTGAAGGTGCTCAGGTCCAAAGCCTTGGAGTCATGCTCGACTTCTCTCTGCATTCATATACTACATCACTCCACAAAATCCACCAGCAAACCCTACCTTCAAAAAATGTCCAGAATGCATCCATTTTTATCATCTCCACTACTACATCCTCATCCAGGCTGTTATCATTTTTCACCTGGCTTATTGCAATAACCTCCTTCCTTTCCTACCTGCATCTGACCTTGACTCCATTTTTCTCTGGTCCCCACATAATGGCTATATTTACCACTTTAAAACTTAAGTCAGATATGTTACTCCTCTGCTCAGGCCCCTGCAGTAGCTTCTCATCTCACTCGAAGGGAAATCCAAAGTCTATATAGGGATCTAGATAATCTGCTGCCCTCACACACATATACAAACTTACCTCTAGGACACTGTTCAAGGATCACACTCAGAAAAAAAATCCAACTATTCAAGTGCATTCAGAAGATTCAAACTCAAACACAAAATTTTCAGACAAAAATAATTTTGAAAACTCAGATCAATGAGCATGACATGTGAGATTTTTTATCTATTGCAATACACGTTCTTAAAGGAGGCTAAGTTTGATGAATGACTTTCAGATATACCAGCAACCCTAGAATTTGTCAGGGCCTTTGGGATAGTCAGGTCCTTCTCTACCGAGGTGTCTGATGAGTCATCATCTTCCAGGACCCTGAAAGCCCCACCTTTGTTCTTCTTCTGCTTGACTTCTCAGAGTTCATCCCATATGCCGCACCCCTGCCATAGCTTCCCAGAAACAGATCAGCAAAACCTCACCAGGTCCCAGGGCTGCATATCTAACAGCTGCTTTGCACCAAAGCTGAATCTAGCAACCTTGAAATAAAATTTACTAAGCACAGGTTTTTCTTTTTCTTCCCCCTGCCCCTCACTTGTCTCTCCCCTCATCCCTCTCTCACCACTGGTAACCACTACTTTGTTCTGAATATATGTAAATCTGTTGCTGCTTTGTTATATTCTTTCATTTGTTTTATTTTTTAGATTCCAACATAGCTCTTAGATACCATATAATCCAGTATTTCTCTGTAAAGGGACAGATAGTAAATATTTTAGGTCTTATGAGCCAGGCAGTCTCGGTTGTACCGACTCTGCACTGCTGGTGGAGGAAGAAAAAAGCTCCAGAAAACATGCAAACAATTGGGTGTGGCTGTGTTCCAATAAAACCTTATTTACAAAAAGATACATCAGGTTGAATTTGGCATGCAGGCTATAGTTTGCAGACCTGATCTAAACCAACTCAGTCATTCCATAAATGTAGACAAAGTTATTTGACCCAAAGAATAAACAGGGTGACCCATGCCCCTCTTGACTAGGACAGTCTCAGTAAGACAGGCTGGGACCCGGGACCCTTTGCTGCAATGCTGGCACCTGGACAAACATTTCAGCAAGCAACAAAATACGAAGAAACTATATGGGATTAAAAATAACTGTGTGCATGTGCAGTTGAGGCAAATCATGGACAAAAAGATACAAAAAGATCAAAAAACCCAACTGCCACTTCTGAAGAGCCAGGAGCAAAAACAGGGTGCCAGGAGCAAAAGCAGTACTGGGCATGCCCCCTGCACTCCACACCAGCAAAGGGGTGAGCAAAACACCTCAGCCACCCCTCTGAGCCGATCCCTGGACACACCCGTACCCTCACCCCATATAAGGAACCAGCTCCCTCCCAACTTGGGGCATGAGCAAGGGAAGCTGTTACTTTCTTGGTCCTCCCTGCTGCAGCAGGAGCCCCCAGTAAAGCCTTGCCTGAACTTCTTGTCTTGCCTCTAGTCGATTTTTATTGATTGGGGAAGGCCAAGAACCCTGGTTGGTATCATCAGTATGTGTCTGTGGTCCCAATATATCAATAATTAATAATATGCCCCTTTCACTCTCAAAAGCATCCTGGTTTGGGTAATAAATTACATGGTTACCCTCTAACTCATGTAGATTTTCATATTTCTGATATATTAACAGTGCCCATGAAAAATTCAAAATTGAGTAAACATATAGCACCAATAACACTAACATTTACAAATGACTAAAGTTAGTTGAAGCCCCAATAGCTTCAAGATGGCAGAGGACTAAGACTTGGAGATCACCTTCCTCCCCACAAATACATCAAAACTACCTCTACACGTGGAACAACTCCTACAGAACACATACTGAACGCTGGCAGAAGACCTCAGACCTCCCAAAAGGCAAGAAACTCCCAGACATACATGGGTAGGGCAAAAGAAAAACGAAAATAAAAAGAGACAAAACAATAGGGACAGGACCTACACCTGTGAGAGGGAGCTGTGAAGGAGGGAAAGTTTCCACACACTAGGAAGCCCCTTCAATGGCAGAGATGGCAGTTGGGCAGGGGGGAAGCTTCAGAGCCACAGAGGAGAGCACAGCAACAGGGGTGCAGAGGGCAAAGCGGAGAGATTCCTGCACAGAGGATCGATGCCGACCGGCACTCAGCAGGCTGAGAGGCTTGTCTGCTCACCCGCTGGAGCGGTTTGGGGCTGGGAGCTAAGGCTGGGCTTCAGAGTTCAGATCCCAGGTAGAGGACTGAGGTTGGCTGCATGAACACAGCCTAAAGGGGGCTAGTGCACCATAGCTAGCTGACAGGGAGTCCAGGAAAAAGTCTGGAACTGCCTAAGAGGCAAGAGACCATTGTTTTGGGGTGCACAAGGAGAGGGGATTCAGAGCACCGCCTAAACGACCTCCAGAGACAGGCGCAAGCCACGACTATCAGTGCAGACACCAGAGACAGGCACGAAGCTCTAAGGTTGCTGCGGCAGCCACCAAGAAGCCTGTGTGCAAGAACAGGTCACTATCCACACCACCCCACCCAGGAGCCTGTGCAGCCTGTCACTGCCAGTGTCCTGTGATCCAGGGACAACTTCCCGGGGAGAACACACGTCGTGCCTCAGGCAGTTGCAACGTCACGTCGGACTCTGCCGCCGCAGGCCCGCCCCGCACTCCGGGCCCCCCCCTCCCCCTCCCCCCGGCCCCCCTCCCCCCCCCCCCCCTCCCCCCTCCCCCCCGCCCCCTCCCCCCCCCCCCCCCCGCCCCCCCCCGCCCCGCCTGAGTGAGCCAGAGGCCCTGAATCAGCTGCTCCTTTAACCCCATCCTGTCTGGGCAGGGAACAAACGCACTCAGGCGACCTACAAGCAGAGGCAAGGGCAAATCCAAAGTTGAACCCCAGGAGCTGAGTGAGCAAAGAAGAGAAACGGAAATTTCTCCCAGCAGCCTCAGGAGCAGTGGATTAAATCTCCACAATCAACGTGATGTACCTGCATCTGTGTAATACCTGAATAGACAATGAATCATCCCAAATTGAGGCGGTGGACTTTGGGAGCAACTGTAGACCTGGGGTTTGCTTTCTGCATCTAATTTGTTTCTCGTTTTCAGTTTATCTTAGTTTAGTATTTAAAACTTACTATCATTGGTAGATTTGATTAATAATTTGGTTGCTCTCTTCCTCTTTAATTTTTTTTTAATACATATATACTTTTCCTTTTTCTCCTTTGTGAGTGTATATCTCTATGCTTCTTTTTACTGGTTGTTATCATTGGTGGATTTGTTTTGCGGTCTGGTTGCTCTCTTCTTTTTTCTTTCTTTTGCTTATTACTTTTTCATTTTTTGATTTTTTTTTAATGTTGAGCCTTCTTTTTTAATTTATTTTTTTAAATTTTTGGCTGTGTTGGGTCTTCGCTTCTGTGCAAGGGCTTTCTCTAGTTGTGTCAAGTGGGGGCCACTCTTCATCACGGTGCGTGGGCCTCTCACTGTCATGGCCTCTCTTGTTGCGGAGCACAGGATCCAGCCGCGCAGGCTCAGTAGTTGTGGCTCACGGGCCTAGTTGCTCCGCGGCATATGGGATCTTCCCAGACCAGGGTTCGAACCTGTGTCCCCTGCATTAGCAGGCAGATTCTCAACCACTGTGCCACCAGGGAAGCCCTCATTTTTTGATTTTTAATAATATTTTATTCTTTTTTATTTTAATACCTTTATTTTATTTTTATAATTTATGTATTCTTCTCCCTTTTCTTCTGAGCCGTGTGGCTGACAGGGTCTTGGTGCTCCGGCCAGGTGTCAGGCCTGACGCTCTGAGGTGGGAGAGCCGAGTTTGGGACATTGGTCCACCAGAGACCTCCCGGCCCTACGTAATATCAAACGGCAAAAATCTCCCAGAGATCGCTATCAGAATGCTAAGACCCAGCTCCACTCAACGACCAGCAAGCTCCAGTGCTGGACACCCCATGCCAAACAACTAGCAAGACAGGAACACAACCCCACCCATCAGCAGAGAGGCTGCCTAAAATCATAATACGTTCACAGACACCCCAAAACACACCACTGGACGTGGCCCTGCCCACCAGAAAAAAAGATCCAGCCTCATCCACCAAAACACAGGCACCAGTCCCCTCCACCAGGAAACCTACAAAACCCACGGAACCACCGTTACCTACAGGTGGCACACACCAAAAACAATGGGAACTATGAACCTACAACCTGCAAAAAGGAGACCTCAAAAACAGTAGCTTAAGCAAAATGAGAAGATAGATAAACACATAGCAGATGAAGGAGCAAGGTAAAAACTCACCAGAACAAACAAATGAAGAGGAAATAGGCAGTCTACCTGAAAAAGAATTCAGAGTAATGATAGTAAAGATGATCCAAAATCTTGGAAATAGAATGGAGTATATACAAAAAACGTTTAACAAGGACCTAGAAGAACTAAGAGCAAACAAACAATGATGAACAACACAATAAATGAAATTAAAAGTTCTCTAGAAGGAATCAATAGAAGAATAACTGAGGCAAAAGAACGAATAAGTGACTTGGAAGACAAAACAGTGGAAATAACTACCACAGAGCAGAATAAAGAAAAAAGAATGAAAAGAATTGAGGACAGTCTCAGAGCCCTCTGGGACAATATTAAATGCACCAACATTTGAATTATAGGGGTCCCAGAAGAAGAAGAAAAAAAACGGACTGAGAAAATATTTGAAGAGATTATAGTTGAAAACTTCCCTAATATGGGAAAGGAAATAGTCAATCAAATCCAGGAAGTGCAGAGAGTCCCATACAGGACAAATCCAAGAAGAAACATGCCGAGACACATATTAATCAAACTGTCAAAAATTAAATACAAAGAAAAAATATTAAAAGCAGCAAGGGAAAAGCAACAAATAACATACAAGTGAATCCCCATAAGGTTAACAGCTCATCTTTCAGCAGAAGCTCTGCAAGTCAGAAGGGAGTGGCAGGACATACTTAAAGTGATGAAAGAGAAAAACCTACAACCAAGATTACTTTACCCGGCAAGGATCTCATTCAGATTCGACAGAGAAGTTAAAACCTTTACAGACAAGCAAAAGCTAAGAGAATTCAGCACCACCAAGCCAGCTTTATAAGAAATCCTAAAGGAACTTATCTAGGCAGGAAACACAAGAGAAGGAAAAGACCTGCAGTAACAAACCCAAAACAATTAAAAGAATGGTAAATAGGAACACACATATCAATAGCTACCTTAAATGTAAATGGCTTAAATGCTCCAACCAAAAGACATAGACTGGCTGAATGTACACAAAAACAAGACCCGAACATATGCTGTCTACAAGAGACCCATTCCAGACCTAGGGACACATACAGACTGAAAGTGAGGGGATGGAAAATGACATTCCATGAAAAGGGAAATCAAAAGAAATCTGGAGTAGCAATTCTCATATCAGACAAAATAGACTTTAAAATAAAGACTATTACAAGAGACAAAGAAGGACACTACATAATGATCAAAGGATCAATCCAAGAAGTGGATATAAAAATTGTAAATATTCATGCACCCAACATAAGAGAACCTAAATACATAAGGCAAATGCTAACAGCCATAAAAGGGGAAATCAACAGTAACACATTCATAGTAGGGGACTTTAACACCCCACTTTCACCAATGCAGAGTTCATCCAAAATGAAAATAAATAAGGAAACAGAAGCTATGAATGACACATTAAATAAGATGGACTTAATTGATATTTATAGGACATTCCATCCAAAAACAACATAATACACTTTCTTCTCAAGTGCTCATGGAACATTCTCCAGGATAGATCACATCTAGGGTCACAAATCAAGCCTTGATAAATTTAAGAAAATTGAAATCGCATCAAGTATCTTTTCCGACCACAATGCTATGAGACTAGATATCAATTAAGGGAAAAACATCTGTAAAAAATACAAACATATGGAGGCTAAACAATACACTAGTAAATAAACAAGAGATCACTGAAGAAATGAAAGAGGAAACCAAAAAATTCCTAGAAAAAAATGACAACAAAAACACAACGACCCAAAACCTATGGGATGCAGCAAAAGCAGATCTGAAAGGGAAGTTTATAGCAATACTATTCTACCTCAAGAAACAAGAAACATCTCAAATAAACAACCTAACCTTACACCTAAAGCAATTAGAGAAAAAAGAACAAAAAAACTCCAAAGTCAGCAGAAAGAAAGAAATCATAAAAATCAGATCAGAAATAAATGAAAAAGAAATGAAGGAAACAACAGCTAAGATCAATAAAACTAAAAGCTGGTTCTTTCAGAGAATAAACAAAATTGATAAACCACTAGCCAGACTCATCAAGAAAAAAAGGGAGAAGATTCAAATCAATAGAATTAGGAATGAAAAAGAAGAAGTAACACTGACACTGCAGAAATACAAAGGATCATGAGAGATTACTACAAGCAACTCTGTACCGATAAAATGGACAACCTGGAAAAAATGATCAAATTCTTACAAAGGTATAACCTTCCAAGACTGAACCAGGAAGAAATAGAAAATATGAACAGACCCATCATGAGCACTGAAATTGAAACTGTGATTAAAAATCTTCCAACAAACAAAAGTCCAGGATAAAATCGCTTCACAGGTGCATTCTATCAAACATTTAGAGAAGAGCTAACACCTATCCTTCTCAAACTCTTCCAAAAAATTGCAGAGGAAGGAACATTCCCAAACTCGTTCTACAAGGCCAACATCACCCTGATACTAAAACCTGAACGAGATACTCCAAAAAAAGAAAATTACAGACCAGTATCACTGATGAATATAGATGCAAAAATCCTCAACAAAATACTAGCAAATAGAATCCAACGACACATTATAAGGATCATACACCATGATCAAGTTGGATTTATCCCAGGGATGCAAGGTTTCTTCAATATACACAAATCAATCAGTGTGATACACCATATTGACAAATTGAAGAATACAAACCATATGATCATCTCAATAGATGCAGAAAGAGCTTCTGACAAAATTCAACACCGATTTATGATAAAAACTCTCCAGAAAGTGGGCATACAGGAAACCGACCTCAACATATTAAAGGCCATATATGACAAACCCACAGCAAGCATCATACTCAATGGTGAAAAACTGAAAGCATTTCCCCTAAGATCACGAACAAGACAAGGATGTTCACTCTCGCCACTCTTACTCAACATAGTTTTGGAAGTTTTAGCCACTGCAATCAGAGAAGAAAAATAAATAAAAGGAATCCAAATTGGAACGGAAGAGGTAAAACTGTCACTGTTTGCAGATGACATGAAACTATACATAGAGATTCCTAAAGATGCTACCAGAAAACTACTAGAGCTAATCAATGAATTTGGTGAAGTAGCAGGATACAAAATTAATGGACAGAAATCTCTTGCATTCCTATACACTAACAATGAAATATCAGACAGAGGAATTAAGGAAACAATCCCATTCAGCATTGCAACAAAAAGAATAAAATACCTAGGGATAAACCTACCTAAGGAGGTAAAAGACCTGTACTCGGAAAACTATAAGACACTGATGAAAGAAATCAAAGGTGACACAAACAGATGGAGAGATATATCATGTTCTAGGATTGGAAGAATCAATATTGTGAAAATGACTATACTACCTAAAGCAATCTACAGACTCAATGCAACCCCTATCAAATTACCAATTGCATTTTTTACAGAACTAGAACAAAAAATTTTTATAATTTGTATGGAGACAAAAAAGACCCCGAATAGCCAAAGCAATCTTTTTTTTTTTTTTTTTTTTTTTTTTTTTGCAGTACGCGGGCCTCTCACTGCTGTGGCCTCTCGCGTTGCGGAGCACAGGCTCCGGACATGCAGGCTCAGTGGCCATGGCTCACGGGCCCAGCTGCTCCATGGCATGTGGGATCCTCCCGGACTGGGGCACGAACCCGCATCCCCCGCATCGGCAGGTGGACTCCCAACCACTGCGCCACCAGGGAAGCCCCCAAAGCAATCTTAAGGGGATAAAAAGGAGCTGGAGGAATTCCAGTCTGGGAATCAGGTTTCCAGACTTCAGACTATACTACAAAGCTACAGTCATCGAGACAATATGGTACTGGCACAAAAACAGATATAAGATCAATGGAACAGGATAGAAAGCCCAGAAATAAACCCATGCATCTAAGGTCAACTAATCTATGACAAAGGAGGCAAGGATATACAATGGAGAAAAGACAGTCTCTTCAATAAGTGTTGCTGGGAAAACTGGACAACTACATGTAAAAGAATGAAATTAGAACACTCCCTAACACCATACACAAAAATAAATTCAAAATGGATTAGAGACCTAAATGTAAGACCAGACACTATAAAACTCTTAGAGGAAAACATAGGAAGAACACTCTGACATAAATCACAGCAAAATTTTTTTTGATCCACCTCCTAGAGTAATGGAAATAAAAATAAACAAATGGGACCTAATGAAACGTAAAAGCTTTAGCACAGCAAAGGAAACTATAAACAAGATGAAAACACAACCCTCAGAATGGAAGAAAATATTTGCAAATGAATCAATGGACAAAGGATTAATCTCCAAAATGTATAAACAGCTCATGCAACTCAATGTTAAAAACACAAACAACCCAATCAAAAAATGGGCAGAAGAACTAAATAGACATTTCTCCAAAGAAGACATACAAATGGCCAAGAGGAACATGAAAAGTTGCTCAACATTACTAATTATTAGAGAAATGCAAATCAAAATTACAATGACGTATCACCTCACACCTGTCAGAATGGCCATCATCAGAAAATCTACAAAGAACAAATGCTGGAGAGGGTGTGGAGAAATTGGAACCCTCTTGCACTGTTGGTGGGAATGTAAATTGATACAGCCACTATGGAGAACAGTATGGAGGTTCCTTAGAAAACTAAAAATAGAATTACCATATGACCCAGCAATCCCACTACTGGGCATATACCCAGAGAAAACCATAATTCAAAAAGACACATGCACCCCTATGTTCACTGCAGCACTATTTACAAAGCAACCTAAATGCCCATCAACAGACAAATGGATAAAGAAGATGTGGTACATATATACAATGGAATATTACTCAGCCATAAAAAGGAAAGAAATTGGGTCATTTGTAGAGACATGGACCTAGAGACTGTCATACAGAGTGAAGTAAGTCAGAAAGAGAAAAACAAATATCGTATATTAACGCATATATGTGGAATCTAGAAAAATGGTATAGATGAACTGGTTTACAAGGCAGAAATTGAGACACAGGTGTAGAGAACAAACCTATGGACACCAAGGGTGGAAAGCAGGGGCAGGGGGGTGGTGGGGGTGGTGTGATGAATTAGGAGATTGGGATTGACATATATACACTAATATGTATAAAATAGATAAATAATAAGAACTTGCTGTATAAAAGAATAAAATAAAATGAAAAAAAAAGTGTTTCTGAAAGTTTTCTGTGCATGGGAACCACCTTGGATGCTTGCTGAAGCAAGTTCCAGGCTTCAGCCTCAAAGACTTAATACAGGTCTGGGTGCAGCTCAAGTGCCCAGGATGATTCAGAGGGAGGTGACCGACGGACAATCTTTGAGAAACGCCATCTCAGGAAACAGTCACCAAAAAGCAGAAGGCAATTTGCATTCTAATGTGGTGACCGGTTATCTTGGCAAGTAGAGCCATGACATGCAACTGTGAATGGATCTGTAGTCGCTGTCACCATAAATAGCCTCTGTCCAAAACAGCTGTATGTCATCCTTCAACATGCCTGGTTTAAAATATCCCTCAGGCACAAAGTCCAGTAAACCCAAGATCATAATGTTAGTGCCAGAAAAATAACTCAGCTGAAAGTGGTTAGCTGAAGGAAGTGCCACAGATGAAATCACAGGAAGACAGGTAATCACTTGTACTTATCGCCACATCTGCTATATTGCATAAGAAAGTTTTGGGTTCACACTCAAAGTGAAAGAAAAACTTTAAATCCCATAAATAATACATTGAAGAGAGAAAAGTTGCTCTAATGCAGTATCTGGAGAGGCCCTGCTAGGATAAAAGGCTCTGTTCAGTGTTTATCTTGCTGGCAGAGAACAAGGCAGGCAGTGAGGCAGATTTGTAATTGACCCAAAAGCATATATGAGAAATGAACCAAGGAGACTGTGGATTTAAAAACCTCATAACAGAGTTAGGTAGCAGTAGGGTAAAAGTCCAGCAAATCTGCAATTCAAGTAATATGAAAACATGTTTGATTCAATATACTGATGTGCTGAATTTTTATGAAATTCAACCTTTTGTCCTAGTTTATTTGGCAAGGTAAATAAATCTGAAGTTAAAGCTTTAGCATCTCGTCTCTCTTAGACACACAAAAGGATACAGTTAACCAGAACAGCTGGTTAAAAGCTTTATTGGAACATCTAGGAAGCCAATACATTCCAAGACTAGAAGCTGAACTCTACAATACTGAATTTGTAATCCAAGATTCTTATTAATTCTGATCAACATAAAGTCTCGTCTTCTTATAGGACTATACAATTAGTGTTAGAAACTCTGTTTGATGGTTATGTGAGCAGACATTTAAAACTGTCTTCTGACCAAAGTTCTATTATCAAACATAAAAAGAAGAGAGAAAAAGACTGTCATTAGACAAAAGGCTCATCTAGAAAATTATATTTAGTACAAAATAGTCAATTCTTAATCATCTACAAGAATCAAGAAATAAAGCACAGAAAAATAGTTAATATTTGACTTTGATATTTACAATACCTTACAGATTTATCTTATGAACTGTTTTCTCTTGAAAAAAAATACATTTAAGCTATTTTTGACTCATTTATCCTAAGCACAATCATAATAAATAGGGACTGGCCCAGAGAAGAAGGTGTCAGGATAAATCATGTTGGGATTTAAAGCTCGCCCTTGATAAACTGGATCAGAATATGAAAGCTGAATACAGAACTTCCACTTCCATCCTTGATAGATCAATTAGGAGATTTGCCTTCCTGCCAAAAACAGCTATAAAACTAGACAAAAATGTATGAGGCAATTGCTTTCAGGCACTGAAAAAAAGGAAGCAGAGAAGTATGATCCTTGAGAGAAGGAAAACACACAAAATAAGCTCCACGATAACACCAATTTTCTTCCTGGGGGCAAATTCCTTCTGTGGCAGGGAGGGGAAGCCCAGGCAAAACAGCAGTCTCAATGAACTGAGATGAACAGAATCGAGTTCTAGACTGCTGAGACAGCTGGAATTTTCAGAGCAGGATGTCAGAGAAGTAGGGAAAGCACAGAGGGTCTCCCTATAAATCTGCATAAACCTTGAGTCCTCGGCCAAGGGCTGTGCTATGCATCTGTAGGGTGTATCTGCAAGGCAAGACTCTTAGAAAGACTAGCAAAGATTGTGTGCCATATAGCTGAGCTCTTCATGATAATACCAGAGGTTACAGAGTAATGAGAGACATTGGAGGTCCAGTATAATCAGAGTAGTTTGCTCACTGAGTAGCCACACCCTGGAGTAAGAGCCATGCCCTAGGACTAAGTTCAAAACAAAATAGCTTCTCCTAATAAGAATATAAAGAAGATTAATAGGACAAAAAGGATTCACCATTAATTTAACCGGCTATCAAAACAAAACTCAATACCCTTTAAAGGAAGATAATATAATTCAGACTCCATACAACACATTCCATAGTATACGATAAAAAATACTAGACATATAAGTAGGCAGGAACACATGACTCATAATCAAGGAAAAAATAAAGTAATGGAAATAGATCCAGTCATGATCCAGATGTAATTATAACTATAATCAAGGACCTAAAGGAAAAGATGGTCATAATGAATGCACAGATGGTGGAAATCAGCAGAGAAACAGAAACTATAAAAAACAGAAATTATAAAATTGAAAAATACAATATATGATATTAAAAACTCACTGTATGGGTTTAACAGCAAATTGTAAACGCAAAAATAAGTGTTTACATTTATATAGATCAGTAGAACTTTTATAATATGAAGATCAGAGATAAAGAGAATTGGACAAAGTAAATATAAACTCTTGACCTGTGGGGTGACATCAAGCAGTCTAAATGTAATTGGGGCTCCAGAAAGAAAAAGGAGGAAAAAATGGGGCAGAAAAATATTTGAAGAAATAGGAGTCAAAACTTACCTGTGTTCGATAAAAGCATAAACATAGATCTAAAAAGCTAGGGGACCCTAAGCAGGATAAAGATAAGAAACAATACACCTAGGTACATCACAGTCAAAGTACTGAACACAAAAAACAAAGAGAACATCTTAAAAGTATCCAGAGGGAAAAAAGGTAGCTTTCATAAGAAAAAGAAAAATAAGAATGCACAGACTCATCATCGGAAATGATGATGGTCAGAAGACAATAAAAGTATACCTTGAGGGGCTTCCCTGGTGGCGCAGTGGTTGAGAGTCCGCCTGCCGATGCAGGGGACGCGGGTTCGTGCCCCGGTCCGGGAGGATCCCACATGCCGCGGAGCGGCTGGGCCCGTGAGCCATGGCCGCTGAGCCTGCGCGTCCGGAGCCTGTGCTCCGCAACGGGAGAGGCCGCAGTGGTGAGAGGCCCGCGTACTGCAAAAAAAAAAAAAAAAAAAAAAAATGCTTAAAAAAAAAAGTATACCTTTAAAGTGCTTTGAAAAAAAATCCTTCTAACCTAGAACTCAATGTCAGTAAAAAAAATCATCCCTTTAAAATGAAAACAAAATAAAAATATTTTCAGAAAGAAATTAGCTGAAAAAAATTAATTACTAGCAGGCCTGCACTGCATGAATGAAATTGCTACCAAAAAAAATTATGATCTTTGCAAAGAATGACTAACACTGTAAATGGTAAATATATTGGTAAATAAAAACTAATTTTCTTTTCTTTCAATTTCTCTAAAACACATTTGACTGACTAAATCATAATAATAATATAGTGGGATATATAACATACGTAGAAGCATAACATATGGCAAAATATCGAAAAGGATACAATAGGTAACATAAAAGTATAATGTACTCACCTTATATATAACATGATGTAATACACAAAGTTAAACGGTAAAAAATTAATGATGCTTATTTTAAGGCTTAGAGCAACCACTTAAAAAAAAACAAAACAGAGAAATATAGCTAATATGCCAATAGAGGAAATAAAAAACATTACTACAACACTTAACTAATCCAAAAGAAAATGGGAATAAAGAGAAAAACTCAAAGAACAGATGAGACAAATAGAAAACAAACTGGCAAGATGATAGACATTAATCTATCCACATTAATAATTAAATTAAAAGGGCTTAACATGACAGAAACAAGGCAGAGATTGTCAGATTGTCTTCAAACCTTAAAGAAGGAAATTTATCCAAGCAGAAAAATGTTATTATATATATACTGATATATATATATATGTTTTGCTATGGAAGGTGTTGCCACTTGCATTTACATTTGATCCTGACCTTCTCTTCAGGCTGTTACTCTTTTTGATCATCTCCAGGTGTGCCATGAGGTGGGTTTAGTCTTCTGACATTATCATTAGTGCTCTTGTTGATGTAATCGTAAGACACGCATTACCAATCCAACATTACTGATGAAGAAACTGGAACTTAAGAAGAATTTACTTTGTGCATTCACAGTGCCAGTTCTTAAAGTCACTATACCAATTTTTAAATACATACAGGCAGCATATTAATCAAAATCCCCAAGTTGGAGGTTTAACGTCATGTAGGCAAATCTTAAATAATCTACCAAGTTAAGTAGACTGTCCTGCTCAGTGCTCTACTGTAGCAAAACACATTCCTTTATCACTGTTCTTATGATTTTAAAGTTTGGTGAAGGAGATCATTTGGCCTGAAAACACTTTGTCATCGTGGATTCAAAAGATGAAAAAAAATACTAATATTATTAGTATATTATTAGCTGATATTTACTGAGCATTTACTGAGTGCTAGGCCCTATGATCAGTGCTCTACCTATAATATCTTATTTGTACTAAAAGGGAAAAATAAAGCAATCCATTCCCACTGTAAAGATGAGCTTTAGGGTGATTAAATGACTTGCCCATGATCACCTGAGCTGATCACCTGAGCTGATCACCGAAGGGGGAGGCTGAGTAATTTTAAATGCAGAACATCTGACATCAGAGCCTATGCAGTTTATAGCTTCATCATCAGTTTAGCTTTTCCTCACGTACCTCTTTCCTCTTTGGAAAGGGTTCCTGTGAATGTGACCTGACAAAATAAGCAGGTTATGAGACTAATCAGTTAGTTTTCAGCAAAAAGGGAAAAGACTGTCACTTGGAGATTGAAATCAAGCTAAAAAGTCAACCATGGAAGTACCATGTGTCCTTCTAACGAGGCCTCTTCTGCCAAACTCAGCCACAGGTGACCACCCAACAGGATACAGAAATAGAATTTGAGATGCTACAGAATATCAGTTTTGGCTGCTTGACCTCTAATGTGAGCTCTGTGTATCAAAGGAGTGAATTCACGTGACAAAAGTGTTTTCTGTCACTTGTGTGCTGACCGAGAGTCCATCAACCCCAACTGCCAACGGAAAGCCTCCAACGAGTTCATCAAGAAAGTCGCCGGTAAGTGATTGGTCTCAGACGACCATTACATGAGCACTCGTGGCTGGCTCTGAAGTGCTGAAGGCTGGTGGACACTAAAAGTCTTAGAGACGGAAATTTCATGCTTATAAATAGAAAATAATACCACATTTGTCCTGTTGAACAATCATTTGATTGCCAACAGAAAACAGCTTATCACCAGCAGAATACAGAATCTGCTTGCAGAAGACAAGGATTGCATTATAATTTCTTGCTACTGACTAGGCTTTGATGTTTCTGTCTTAGCGACTCAAATGATCACACAACTGTGCTCTGAATTAATACAGGTACAAAATAATCACATTTCCTTCAGAGTTACACGTGATCACTGTGCAGACCAGTGAAGCAAAGATACGCTATGTAATTAATTTGTAAACATGTGTGATTCAAGTCTAAGAATATTACTTGCTCATCATAAGACAATTTAAGCTCTCTGAGCAAAAAAAGTCACTTGAATTACATCACTGCACACATCACAAGTTGGGGAGGTACGATGACATGGAGATTCCCTATTATTTCAGCAGAGTAGACTGTGAGCAACTTTTAGGCAAAACTTAGCCAAATGACAAATACCAGCTTCAAAAGTTCACTTTAGGGAAGAGAAAGGGTCTTTTGGTATCTATCAGGTGCCATTCTCCCAGTTTACTGACTTCTATACTCAAGAGAATCCAGTGTCTACTAATTACTGGAGAGATTTAAGGAGAGTCTAAGACTAAATAACTTAAGTTTTTCTTCTTCCTATTATTCTCCAAATCTGGCTTTCCTAAAAGCAGTGTGAAACATTGGTGATTACTTATTAAACTGGTGCTATAAGAAAATATTTCGAAAAAAGAATTAGTATGGAAGATGGCAATGTGGGAACATGCCGAGTTAGCATCTTCCCACAACTAGGGCGCCTGCCAGCTGCTGGTGGGGAGCCCTGATGCTCAAGGAGACAGGAGGAACCCCCAAGTGAACCAGTAGGATGTGGGGGGACTGAGGGGGTGAGGAGAAGTGGAGGCCAGAAAGGATCAGAGCCCCTGAAGGTGGGGAGATCAGGGGAGGCAGGTGGGAGGGGCCCTCTGGGACCCGAGGAGCAGGAGAGGAGAGGAGGGCATTTGCCCCACCCACACAAGCCCAGGAAGCCTGCTGGGCTCCCAGGTGAGGTCCCCGCCCTCTGAGACCAGGGGTGGGGGGCACGCCTGAGCCCCTTCTGTTCCTTGAGCCTAAGCCCCACCCCCCACCGCCCCGAGGGAATTTTCCAGCCCTGTGGGTCCTGAGCATAGGCCCCGCCCACCCCCGAAACCTTGCCCTTGCTTAGGCCCTGCCTCCACAGACAAGGCTTTTTCCCCGCTTTTTTTTTTCTTTCCCCTCCTCCTCGTTTTTACTATTGTGTTACTGTTGTACCTTCCAGTTCTTCATTCATCATCATTTTTATTTTTATATTCTTTCTAACATATCTGTTAGTTTCCTAGTCTAATTTTATTTTTTACTTTGTTATTGCCTCTCTCTCTCTCTTTTTTTTTTTTTTTTGCCACCCCACATGGCTTGCAGGATCTTGGTTCATGAGCCAGGGGTCAGGCCAAAGCTCCTTGTGGTAGGAGCCATTTGTTGGAGTCTGGCTCCATGTATAACTCTGAATCACTCTTTCCAAGAATCCCTTTTCTTTTCATCAAGAAAACAAGAGTTTGAGTGGCATAAGAACCTTCTCCATCAGGGAATGAAGAGGAAGACGCCGATGGTTCCTCCTCCCTCCCATCTTTCATCAGGGGAGCAAGGGCGTTTGTCTTGCAAGCCTCTTTGTTTCACCAATTAGCCCAGTGTCACCGTTGATGGGCAGGGGAGGTAGGTCCCTAACATAATGTTGCCAGATTTAGCCAATAACAGCACAAGATGCTTGGATATATTTGCATTTTAGATAACTGTCCTTAAATCTATGTCCCAACTGTTCTATTTGGGAGTCCTATATTTTTTTCTGGCAATTCTACCCCCATAGCAGGGTCATTTCAATCCATACTTTCCAAGAAGGAAAATTTCAAATTGATTGTAACCTTCCTAGAGTTCCTTTGCTTTCTTTTTATGCTACTCCTGTCACATTTTACCTGTCCCAGGACTGAATGACTGACTACATTGGGAATTTTTTTTTAATTTGATTATGTCATGATGACTTCCCAGATTTTCCAGAAAGAAAAGGGTCCACTCACTGGTCAGCATCGTCTTCCCGTGGGCTCAGGATAGTAACTGCAGTTTCCCAAATATTGGCGTAAAGACAAACCCTGTTGACACTGTTTCTCACACTAGATCAAATAGACTTCCTGCCCCAAAAGAAGTCTTGTGTCTTTTGACATAAAACTGTAGGAAGAATAAGAGGCTGCTAGTCTTCAGGAAACCTGGACTTCACTCATGGCTCTCACAATGACTCTCTGTAGAGACATCAAGCAAGACATTTCAAGATTTTTGTGGCCCCAGGCATTTCAACATCTGGGGACTGGTAGTTCCAGATAGATCGCCTAACTAAAAAGAGTATTACAAGACTAAGATGAAAATTCTTTGAAAAAAAGTAAAAGCTTGAAAAACGGTAACATCACTTGTTTAGAAAATGCCTGCTTCTCAGAAGGACTTAGCATGGCATAGAAAATGTATAAATATAAACTCTTTTAAAATAAATCAATGTCTCATTTCCCTGGTGTTTTCAGAGGGTGCTCCACGTGAAGCCAAGCCTTTAGAAAACTATGTCTGAATCTCACATCTCTGAGCATACTCAGAGAAAAAACATGTCTTGCATTTTCCTGATGATTCTAGGGCAACGTTAACAATATCGGTTATTGTGCTCTGTCCCACCAAACAAGCAAACAAGAAACAGATGCACTAAAAATGTTTACACTTTTGAGAGCTCCCAGGGCCATTGCAACAAGGAGGATGGTTTGCCTTGTCCTAAGTGGCCCCAGCTGCCCGCCGGGCTGCTGACATTTCTCATCCAGACCAGGCCATGCTGTTTCACACCTTCTCCCTTACTTCACAAGCAATTTTACCACAAAAGGCACATATCTTCTGACACAGCGTGAGGGATTTGCCACCCAGAGGCATTTTTCCTTACTTCTGTATTGCTGCCTATATTCCAAGGGATTGAGATTGTCTGTTTCTGTAGGGCTCTGTTATATACCTTCATGTCATTCACAAGTCCTGTGTACATACAGTATACTTAACAATTGTAGATATTTATTTCAAGTGTTGAATGCCTGCTATACCTCCCGATACATTAAGAACTATTGTATTATTTTTTTAAGATTTTTTTTGATGTGGACCATTTTTAAAGTCTTTATTGAATTTGTTACAATATTGCTTCTGTTTTATGTTTTGGTTTTTTGGCCGCAAGGCAGGTGGGATCTTAACTCCCCGACTAGGGATCGAACCCACACCCCCTGCATTGGAAGACGATGTCTTAACCACTGGATTGCCAGGGAAATCCCTAGAACTATTGTATTATTTTTTTTAAATCAGATATCTATTATCAAAAAGTAATGACATTTTGTGCCTAACAGCCGCTAAACCATCCCAGTCAGCTGAATTATCATAGTCCTTCATTTTGAGCACACCTGATAAACATTTTAATGTTTCTGAACATTAGGAGTTAAGTCTTACAATTGATATTCATGTTTAATGTGATAATGTTCCTTTGACTCCAGAAAAGCTGCTGTTAAGAATGATGCATCTTTAACTGAATTTGTAGAGTTAAAAAAAAAAAAACTTTTTAGAGTTTTTCTAATAAAATTCGAAGAGGCTAAGAGGTGATACTGTCAGAAAAGAAGTAATATTACCGGTATTAATTTAGCCTTTAATCATCTCACACACACACACGTGCACACACACACACACTTATACCATTATCTCCTCAATCCAAAGGCAAGTATAACTTTGATATTTAACCTTCTATTCCATTTTTCCATTTCTGTATATATATATATGAAATTTAAAATATCTGTTATTATATTGTTTTTTATAGAATGATATAATAATACTGCTGTGTAATTTGTCTGTATCACTCCACACTATGTTTTGAGAAGTATCCAGTATGTGTAGATACAGGTCTGTAGTCATATATGTAGAAAGAGTTCACTGCTTTTAACTTCAGTATGACCTTATCACAACTTATCAGAGTTTATATATTCATTCCCCTACTGATGGAGATTTACTCTGCTTTACATTTTTACTGCTACCAACCATCTTCCGTGAACATATTCGTGTCTCTTGAGCTCGTGTACCAAGTGTGCTGGACCCGCCTCCGATGACCATGAGAGCCAATGGTGCACATCTTTCCTACTCTGCCTTCAGTGATGTAATGTCAGTAGCTTAAATATGAGCATTTACATTATGGGAAATGGCAAACCTACAAATCAAACTCACAACTCCCTCCCCAACCGGAAAGACAGTCTGCCAGCACAGCACTGGATGTATACTTCCTGAGGTGGAATTGCCAAATATTCTAGAGTGCTTGTTTCCGTTTCTTCTGGATGCAACCAAAGATTCTGTGCCACCATCTACTTCCACCAGACAGTATATGAAAGTATTGCTTCTAAAATATCTTTACCAAGGCTTGATATTGCCAAGTATGTTATTTGTGCCTACATGATAAATAAAAATTGGCCTCCCATTACTGACTTCATCTGCATTTTCCCACTAGCCAGTGAAGTTGAGTGTATTTTCATATACATAGTGAACATTTGAATTTCCTTGCCTTTTAATTGCTTTGCCCACTTATAAATTGGCCAGCCTTTTTCTTATTGACTTATAGGAGTTCTTTACATTAGTCTGCAAAATTAATGTTTGTCCGTTACACAATTTGCAAATATCTTTTGTCAATCTATTGCTTGTCTTTTAACCTTGCTTGTGGTGTTTGCCATGTACTAGCTATGTGACCTTGAGAAAGTTACATAACACTTATGTATCTTATATTTTTTATCTGTAAAACTTAAACTATAATTGGTTAAACCACCTTATTGGTTGAGTCGATACACGTACATCGGTCAGTACATAGCAATTATTATTATTATTGTTGTTCTTATTCTTGCTGTTATTATTACTATTATCATCATTATATTACTCTATGGAAGTTCTTGGTTTTCATACAGTTTTTTTTCCTTTACGGTTGTTTGTTGAAGAAATCTTTCCCAAATCCGAGAAGCGGGGAGATAGACTACTCTATTTTCTTCTTGTACTTTTAGAATTTTTTGTTTAGGTCACCTATACATTTGACTCTGCTTTTTTTCTTCCCTTTATTCTGAGCACCTAGCCAAAATTCCTGGAGCCAGTAGGTACTCAACAAATGTTTACAGAAAGAAGACAAGGGGCGAGGGAGAGAGGAATTAGTATTCATTTTTATAAGTGATCCCGCTAAGAAACTCAAGGGGCAGAGAGATGAAGGAAGAGCTAGAGGGATAAATTACTATTAATTATATAAATTAATTAAGTAATTAAATAAATTACTATACTTACAACCTATTAAAATGGAAATTCCTTATTGCCTTGTCATATTTATGTCAAATCTTACAGAAGCTTTAAAAATTGATAACTTCCGGGCTTCCCTGGTGGCGCAGTGGTTGAGAGTCCACCTGCCGATGCAGGGGACGTGGGTTCGTGCCCCGGTCCGGGAAGATCCCACATGCCGCGGAGCGGCTGGGCCCATGAGCCGTGGCCGCTGAGCCTGCGCATCCGGAGCCTGTGCTCCACAACAGGAGAGGCCACAACAGTGAGAGGCCCGCGTATCGCAAAAAAAAAAAAAAATTGATAACTTCCAAGACAAGCAAGGGCACTTGATATCCAGGCCTTGAGATGTTTTATCTTATACATAATAATGAGCACTGCCTTTATTCCAGTGCCAGATAATGTCTGTGTGGTCTTAGAAGAATTCTAAGAATTGTGTTCTAAGAATTGTTGTTCTAGGCATTGTTGTGCCTAGAACACTTTTTTGGGGGGCACCAGTTTGGGTTTGCGTACCCCAGCTTCTTAACACACAGTTCAAGCCACCGTGCAGGACAGAATCTCTCTGAAAACATTTGCACTTTTGCAAGATTACTACCTTGATCAGTCAGCAGGCTGAGATGCAATTTCCGGAATATTGCTTTGAAGTGTGTAAGAATGGATGGAAATGAACAAAATAAAAGTAATGAAACTAAGGAAAAGATAATTGTGACAAGCGTGAAATTACTATCATGCTGAAATTAAAAGACAGAAAACCTAAATTGGACGCTCATGTGTCTTAAACTGGCCATTTACGTATTCAGTTTTAAATAGAAAAATAAATGTAAATATGTAGAAAATGTCAGAAATATATATAGGGAATTGTGTTCCCGATACACATAAAAGGTGTGACGTAATCATGGATTTGAAGCAAGTATTATATATACATCTGGAAGATAGCATTCTGACTGCATTTGTCCCCTGCTCCTTATGAGGGGAGGTCTGCTTCATGGATCTTTATACCCCAGAGCCAAGTACAGTGCTGTCTCCAATAGACACTCAAGAGACGTGTGTTGGACCAACTGACTCACTGTGTACGATGTACTTCTATTTAGTCCTAGGCCACTCTCATTATATAAAAACTCTAAGTCCTTCTTAGTGGTTAGAGTTTTCCTTTGTTTCTGTCCATCCCCAAGAACGCTTTCCCCCCCACTAAACTCCATGGATGATCCCCACCAAGATAAGCCACTTGTACGGTCCAGACAGATACTGATTCATAGGTAAGCGCCGACGTTCAGCCTTACACTATTCCCACTTCTAGCTCAACTGTTTCACCAACCAGCCATCTCAGTGACAAAATTAATGGATGCAATTTTTACATATGTACAAAGTGACTCCATTTCAATGAAGTCCAGTCCTTCTGCCTCTTTTGTGCAAGATTTTCACTGGTGCCAGTGAGAGCTTAGCAAGAGAAAGCCTGAAGGGGTTGATCCATTGTTGGAGGATGGAGAGGAAGGAGCATTTTATGAAAGTGGGATCATTATAATGCTTCCCATTTGGAACATTTTTAGTGCTCGCATTTCAAGCTTAAACAGCCGACCCCCTGATTTGGCGATATCCCAGACCCGAGGCCCAATAAGGTCCTCGGTGCTTCCTGAGGCTTCTTAAGCAATGAGGCAGGCAGCGCCTTCTCTTTTCTGATCACCATCAAAAGAATAAATTATGAAACAATAGACAATCCTGCTTCATTTAAAACATATGAACCACTTCACAGTAGCATTGCCATTTTTTGGGTCAAATGGAACAGCTGTTTGAAGGCATAGCATTAGACCTTAAAATTTATCAATCTAACTTTTAATGATTTAACCTAATAAAATACACACTTCACACTAAGTGCAGGCTGTCGATCTCAACGAAGTTATAACGTCGCCTTACAAATATGGTCTTAGAAGAATCTATTTCTTTGTGGTATTGTGATAAGTTCTTTCAGATTGTCAAAAACCTTGCTAAACAAATATATTTTTTAAAGCAAACAGATCTTCATCTTTAAATAACAGTGGACAGAGACTCGCTGTAAACATAACCCTACTCTGAATGCTTCTGGGGCTGTATTCTCATCCTGTAAAGTTTTTCTCCATTGTGAAGTTACCTGTTCAATCATAGCCTTGGTTTATCATCTTTACTGTGTATGTTTGCCGCTATCGCTGGGCTGAGCAATTTACGTCAGTCAGTGCAACAAAGGCCACATTTATCTTTGTTCCTGAAGTTTCACTTATTCTGCAACCTCAAAAAACAAATGACAAATTTCGCTTTACCCTTGTTGTTAAGCTAGTGGTTAGCAATTTCCAACAACTTAAAAAGGGTGAAACCCATGGTTTCAAATTCAGATTAATAGATGGTTATTTAAGCCACAAAGGAAATAATGCCATCAGGATATTCTTGCAGTTAGGAGAAAGCATGCTTCTAATCAGTAATCCTGCACACCTAAACATTTTCTGAGAAGTACATTTATAGATGTATTTTTGAACTTCCTGTGTGTCTTGCTAGGAGAAGAAAAACATCCCTAAAAGTACAATTGTGCAAAAAAGAAAAGGACAAGACAGCTGGTGATACACATGGTGTACATGACCCTCCAAGACTCCCTTTTAGGTATAAGTTAGCAATATTGTGTCACACTTGATCTGGAAAAATTGGAAGTCACAAAATCTAATGTGTCAGCAAAGATACCTGACAAGAACACAAAAAAGATGTGTGCCTATTGGTAAAATTTTACACTAGGGGATTCGATGACCAAAAGTTACCAAGTTTCAATCAGTTAATATTTTTTGAGCACCTACTTTACATGAAAAATTGATCTAGATACCATAAGACATACAAGAGAAGGAATTTACTGAGACCTACCTTCAAGGAGCTTATCACTCAGTTGGGCCAAAAAGACCAACACATAGGAAGATGACAGCTCTAAGAGGCAGAATATAAATGACCAAGAAGTGGCAGAGGCAATAAATGCTGTGCATCAGAGGATCACTTTGGGCCACGGAGGTCAGTAAATATTCCAAGAGGAGGGAGTGACAAGTGACCCTGGGCCTTGTCAGTCAGAAGCTAATCCTTTGCATTCTAGTATGTACCCTTGGGTAAAGTCCTTGCTCATGAATATGATTTTGTTTTTAAATCAATTAACAGGCTACTCATTTCACATGTCTTCAATGTCTCCCTCTTCCTTTTGCAGGGGCCAAGTGAAAATCTCATTCAATAAATCACAGTATTGATACTTCTGAACAGATGTTGAAATAATAATCATAGTGCCTATTCTGAGTTAATCCAACAACAAATATAAGAAAAGCAACAAAGTTTGACTGTTTTAACAACCATGACTATTTTTTCAAAAAAATTAACCAACCAAGATTCCATTCAAATTTTTTCCTTCTGAGGTAAAGAGCAAAAGATCAGGAAATAAGTGAAGATACTCTCATTAGTAGAATACAGTTGTCACCACTCATCCGCGAGGGATACATTCCAAGACCCCCAGTGGATGCCTGAAACCACAGATAGTACCAAACTGTATATATACTATGTTTTTTCCTATACATACATAACTAGGATAAAGTTTAATTTATAATTAGGCACAGTAAGAAATTAATAATAGTAACTAATAATGAAATAGAACTATAACAATATACTATTAAAAAGTTATGTGAATGTGATCGCTCTCCCTCTCTCTCTTTCTCTCAAAAATCTCTTATCACACTAATTTAATGCTTTTTCCATCTTAACTAAGCACTTGTCCCACACTGTGGTCGTACCTTTTGCAGTTTGAGGCATAACAGCAAAACTAGCACAAATTTCTCTTTCCTTCTTCACAATTTCATGGATAGCAGATTCATTCTTATTATAGATCTTAACCACCTCAGCATACAATTTTTTTCCTTTTGTTATTAATTCAAGAGCTTTCACCTTTTCACTTAAAGGAAGCCCTTTATGGCTTCTCTTTGCCATATTTGAATGGCCAGCGTCACTGCTCTTGCACTTTGGGGCCATTATTAAGTAAAATCAGGGTCACTTGAACACAAGCACTGAGATATCACGACTGCTGATCTGATAACCCAGACAGCCTCTAAGTGACTTGCGGGTGGGATACACCCGACAAAGGGATGACACACATCCCCAGCAGCACGAAATTTCATCTGGCTACTCAGAATGGCATGTAATTTCAAACTTATGAATTGTTTATATCTGGAGTTTCCCAGTTAATATTTTTGGATCACGGTTGATCATGTGCAACTAAAACTACAGAAAACAAAACTGCAGATAAGGGGGAACAACTGTAGTGCTTAAGATACACCTGAGCAGGACTTCCCTGGTGGCCCAGTGGTTAAGAATCCGCCTTCCAATGCAGGGGACTCTGGTTTGATCACTGATCGGGGAAGTAAGATCCCACATGCTGTGGAGCAACTAAGTCCGTGTGCCGCAACTACTGAGCCCAAGCACTCTAGAGCCCTCGAGCCACAGCTAGAGAGAAGCCCACACGCCGCAATGAAGAGCCCGTGCACCACAACGAAGGATCCCACATGCCACTATGAGGATCCCCCATGCTGCAACTAAGACCTGATGCAGCCAAATAAATAAATATTTTTTAAAAATATGACAACCAAGTGAACTGCCAGCTAAGGACACAAGCAGGTGATGGGGGGAGGGGAATGGGGTCATCTAACCACCAAATAATAGAGATACTAGGGGAAACAGAGTCAGCTGCACTAAAACCATACTCAAGGAAATGAAGTTCAACTGCGTAGAAAGAAAATCCCAGTATAGACATTATTAACAAACCATCAATTCCATGAGAATAGTGCAGGTTTTGAGAGAACAAATGACATGAACAATGAGCTAGACGTAATTCTAAAAACAAACAAATAAAGCAAGGCCAATGAGGGAAAAATCACTGGCAATGAAATGTCTGGAGTACTGGATGTCGGTACAAAGAAGGAATAAATTAGATCCAAACGTCACATCATACACCATAATACATTCTAAATGACTTAAAGTGTAAAACACACACTAAAACTATATATGTCAGAAAAAAATAGAAGGATGTGTAAAATGACACGGATAAATGTTTTAAAAAGAAAGCAACGAAATTCCCAAACTGACAACATAACTAATAAAAGTTTCACATTCCGAATATATACAGAACTGATACAAATAATGCCAGTGCTCACATTTCACTGGAGGCAGGAAAGAAATATAAATCAAAAAAATTTCAGTTACCACCACACGGCTGTGAGACCAACCATAATAAATACAAATAATAAGAGTCAATGTTAAAGACAAAAACTCTGCAGGAAAGGAAAGATATTCACAGTAAAACACTTGACTTAATGTCAAGCAATATTTACAAAGTCATGATAACACACAACGTCTACTGACACGAGCACGGGGGAACATGGGGGTGAGGGGTGTACAAAACTTAAGTCTGTGCAGTAGTTAATTTTTAAAATTACTTCTAAAGAAATAGCAATTTAAGCATTTTTTTTTAATAAAATGGACCTGATTACCCAAAGAAACAGACAAACAGTGTGGAAAGTCACAGCTCTGTTGGCCGAACTTCTGGAGTAGAAATAGTAGAACAGCAGACTGCTGTTTTCTATAAGCCTTCCTTTTTTTTTTTTTAATAAATGTATTCATTTATTTACTTATTTCTGGCTGCATTGGGTATTCGTTGCTGCACATGGGCTTTCTCTAGTTGCAGCAAGCGGGGGCTACTCTTCCTTGCGGTGCGCGGGCTTCTCATTGTGGTGGCTTCTCTTGTTGCGGAGCACGGGCTCTAGGCGTGCGGGCTTCAGAAGTTGTGGCTCGTGGGCTCAGTAGTTATGGCACATGGGCTTAGTTGCTCCGTGGCATGTGGGATCTTCCCAGACCAGGGTTCGAACCCATGTCCCCTGCATTGGCAGGCGGATTCTTAACCGCTGCACTACCAGGGAAGTCCCTCTATAAGCCTTCTAATACTACACTCCCTTTTGTTACAATGCTTGCTTTGAAAATCAAATTTTTTCTAGCACAATTAATTAGTTATTTAATTTGAGAACAATTTGAGTATAATGCAAATTTCCCATTTCCTTATGTGTGATTTTTGTCTGTAAGAAGCACTAGGAATACTGCACCCAGCTAAACTGGGTAGGAAAACATGAAACACATATACTCCCATCAATTATGTACCAGCTAATTCCATGTACCAGGTAAACAAGACACACACATCCACATCCCTACTTATGTACACACATTACTCATGAAGATGAGTGGCAATAAATGCATCCAACTGTTTCTTCTTTGTCACACCAACATTGACAATTTTAGTGTTTTTTAAAGCTGTGCTTAATGTTTTAAAAATATTATTTCTAAATTATTCTGTCAAATTCATGCATATCATTCATGAAGTATTTGAGTGTCATGTCCCTAATCCCATTTTTGCCCTGTGGTGTTTATTTGTTGCCTTGTTTGCTTGTTTTTTAATTAATAGACTTTATTTTTTAGAGCAATTTTACGTGTACAGAAAAACTGAGCAAAAAGCACAGAGTCCCAAACACACAACTGCCCTATTATTAGCATCTAATATAAGTGTGGTATACTTGTCACATTTGATGAGCCAGCATTGGTACATTAACTGAAGTCCATAGTTCACTCTTTGTGTTGCATATTCTATGGGTTTTGACAGATATATAATGACATGTATCCCCCATTACAGTGTCATACAGAATAGTTTCATTGCTCTAAAAATCCCCTGAGCTCCACCTATTCATTCCTGCCTCCCCCCGAGCCCCTAGCAACCACTAATCTCTTTACTGTCTCCAGAGTTTTGCCATTTACAGAATGCCATATAGTTGGATTCATACAGTGTGTAGCTTTTTCGGATTATACTTTCACTTAGCATTTAAGCTTCTGCCATGTATTTCTGTGACTTGATAGCTCATTTCATTTTACTGCTGACTGACACTCCATGGCATGAATGTACCACAGTTTGTTTACCCATTCACCTACTGAAGGACATTTTGGTGGCTTGCAAATTTGGGTAATCATGAATAAAGCTGCTATAAGTATTTGTGTGCAGGTTTTCTTTGTGGGTGGACATAAATTTTCAGTTCATTTGAGTGCAATTAAGCTTTCAACTCAAGGAGCACTATTGCTGTATCACATGGTAAGAGCACGTTTAATTTTGGAAGAAACGGCCAGACTGTCTTCCAAAGTGGCTATACCACTTTGCATTCCCCTCAGGAGTAAATGAGAGTTCCTGTTGCTCCACACCCTGGCCAGCATTGGGTGCTGTCAGTGTTTTGGATTTTAGGCATTCTCATTGGTATGTAGTAGTATCTTGTTGTTTTAATTCCAATTCCCTAATAACATACGATGTTGAGCATCTTTTCATATGCTTATTTGCCATCTGTATATCTTCTTTGGGGAGGTGTCTGTTCAGATCTTTTGCCCATCTTTAACTGGGTTGCTTCTTTTCTTATTGTTGAGTTTTAAGAATTCTTTGTATATTTTTGTGAAATCTGGCTTATCTTTTCATTCTCTCAACAGTGTCTTTCACAGAGCAGAAGTTTATAATTTTAATAAAGTCCAACTTACCGTTTTTTTCTTTAGTGGGTCATGTTTTTTATCACACAGTTTTGTACAACGCAGTGATTTTTAGGAATTCACAGAGTGCGTGACAGCCATTGACCACATTTATCCTTTTCAACCGTTCATTTATTTGACCACATAATTCATTTTAAATAAAGCCCCCAAAATAATTGGTACAGAGGTACTAAGAAACATAACTTATGGTGAAAAATTGGAAACTTAATGCCAAAGAGTCGAGATTTGATAAGTAAATACAAGAGAATATTACCACTATGAAATATGAATATGGTGTTAAAGACGGTTAGCATGTCAACATTCTTTACATACGAAAATAAGTTCATGGAAATGTTAAGCAAAAAAAGTAGCATGTAAAATATCAATCATACATTAATTTAAACTAAGAAAAAATGTAATTTAACAAATAGAAATAAAAATCCAGTAACATGTATTAGTTAGAAAAAGTAGCACCTGTTGCCGTAAAACAAATCCCCGAATCTCATTTTGACTGTGAGATTTTTCATTCATGCAAAGTTGAATATAAATATTCCAGGGAAGCATCAGCTAAGGGACCAGCCTCCTTCCATGCGTGGTTCTACACATCCCCTAGGCCACGGAGCCCTTGGCCAATTCCTTCCTCTGCACTTGGCGGGGAGGCAGGGGAAAAGTGTGAGGGGCCACACAGGAGGTTTTGACCAGTTGGCTTGAAAGACTGAACAGACTCCCACCCACATGGCCACACCCACCTGAGGGCAGGCTGGGAGAAGTGGTCCAGCTGTGTGGCCAGGACACAGAGGAACGCTTTTGTGTCTGCACAGACCTCTCTGCACTTAACAAAATTAGACTATGGTTTTCTTAGGCTCCTTTCTCCTTTCAGTTTTGCTCAAATCTGTGATAATATGTAAGTATCCCTTATTATCTTTATCTATTTAGCTCCTGAGTCCAGGTTATGAGAGTTCAGATACACTTACCCAAGTCTATTGGGTTCCGGTGTTCAGATAGGAAGGGTTTTGAGAGTTTGGATTTATTCATTCTGTAAGAAAAGAAAATTGAAATTTACAGTCTCTATCTCATCCCCTATCCTTCATTTCAGGTAATACCTCCTAAATCAACTCAGTATTGCCACCCTACTTTAAAATTTTACAGTAAGATTACACGTCTTGCTAAAAAAACAGTGTGTAACAATTCTTTCTGTGATTCCTAATTCTTAACCTAAATCTTTTTTTTTTAAAGATAAAGCAAAATTTCAAAGATTTTCTTCTAAGTAGCACACAATGATTCTAGGTCTTCTAACCTACATATTAAGGACCAGTGTTGGTTATTTATCAGTGGCATTCAGCAGCGTCAATTCTTGTATAAGTGTTTTGTATTAACATAGATATTTTTATATGATATAAGGATCTGTAAGCATGCCACATTTGGGGAATAAGACAGCTTTATCGTAATCATTTCTAAATCTTTTTTTATTTCCAAGATCACTTTTAACATTATTCTCCAGTTACTATTTAATTTTGACAAAAGTTTCATAAAGTGTTTTAAAATTTTACAGAGCAAGTCTATTATTATGATCTTAAAAAATATATTTTATGTACTTGCTTGCTGATTTTTCCAAAAGATTTTCACTGTTAACTTATCAAGTTGTATAAAATGTTCCATACAGGCTCTTAACAAATATTTATGTTTAATCTATGTTTAACGTAGAATAGTATTTTCATGTTTACTATATTTAATCTCTGTAATTGTGTGTCTTCCTTTATTTTTCCCAATAAGGTTTTATTGTATTTCTTTAATATATATTTTATGTTAAAAGATAAATCACTATCCATTTATGCAAAGCTATTGTTGCTGTTATTACATAACATGTTGACA
The DNA here is from genome assembly GCF_059928025.1 of Delphinapterus leucas. Taxonomy (NCBI): domain Eukaryota; kingdom Metazoa; phylum Chordata; class Mammalia; order Artiodactyla; family Monodontidae; genus Delphinapterus; species Delphinapterus leucas. The sequence continues at coordinate 80,201,890 of NC_143145.1, read as the reverse complement.
TTTTATTTTCTGTCTAACTCTATGTCATTAATGTATGTATGAAATTGATTTTTTTTAATTATGCTAAAATCTTGCAACTCTGGTGAAATTTCAGTTTTTGGTTTGATGTCCTTGATTTTCTGTATAATTATACAATTAGTAAATGCTGACCTTCTAAAAAGATATCCAGAGACCTTATTTGAGGCTCTCCTTCAAATAACTTCTTATACAGTATTTTTACAGTTTCAGTAAAATAAACAAAGTTCAATCTATTTCCACTCTTAGTCTTCTAATTAAATGGATTAATTAAAACTGAAACTATTTATAAAGTTAACTGAATTAAAGAAACTATAACAGATTGGAAGTCATGTCTGAGGTAATTAGATTTGGAGTCCGATTTTATAGACATTAAAAGAACAAATTAACAGTAGATTGATACCCTAAGTAAGTATATTAAATGTAACATAATACATTTCATAAATGTACTCTTTGTATATAACACTAAAATTTTACTACAATGGCAAAGAATATTTCTAAAATGAATCCTAAAGGGAGAATTGCAGTTAGTTACTAGATCAGTAACTATTTTGAATGTTATAATATCACCACCTACTGGAGAAATAGGATAGGAAAACTTCTCATTTTGGAAATCCTCATCAATAGCAATATTTATTCAATTTAGACATTCCTAAATTCACATTTTTTTAGGTCTCAAGGTCCTAACCTTATTCTTTACACACACGAGGAAATAGACACAGAAGGGCTAAATGGTTCAATGATTTGCCCCAATCACACTACTAATTATACAAAAGATGATGACATGAGACCAATTACATATATATAACTATTCTCCGGGTCTCCTAGCTCTCAGTCCCGTGATCTGAGTTCTATAACTTGCTCTTCCAGCATGACAGGCGCCACGTTCACTGTCAGTGTCCATCACAATAATGGCTAAAACACTCTTGAGGTGAAAGCAAAGTTGGTTTTCCTATCAAACGTATTTATCATAATTTCCTTTTTTTTTACTGACTCATGGAACAATTAAGAGCTAAGTCTCTCTGAAGTTCTTATGTTATCTCCTACAGGTGACAGTTGACTGAATTATTTAGTATGAGCAATCTCATTTCTCCCTTTTATTTTCTCACCTATAATTAAAGAAAGAAAGGAAACAGCACTTCCCATCTCTCAGATCAACAGTTTAAAAAGACTGTTGGAAACCGGGTGGGAAAACAGGCTCCCCCTTAAACTGTGAGAGTGTAAACTGGTGCCAAGGTTTGCTGGTAATTTCAAAGCTCACCCATCCCCCCTCGCGCGTGCCTTCACTTTCCGGGTCAGCTGCAGTCCAAAGGTACCAAATAAACTATCATCAGTTTTAAAGTGAAAGCCGTTATGAAATCTCACGCTGCTCCGTCTTATGCGGGAGCCCCAACAATCAACATCGTCTACACCTGACGTCCAACCACCAACAGCACCACAGCTCAATGATTCTCCTTCTGATGCACTGGCGGAAGGCTGGTAGGAGCCCAATGCTACGTCACTGTGCCTACGGTCACTCACTTCACTTCATCTCATCATGTCGGCATTTTATCGCCTCACATCATCACAAGAAGAAGGGTGAATACAGGACGATAAGGTATTTTGAGAGAGAAAGACCATATTCGCATAACTTGTATTACATACAGGGCATTGTTATAATTGTTCTATTTTATTAGTAGTTATAAAATAATTTTGTATTGTTATTGTTAATTCTTTACTCTGCCTAATTTATAAACTAAACTTTATCATCAATACGTATGTATAAGATAAAGCATAGTGTATACGGGGTTTGGTACTATCTGTGGTTTCAGACATCCTCTGAGGGTCCTGGAATGTATCCCCTGTGGGTAAGGGGGGACGATTGCACCCATCAAAAATTTAAATCACATAGCTTTTGATGCCATAATTCCACTCCTAGGGATTTATAATGATATTTCTACACAAATAATCACTGCAGCATTATTGGTGATAGCAAAAATGAAATAAATCTGGAAACAATCTAAATGTTATTAATAGGAGACTGACAAAGTTAATTATAGGGCATTGATACAGCTATAACATATGGAACATTGTGCAGCCATTTTTTAAAATAACATAGTTCTATGCATACTTATAAGAAAAGATAACTAGAGATTGGTTCAAGATGGAGGAGTAGAAGGACATGCTCTCACTCCCTCTTTCGAGAACACCAGAATCACAACTAACTGCTGAACGATCATCGACTGGAAGACACAGGAACTCAACAAAAAAGATACCCACATGCAAAGACAAAGGAGAAGCCGCAATGAGACGGTAGGAGGGGCACAATCACAATACAATCAAATACCATAACTGCTGGGTGGGTGACTCACAAACTGGAGAACATTTATACCACAGAAGTCCACCCACTGGAGTGCCGGTTCTGAGCCCCACATCAGGCTTCCGAACCTGGGGGTCGGCAACGGCAGGAGGAATTCCTAGATAATCAGACTTTGAAGGCTAGCGGGATTTGATTGCAGGACTTCGACAGGACTGGGGGAAACAGAGACTCCACTCTTGGAGGGCACACACAAAGTAGTGAAAGGAGCAGTGACCCCAAGGGAGACTGAACCAGACCTACCTGCTAGTGTTGGAGGGTCTCCTGCAAAGGCATGGGGTGGCTGTGCCTCACCATGAGGACAAGGACACTGGCAGCAGAAGTTCTGGGAAGTACTCCTTGGCGTGAGCCCTCCCACAGTCTGCCATTAGCCCCACCAAAGAGCCCGGGTAGGGTCCAATGTTGGGTCACCTCAGGCCAAACAACCAACAGGGAGGGAACCCAGCCCCACCCAACAGCGGACAAGCGGACTAAAGTTTTACTGAGCTCTGCCCACTAGAGCAACAGCCAGCTCTACCCACCACCAGTCCCTCCCATTAATCCTCTTAGATAGCCTCATCCACCAGAAGGCAGACAGCAGAAGCAAGAAGAACTACAATCCTGCAGCCTGTGGAACAAAAACCACATTCACAGAAAGATAGACAAGATGAAAAGGCAGAGGGCTATGCACCAGATGAAAGAACAAGATAAAATCCCAGAAAAACAACCAAATGAAGTGGAGATAGGCAACCTTCCAGAAAAAGAATTCAGAATAATGATAGTGAAGATGATCCAGGACCTCAGAAAAAGAATGGAGGCAACGATCAAGAAGATGCAAGAAATGTTTAACAAAGACCTAGAAGAATTAAAGAACAAACAAACAGAGATGAACAATACAATAACTGAAATGAAAAATACACTAGAAAGAAACAATAGCAGAATAACTGAGGCAGAAGAATGGATAAGTGACCTGGAAGACAGAATGGTGGAATTCACTGCTGTGGAACAGAAAAAAGAAAAAAGAATGAAAAGAAATGAAGACAGCCTAAGAGACCTCTGGGACAACATTAAATGCAACAACATTTACATTATAGGGGTCCCAGAAGGAGAGGAGAGAGAGAAAGGACCCAAGAAAATATTTGAAGAGATTATAGTTGAAAACTTCCCTAACATGGGAAAGGAAATAGCCACCCAAGTCCAGGAAGCGCAGAGAGTCCCATACAGGATAAACCCAAGGAGAAACACGCCAAGACACATAGCAATCAAACTGGCAAAAATAAAAGATAAAGAAAAATTATTGAAAGCAGCAACGGAAAAAAGACAAATAACATACAAGGGAACTCCCATAAGGTTAACAGCTGATTTCTCAGCAGAAACTCTACAAGTCAGAAGGGAGTGGCATGATATACTTAAAGTGATGAAAGGGAAAAATCTACAACAAAGATTACTCTACCCATCAAGGACCTCATTCAGATTCAATGGAGAAATCAAAAGCTTTACAGACAAACAAAAGCTAAGAGAATTCAGCACCACCAAACTAGCTCTACAACAAATGCTAAAGGAACTTCTCTAACTGGGAAACACAAGAGAAGAACAGGACCTACAAAAACAAACCCAAAACAATTACGAAAATGGTCATAGGAACATACATATCGATAATTACCTTAAATGTGAATGGATTAAATGCTCCAACCAAAAGACACAGGCTTGCTGAATGGATACAGAAACAAGACCCATGTATATGCTGTATACAAGAGACTCACTTCAGACCTAGGGACACAACCAGACTGAAAGTGAGGGGATGGAAAAAGATATTTCATGCAAATGGAAATCAAAAGAAAGCTGGAGTAGCAATACTCATATCAGATAAAATAGACTTTAAAATAAAGAATGTTAAAAGAGACAAGGAAGGACCCTACATAATGATCAAGGGATCAATCCAAGAAGAAGATATAACAATTATAAATATATATGCACCCAACATACGAGCACCTCAATACATAAGGCAACTGCTAACAGCTATAAAAGAGGAAACTGACAGTAACACAATAATAGTAGGGGGCTTTAACACCTCACTTACACCAATGGACAGATCATCCAAACAGAAAATTAATAAGGAAACACAAGCTTTAAATGACACAATAGACCAGATAGATTTAACTGATATTTATAGGACATTCTATCCAAAACCACAGATTACACTTTCTTCTCAAGTGTGCATAGAACATTCACCAGGATAGATCACATCTTGGGTCACAAATCAAGGCTTAGTAAATTTAAGAAAACTGAAATCATATCAAGCATCATTTCTGACCACACGCTATGAGATTAGAAATCAATTACAGGGAAAAAAATGTAAAAAGCACAAACACATGGAGGCTAAACAATACGTTACTAAATAACCAAGAGATCACTGAAGAAATCAAAGAGGAAATAAAAAATATCTAGAGACAAATGACAATGAAAGCACAACAATCCAAAACCTATGGGATGCAGCAAAAGCAGTTCTAAGAGGGAAGTTTATAGCTATACAAGCCTACCTCAAGAAACAAAAAAAACCTCAAATAAACAATCTAACGTTACACCTAAAGGAACTAGAGAAAGAAGAACAAACAAAACCCAAAGTTAGCAGAAGGAAAGAAATCATAAAGATCAGATCAGAAAAAAATGAAAAAGAAATGAAGGAAACTATAGCAAAGATCAATAAAACTAAAATCTGGTTCTTTGAGAAGATAAACAAAATTGATAAACCATTAGCCAGACTCATCAAGAAAAAAACAGAAGAGACTCAAATCAATAGAATTAGAAATGAAAAAGAAGTAACAACTGATGCTGCAGAAATACAAAAGATCATGAGAGATTACCACAAGCAACTATATGCCAATAAAATGGACAACCTGGAAGAAATGGACCAATTCTTAGAAAGGTATAACCTTCCAAGCCTGAACCAGGAAGAAATAGAAAATATGAACAGACCAATCACAAGTAATGAAATTGAAACTGTGATTAAAAATCTTCCAACAAACAAAAGTCCAGGACGAGATGGCCTCACAGGTGAATTCTATCAAACATTTAGAGAAGAGCTAATACCCATCCTTCTCAAACTCTTCCAAAAAACTGCAGAGGAGGGAAAACTCCCAAACTCATTCTATGAGGTCACCATCACCCTGATACCAAAACCAGCCAAAGATACTACAAAAAAAGAAAATTACAGACCAATATCACTGATGAATATAGATGCAAAAATCCTCAACAAAGTATTAGCAAACAGAATCCAACAACACATTAAAAGGATCATACACCATGATCAAGTGGGATTTATCCCAGAGATGCAAGGATTCTTCAATATACGCAAATCAATCAACGTGATACACCATATTAACAAATTGAAGAATAAAAACCATATGATCATCTCAATAGATGCAGAAAAAGCTTTTGACAAAATTCAACACGCATTTATGATAAAAACTCTCCAGGAAGTGGGCATAGAGGGAACTTACCTCAACATAATAAAGGCCATATACAACAAACCCACAGCAAACATCATTCTCAATGGTGAAAAACTGAAAGCATTTCCTCTAAGATCAGGAACAAGACAAGGATGTCCACTCCCACCACTATTATTCAACATAGTTTTGGAAGTCCTAGCCACGGCAATCAGAGAAGAAAAAGAAATAAAAGGAATACAAATTGGAAAAGAAGAAGTAAAACTGTCACTGTTTGCAGATGACATGATACTATACATAGAAAATCCTAAAGATGCCACCAGAAAACTACTAGAGCTAATCAATGAATTTGGTAAAGTAGCAGGATACAAAATTAATGGACAGAAATCTCTTGCATTCCTATACTAATGATGAAAAATCTGAAACAGAAATTAAGGAAACACTCCCATTTACCATTGCAACAAAAAGAATAAAATACCTAGGAATAAACCTACCTAGGGAGACAAAAGACCTGTATGCAGAAAACTATGACACTGATGAAAGAAATTAAAGATGATACCAACAGGTGGAGAGATATACCACGTTCTTGCATTGGAAGAATCAATATTGTGAAAATGACTATACTACCCAAAGCAATCTACAGATTCAATGCAGTCCCTATCAAATTACCAATGGCATTTTTTACATAACTAGAACAAAAAATCTTAAAATTTAAAAATCTTAAAAAAAACAAAAAAGACCCTGAATAGCCAAAGCATTTTTGAGGGAAAAAAATGGAGCTGGAGGAATCAGACTCCCTGACTTCATTCTATACTCCAAAGCTACGGTCATCAAGACAATATGGTACTGGCACAAAAACAGAAATATAGATTAATGGAACAAGATAGAAAGCCCAGAGATAAACCCATGCACCTATGGTCAACTAATCTATGACAAAGGAGGCAAGGATATACAATGGAGAAAAGACAGTCTCTTCAATAAGTGGTGCTGGGAAAACTGGACAGCTACATTTAAAAGAATGAAATTAGAACACTCCCTAACACCATACACAAAAATAAACTCAAAATGGATTAGAGACCTAAATGTAAGACCGGGCACTATAAAACTCTTAGAGGAAAACATAGGAAGAACACTCTTTGACATAAATCACAGCAAGATATTTTTTGATCCACCTCCTAGAGTAATGGAAATAAAAACAAAAATAAACAAATGGGCCCTAATGAAATTTCAAAGCTTTTGCACAGCAAAGGAAGCCATAAACAAGACGAAAGACAACCCTCAGAATGGGAGAAAAGATTTGCAAATGAAGCAATGGACAAAAGATTAATCTCCAAAATATATAAACAGCTCATGCAGCTCAATATTAAAAAAACAAATAACTCAATCCAAAAATGGGCAGAAGACCTAAATAGACATTTCTCCAAAGAAGACAGAGAGATGGCCAAGAAGCACATGAAAAGCTAGTCAACATCACTAATTATTAGAGAAATGCAAATCAAAACTACAGTGAGGTATCACCTCACACCAGTTAGAATGGGCATCATCAGGAAATCTACAAACAACAAATGCTGGAGAGGGTGTGGAGAAAAGGGAACCCTCTTGCACTGTTGGTGGGAATGTAAATTGATACAGCCAGTATGGAGAACAGTATGGAGGTTCCTTAAAAAACTAAACATAGAATTACCATATGATCCAGCAATCCCACTACTAGGCATATACCCAGAGAAAACCATAATTCAAAAAGAGACATGCACCCCAATGTTCATTGCAGCACTATTTACAATAGC